>NC_073695.1:111992241-112303020 GCF_029784165.1 Wyeomyia smithii | reverse complement strand
TTTATTAGGTTGAATTGAGCTACTCACCTCACTTAAGCCCACCTTCAAGTCTATCATCATGTTCTATAGGTTGGCTTTTAGTTAAGCTTTTAAAGTAGCTTTCAAAAACACTTTCAAATGCTCACAGCGCACCATGTGGTTCGAACAAACAACTCACGTTGAAAATATGTGAATAAGTTGGGATCTTGAGTTCTGCTCAGCTCAGCCTATTTACGTCATTATCATTGATACTTATGAAGAATTTTGCCTATTATTTATTCAAGATTTATTTTTAAGTTTTTTTGATTTCAATTTTTCAAATTTTAGTTCATTATTATAGGTTTTTGGGGACCAATTTACTTTTTTCATTAATTCCTGTAACAAAATGTTTTATTCAGTTTATTATTATCAGAATTAATACACTCACCCCGATGAAGCCTTTTTTACAGCTTTAGAATCAAAACTGTAACAATAATGCGACTAGAGAACATTGATTTATCCCTTTCCGACCGGGCCTATATAATTGCGTAGGTAGAAGGTGACTTAAACAAAACCTTCTCTCGCTTTTTGAACGTCAAGATCGCAGCTGCTACGAAAAATAAAAAACCGGAACAAGCAAGTGTTTTTATATAGGACTTGCTTCGATTTAGGTTTTGTTATCAGTCATTTTTTACCTACACAATTGTGTGGGCTCGGTCGGAAAGGGATATGTACAACAATTCCATGCAAAAAATCCTACTCGAGATTTCTTTCTTTCTGCTCCGATCATGCTAAAAATCGCTATAGTTGTTCTTTATCAAAGAGTTTTATACTCGTATTTATTTTCGTATTTTTTCGTTTGGTTTTGGAAACATCGAGTTCCAAACAAAAGATTGGGTCGAAAACGACCCTAATGTTCTACGGTTAATAATCTGAACCATTCAGCCGTTTGACCAATATAGAATATTTTAGCGTCAACAAAAAGGTAATAAATGATCCTTTCAAGCAAAAATACCAAACTGTATTCTAAATAACAATATCTATGCAAAAGTAATTATACAAATCTTGTTTTGCCATTTTGGAGAGCAAAAAATCCAAAAGACCCTGCTGTTTGATTTTTTTGCATTTCTCAAAAAAAAAATCACATTGAATATCATATTTTGAAGGAGATATATTTTTATGTTTCGGAGATAGAAATGTTTGAATCTTTAATGCCATTCAATGAATCAAATGCATCGCCATCAAAGATTGCAGTCACCGTGCGTCTCCATTAAATGAGGTATTAGGTATCCGACCTAGGTTAAAAAGCCATAAAATGACAACAAAAAATCCCGTAACGCAATTGGGCAAGTCTGGGACAACTACATACTAGATAAAAGAATGGCCCATAACCGCCTCCCAAGGGACATAGGCAAAAGTATTAGAGTAATGAATGTTTGCTAAATAATAGTTTAGATTGCATTGACTGGTTATCACTCTAACCAGCACACTGCAGTTCTCTTTTGAAAAGCTCAATGAACAGTTGCTAACTTTTGATGACAAATTCGGCAACTACAGGTTTGTTGGGCGGCGAGAATCAAAACTTATCCACATCTTATTACGGTCAGATATACACGATAAAAGTCAAAATCAATGGGTTTTCGTTTGGATGATTTTGTACCCATTTTTTACTGTCATATGCGGCTGTCAAAAAATGAGTAAATTTAAAAATGTGAAATATGTAAAATTGCACGCATTAGAAGGATATATTCTTAGAAAAAAGGGTCATTTTTTACCCATTAATGGGTGAAAAAATACTTTTTAGTTTGTTTAATATCTTTTTAGTTTGCTTCGTCGATTTGTTGGCACGCGTTACATCTACGATTTGTTTTGTTCACTATTTGTCAATAATTGCCATGGAAGAACATAAAAAGAGACTAGATGCTGCGTCGTTTGAGAAGTTGCATGTAATATCAAGTATTGAATTTTGCAATGTGAGAGTTTCTTATTTTAGGTCTAGAATGTCCACTATCTGGCTGCAATACTTTTGTTGCAGAGAATTACGATTTTGACAATTGATGACGGCAGATAAAATAATGTAATAAGAGTCATTTTTATACATTTGCAAATAATTAAAAATAATTGATTTCACTTTCACTTCTTTTCACTTTTTTCACAAAGGGCCGAATGGCATATATCACTTGTTTCGGTTCGACGAGCTGAGCATTTCTGTATGTGTGTGTGTATGTGTAGATTTTTATTCTCACTCACTTTTCTCAGAGACGGCTGGCCCGATTTCCATAAAATTATTCTCAAATGAGAGATCTAGTTGCCCCATAAGATCCTATCAAATTTCATTGTAGTTGAATTTTTAGTTTAGAGGTTATGTATCATAATGTAAAAGTCA
The DNA here is from genome assembly GCF_029784165.1 of Wyeomyia smithii. Lineage (NCBI taxonomy): Eukaryota > Metazoa > Arthropoda > Insecta > Diptera > Culicidae > Wyeomyia > Wyeomyia smithii. The sequence goes on along the minus strand of NC_073695.1, from coordinate 112,300,676 downwards.
CGAAACATCATTAGCTCAGAAACTACACAACCGATTTGAACAGAATTAGTTTTAAATGAACGGGCTATCTAAAAAATCCTTAACTTTTGAATCTTATAAAGATTTAACTTGTGGTTCAAAAGTTATGGAAAGAAACGTGTTCTAGAGACTGTTTAATCTTACTCATGTTTCTCAGAGATGGCTAAACCGATTTTCATAAAACTAGTGTCAAACGGAAGGTCTAGTTACCCCATAAGACCCTATTGATTTGTTTTGCAATCGGTCTCTTACTTCGCCTGTTATGTTTAAAAATATGAAAACTAGCTAAAAAAGAAACATATTCTGAAGAATACTTAAACTCACTCACTTCGCTCAGAGAAGGCTGAACCGATTCGCATAAAATTACTGTCAAATAAAAGGTCTAGCTGCCTCATAACATCCTATTGAAATTCATTGTAATCGGACTGTAACTTTGTCTGTAATGTATCAAAATGTGAAAATCACGAAACTTCATTATCTTAGAAACTATATAACCGATTTGAACAATACTGGTATCAAATTAACGGGCTAGTTAAGGGTTAACTAAAGAATTTCATAATGATTGAGCATGTGGTTCTAAAGTTGTAAAAAGAAACATGTTCCGATGTCTTTTCAAATTCATTCGTTTTCCCAAAGATGGCTGGATTAATTTCAACAATCTTAGTGTCAAATGAAAGGTTTGGTTGCCATTTCATTTAATTATAATCGGACTTTTATTTCAACCGTTATGTATTAAATTCAAAGATTAAGACAAAGATTGAAATTAGGAGTCTTTTTTCGATATTTCTTTAGCACAAATATAACGTCAAATTTCACATTTTACACTTCAATTATTACTTCAAATACAACATCAATATCTAGGACCGAAAGCGTGAATATACCTTTATTGGATTGAATTTGGCAATTTAAGGTTGTTTTCCAGAAACCATAAGTCGCAAAATCGGATTTCAAAATGAAGAATGCAGTTGATTCCCGGCCTCTAAGCATTATCCCGGTTCCTGAAAAACTAATGAAACTGGAAGCTACTATCCAAAAATTTAAAGTGGCGTTTGAAGTTGATTTTTGACCTCTGAGTATCATACTGTTCCACCAATTCTCATATTGAATGATATTTCGTTTTTCTAGGCTGTTGTTCACCAGGGAAAATTTTCCTGCTATAAAAAGTTGAATCTAAAATGATATATAATCGAATCCGACCTTTATATGTGTACAGTGACGGTTTGATTATACCAGGAACAAAAAAAATCGCATCCTATATTTAAAACATATTTATTTCATGTTACTTTCAAAAGGTTCGGTATAGTTAAGCTTTTGGCTACCGGAAATTCGTTATTTAGAATGAAAAATAAATCCAGCAGAAATTATCAAAGTGTATTTTTTTCTATTAATTGAAATAATTGCAGTTCAAAAGAGAAAAGCTGGGTCTCACCGCTAGGTGAATTAATTTTTGGTTTTTGAGTCATAATCACAAAATTTCCGTTTTTGCATGGATACAGGTTCTATTTAATAATGGGTAACATTTTACCCATTTTCTTGAAAAAATTCATTTCTCATAATGAGTGAAATTGTACCCAGTTTTTTAAGTATACCCGTTAAACAGTATACCCGTTAATGGGCAAATCGAGTTTACCCATTAAATGAGTTGGCTCACTTTTTGGCGAAAATTGAAAAAGTACCCATTGATGGGTTTTCCTTTCTTACCGTGTAGAGCACAAGAGCAGATTCTGTGCTTTATCCAAGACCAGAATCAGGCCCCACGAAATCATTTAATGCTCCAATACGGGGATCTCTTCCAATGATTATGACGCATCTCCATCAAAGATTGCAGTCACCATGCGTCTCCATTGAATAAAGTGACTGTAAAACTTGATGAGGACAAATCTGACTCCAAGTAAAAAATCAGTTTCACGATGCAGTTATGATTGCTGGTTCCTCAATCCGTTTTTAGTTTGTTGTTGTACCATTACAATTTGAATTTGAAGATGCAACCATACACCTCCGCACTCTGGATGCGAAAGTCCCACTCGATGCCACTGCCAGCAATTAACCACTTATAGCATATTGTGTCGCAAATGTCGCCTGTGATACGTGAGAAGTTGGAACTAGTGCTAGGAATATCCGGATGACAATTTTCGGATATCCGGCCTAGCATTCGTCGAAAGTCCCAGCACTAATCCGAAAGGTCCACAAAAAATCAAAATAATAGTCGCAGTGGTCCAAATCTTACAAAAAAAATCCGAAAGATAAGCAAAGCAAAGCCTTGGTGCTACATTCCGTATCGGAACTCGACCCTTAGTTTATTTTATACAGACTTCGCAGTCAACTGTTTTAGTGTACAGGACAATTGCGTGGCTAGCGCTACGATTCTACTGACACTAACAGTCTCTACCGAACCGGAACTCGAACCTACAACAACTGGCTTGTTAGGCCAGCGTACCTCAAGACCAGCTGGAAGGGTAATTCGAAAGGTACAACAAACAAAAAATGAACAAAATCATAGGTAGGTGCCTACGAAACTTTCAATAACTATTAAAAGCGAGTGTGAAGCAGGATTCCTAACGCTTCTGGGATTTTGTAAAAAAAATGAAAATCATCATTTCGCATTCTATCCAACATACATTTTAAGAACCAGTTCGCGAGAACCGCAACCACCTTTACAAGGGAGGTTGTATCGAGGTTCTCCGAACGGACTGAAACTTTCGTGGTTTGTTTATCTATATAATAGAACAATGTTTTGCATAATGTCAGATTTTTTGAAAAGGGGTAAGTGGGGTAAAAAAGCACGTCAAAAATTGATGTCCAAAAAATGCTAAAAACGTAAAATTGTTATAACTTTAAACTGAATCGATTGTCATGAAAATTGGCATGTTTATTCTACTCTATAAAGGCAACAAAATGAGAGTTATTGGAAGTTGCTATCGAGAATACATGATGAGATATTCGCATTTTTCTAAAAAAATAAGGTGATTTTCACAGCAGTTTTTCTCTTGCCAACAGATCTAGGATTAAAATCCAAATAATACGTTTTGTAGTGCAAATCAAGAGCTTTCATTAGACATATTTAAAATATGCGCCGTTATAAAGATGCCTGAGAAGATCCATTTTTTCTATAACATGTTATTACCCATAATTTCGAACCCATTGTGCGGGAAGCGGAACTCCGTTTTGTGTCATTGTTCTTCCATTGAGCTATAATTTTCAGGTTATGTTTGTTTATGCACTAATGCAATAGTTTGCAAAATTTAAAAGGAGAAGGGGTTTGTGGGGTAAACAGGCTCTTCAAAATCTTATATTTAGAAACTGCTCAAATCGTAAAATAATTACTCTCGGCTTTCATTCGAAGTTACACGATGGAATGAGAGATTATTTTTGGAGCCAACAAGAGAATGAAGGAATGTCAACAAAGCCACGTGATACTTTTTGTTGAGCCTTTTTTTAATGTGCCCTTTAAAGAATTAAATTACCATTAGAAAAAAATTTCACCGGAAGATGCTCATAAAGGAATGATATCAAAAGTACACCGTTCTGCAGGAATTAGGCAATTCAAACCGGAAATGTATTTATCGGTAGAACAAATAATATCGTTTTTCGTCTACTTTTCTACGTTATATAGGCAAAATAAGCTTGTGCTAATACAGACAGTCTGTATAAAATAAACAGAAGGTTGAGTTCCGGATCGGAATGTAGCACCAAGGCTTTGCTTTTTTTAAGCTTGAGCTAATACAAGTTAGTAAAGATAGAGCATTGATGTATGTACGAGAACGTCATGAATATTGGTTGGTAATACTGAATCAATCAATTCTCAAACATTGATTTTCATAAGGTTTTTGCTGATACCAGAGCCACAAGAAAAAATGCATTCTTTGAAAATGCATTGAGTGCAATTACTAATATGCTCGACGAGTGCTTAGATGATGATAATACAGATTTAAAATAAAGATAATGAAATATAGATTTTATTTGGTTTTATACTACATTCGACCCCTTGGTTATTGAATTATTCTAAGGCCATATTAAAAAAAAGTTTAACAAAACGTATCGTAAGGCTTTGTTGGCATTCATTCTACCTCTGTTAGCTCCAAAAATAAAAAAATAAATTTCATCGTGTTACTTCGGGAATAAGCCGACTTTACGGTTTGAGCAGTTTCTGAATACAAGAATTGGAAGAGCCCCACTAACCCCTTTTCCAAAAACCTAAATTTCTGCAAATTTTTGCATTAGTGCATTAGTGCATAAAGAACAAGGACACAAAACCGGAGTTTCGCTTCTCGCACAATGGGTTCGATATGATGGTCAATAGCATGTTCTAGAAAAAATGGATTTTCTCAGGCATCTTTATAACGGCGCATTTTTTGAATATATCTAATGAAAGCTCTTGAGTTGCACTACAAAACGTATTATTTGGATTTTAATCCTAGATCTGTTGGCAAGAGAAAAACTGCTGTGAAAATCACCTTATTTTTTTAGAAAAATGTGAATATCTCATCATGTATTCTCGATAGCAACTTCCAATAACTCTCATTTTGTTGCCTTTATAGAGTAGAATAAATATGCCAATTTTCATGACAAACGATTCAGTTTACCCAAAGTTATAACAATTTTACGTTTTTAGCAATTTTTGGACATCAATTTTTGACGTGCTTTTTTACCCCACTTACCCCTTTTCAAAAAATATGACATTATGCAAAACATTATTCTATCATATAGATAAACAAACCCTGGAAGTTTCAGTCCAATCGGAGAACCTCGAAACAAGACCTAGTTGTGGTCTCCGCGAACTGGCTCTTAACGATGTTCATTCCTGCTCTTATTTGGAAGCAGTAAATCTCTTCGCACTTCACTTCGAAAACGTGTTCAGTAAGTCATCACCTGTACCACATCACAACCGCTTCGTCCACATTTCCTCAGACATCAACCTTCCCTTTATCCAGTTCACATCGGATGAAGTTAGGATTGCCATCGATAACCTCGACTCGAAAAAAAGGAACCATGACTGACAGCATTCCTCCGCTGTTCCTGAATGCTGCGCAGAAGTCTCAGTTCCATTTGCATCATTGTTCAACCGATCGCTTCGTGACAAGACGTTCACGGAAATCTGGTAAATTACATCAGTCGCTACTATTTACAAGTACAGCAACGTAAATCGAGTTACAAACTACCGTGTTTTTCCTATTGTGTTGTTTAGGCAAAGTCTTCGAGAAACTAATACACAACGTGCTTGTATATGGCACCTCTAATTTCCGATAGACTTAGCTACAACAAACTTTATGTGCTATTTAATTGCGGGAAATAGAAATGAGGATACAAACCGACGCGGTGTATGTTGGTTTCGCTAATGCATTCGTCACTGTGACTCACTCCCTTATCGTTGAAACAATATAGCAAATTGGGTTTTCAAAATGGATTTTAACCAGGATTCTGTCGTATTAATTCGATCGCACCTCATAGTTGTGGTCAACTCAGCTAGATTCCGCTCGTTTTGCATCACGTCTGGTGTTCCCCAAGGTAGTATTTTTGGACCGCTGTTATTCAACATCTACGTAAATGACCTGTGCCTGCTCATATCCTCTTTCAAATTCACGTTCATCGATGACCTGAGGGTATTTCGTGTAGTTGTGTCTTCGGATAACTGGGCAGTTCTGGAACATTCTACTGATCTGGCGCGATGATAATGGCATGCGTGGCAAAATTATATCTTTGACTCGCTCTGCTAATCCAGTTCATCACCAATATAGTATAGGAACTAAAGTGCTCCCATGTGTTACGTCTATCTGCGATTTTGGAGTAACCATTTTTGACGAAGAGCTCAACATCAACGATCATTAGAATTCTAACCCATCATGTATAAGACAGATTTGAACTCCATTTCGGTGTGAGATTGCTTATTTTATGGATAATAAGAAGAACAATGCTATACGTCAAAAATCATGGTAGTTTGTTTCCTTTTACAGGAAACCATGCATTCTTTTACCATGTTTTCTTTTACAGGAAACCATGCATCAGAATTTTTCAATGAATAATTTGTATTATCAGATACATCATGACGTAAAGTTTACTTTACACCTAATATTTTTTCCAATTAAATATAAGTCAATAATTAAATATAAGTCAATATAAGTCAAATAATATAAGTTCAAATTTATTCACTTATGTTCGAGCGTCTTGATAGAAAAATTTTCACTACACTTTTTATTCACTTTCACTATTTAATTCTATCACTTTTCACTTTTCACTTGCAAATACGTATTTCGGCACTGACATAGTGCCTTCGTCAGTGCTTATTTGGACTGTGGAGAAAATAGCGAAACCCCAAGAATTTTATACCTAATTAGGTAAACGACTAGGGCAAATTTTAACTCAGAAAACGTAAACAACTTGAGTTAGGTAGAGAAATGTGCTGCCTGGTGATCCATGCCTTGTCGGGGAGTTTTCGGTAGAAATTTAAAAAGCCAAGAGAAATGATTACCCTGATCTCTGTTAAGGAGGGTAGCTGGGTTTTGTTTGAAAATTTCTAAACTTTCTGCGACATCTAATTTCCAAGGGGATGTTACTGATCGAACTAGACTAATGTTGTCGGTAGTCATAGCGTGATCTTCATGAAATATATGTTCGGATATTTTGGATCTGAAATGGTGAGTTATTCCTTTTTCTGAGTCTTTCTTAGCCTTTACAAGTTCTGAAGTAATGGTTAGTCAAGGAATTTCAATCAATGCCGAAAAAACTTCCTAGTCGATCTGTTAAGAGCACAGGAGTTTTTGTTGAAAATTTAAAATCATCGGGGGGCATCAACACTGGCGAGATAATGGTTTCTTTTGATGTCACAGCACTTTTTCCGAGTGTTCCAGTGAAAGAAGCTATAAATCTTTTGGAAGATTGGCTTCTTTCCCAACAATGTGACAACCCTTGGAAAACTAAAGTACGCAGTTACTTGAAGTTAACTCGACTTTGCATGGAAGACAATTATTTTTCATTTCGTGGGAAATTTTACAAACAAACAAAAGGAGCACCGATGGGGAATCCTCTTTCACCTTTCTTATGTGAGCTTTTTATGGCACATTTGGAAAATAAACTAAGTGAAAAAGACTGCTTACCAGATCGTTGGTGGAGGTATGTTGATGATATTTTTTGTATTTTACAACAGGGGGACTTGGAAAGTTTTTTGGGAATTTTGAATGGTCTTCATAAAAATATCCAGTTCACTTTGGAAATTGAACAAAATAACAGGCTTCCATTTTTAGATGTAGTCGTTGTTAAAAACTCCAACCACTTTGAATTCGAAATCTTTAGGAAACCCACACATACTAAGCGGGTAATACCTAACACTTCTAACCACTCCTCCCAGCATAAAATGGCTTCTTTCCACCATATGATCCACCGTATGGAATCTTTGCCTCTCAGTAATGAAGGTAAGAAAAACGAAATGGAATATATTTTTGATATTGGTGAGCAGAATGGATATAATAGAAGAACCATACAAGCCATTTATGATAAAAAGAAACGAATTCAACATAGAAAATCTCATACAACACTCACACCGCTAACAGAAGATCGGAAGAGAGTAGTGGTTGAATATGACGTCAATTTTACACGTCAACTTCGTAAAAAATTTAGAAAATTTGGTATCGATATTATCTACAGTAGTAGAAATAATCAAATGAAAACAAAGTTGGGGTCTACTAAAGACACTATTGACAAATTACATAGGGCGGGTGTTTATAAAGTTGCATGTCCACATTGTGATAAAGTTTACATTGGCCAAACAAAAAGAAATTTAGACGTCCGGTTTAAGGAACATACTTCAGAACTTGTAAAGGCTAAGAAAGACTCAGAAAAAGGAATAACTCACCATTTCAGATCCAAAATAGCCGAACATATATTTCATGAAGATCACGCTATGACTACCGACAACATTATTCTAGTTCGATCAGTAACATCCCCTTGGAAATTAGATGTCGCAGAAAGTTTAGAAATTTTCAAACAAAACCCAGCTACCCTCCTTAACAGAGATCAGGGTAATCATTTCTCTTGGCTTTTTAAATTTCTACCGAAAACTCCCCGACAAGGCATGGATCACCAGGCCGCACATTTCTCTACCTAACTCAAGTTGTTTACGTTTTCTGAGTTAAAATTTGCCCCAGTCGTTTACCTAATTAGGTATAAAATTCTTGGGGTTTCGCTATTTTCTCCACAGTCCAAATAAGCACTGACGAAGGCACTATGTCAGTGCCGAAATACGTATTTGCAAGTGAAAAGTGAAAAGTGATAGAATTAAATAGTGAAAGTGAATAAAAAGTGAAAAGTGCAATGAAAGTTTATTTCCGCTCACGGCCATACTACCATGAATTTTGACAGATAGCATTGCTCTCTTCGTTCATAATATAAGTAATCCCACACCGAAATGGCGTTCAAATATGCCTTATACATGATAGGTTGCAATCTGAATGATTTTATAAGCAATTTTTTTCCGTGTTGGGTATTTTCATCACGGCGACCACTTTTTGATATTTTGTGACATGAAGAAATTTTATGAGCAATGCTCACACCTTTTATTTTTTTCTCACCAATGTATCTTTTAACTAGCTCCATCTTTATTTCAAGTTCTCACCGTTTATCTCAGTTCCACAATACGAATGTACGAAAAATGAATCTCATTTCGTGCTGGTATCCTGTGGAGGTGGACCGGTAGAGCTTTCAAAAGTGCTCTCACAATATAACACGTATCGTGTCATGTTGCGTCTTGGAAGACAGAAAATCGAATTGTTCTGGCGTCGAATGGAAGTAGATACCAAGAGTGCAACTGTTGCGTGTTGCATATTACCGAATTGCGACTGAAGCTGAATAATAGTTTAGGGACCCTATCAGCGGTCAAACCTAGGATACCACCCTTCTACTATATTTTTTCGATGCGCTTCAAGGAGTAATTAACTGCCTTGCGATTTTCAATCAAATGACGATAAATACCTCTTTTCATCGTTTCCGGAACTATAATCTACTAACTATCCGCTAGCACAAAATAAATACAATTCTTCGGACAAATGTATTAGCTTGCTCAACGATGTTTACGACAAATTTTGTTAGAAGTATTTTTGAAAACCGCGCAAGTCTAATAGTTAAGTTGTTAGAATACTTTAAAATAGGAATACAGTCCGTGCGATATTGTTGTCGAAGACGATGATGGTAAATAAAAAAAATATTTATTGAGTTTTTGAGTTAAGCTTACATACATCTCACTTATTATAGTGCAAGGTAACTGAACTACCAATACTAGTAATAAATCTAACCAGAAATGATTATGGTATTATCTTTTTCGCTCTTGTTGTGTTTAGGCTAATCAAAAGATTATTCTTTAAACCACTGTTATATAATAAATGAAATAATTTTTGTTATACATTTTTAATCGTAAATTACTTCCGGGTACCTAACCTTGTCAGACCAACTTAAAATAATTGCATTCATTTAGAAAACGTTATTGGTAGAGCTCGATTATTGATTTTTCATCATATCGTACTAGTAACTCTGAACAATTAAATTAAGTTGTGGAAGGCTCATGACGAAATCCAAACTGTTCAGCAGCAAAAATTGAATTTTCATTGTTCTGTGACATCAACGTGTTGAGAATGATTCTCTTAAACAGTTTACCAATCAAGTATCAGAAATGCCAATGATTCAGTTTAAACTGGATAATAACAATTTTTACAAATGATCCAGTTGAATTATGAAATCTATTATAAATCTATATCTGTCAGTTTTATCAGGATTTTTATCATTTCAAGTTTTCGTCGTTTTTGTTTATTTTAAAAGTTTTTTTTTCTAAATTGAATTAACTCCAAGAATTCCGTTTTCCTTGTTTATCTTCTTTTCACACGAAGCCTAGTCAAATTGATAACAACATGTCATGACATTCACTATAATACTCGATTTAATTACATTTACAGGAAAATGCGCAATGCAAACGAGTGGGATATTGCCGACCTTAAAACGATTGCATACACCCAACACAGTTCAAGAAATCCTTCCCACGTGCCGCTGAACAAAATACCCTAAAGATGTTTTTTCAGGAAATAAGTGCTTTCTGCAAATATTTTTTGTCACGATTATCCTCACAAAAGTAAAACTTTTGGAAATAAAAAACAGCGAAAGTGGGCACATCACGAATCTACCGTTATGACAAACGATGCATAATTAATGTTTTGACATACGTCTCAAAATTCTCAAAACCAAAACATCTCACATTATTCAGATAAACATGCCATAACATTACAAATAATATAATCCAGCAGTCAGCGCGCTCAAGATCAGTTTACTCAGGCAGCATCCATCATGCTGAACTCTTTTTGTGCCTCCGGCTCTTCTCCACGTTCCAAGAAATTGTCACTAAAATGACAAACAAAAATGCGGCTCATCCGAGAAAAGCGACGAAAAATCATATTAATTAAAATATTTTTAATATTTTTTACGAGAAGAGAAAATGATGCTACTCACATCGCGCTGTGGGCTGTGATTATATAAATAAACTGTATGCGTGCAATTATGAAAATATCTTAACGATATCCGAGTATGATGAAGTGGGTGACAATTTATGTGATTTGAAGAAATTTATATCGTGCAATAAATCAGCGACAGAAACAGCTTCATTATATTGTAATTATCGCTATTAGAAAATGGTTCTTGAATATACGAGTGATATGGAATATAATGAGATTCTGCGAAATGTAGCAGTCATGGTAACTGTACTCGAATGTTGTACAATGCAAAAAAAAATCAATGTTAGTAAAGTCCTACTGCGTCGATTAACATGCCTAATAAATGCTAAACCGATGCTGCAATCGATTCAAACAGGATCAAGTATTTTGAATGCAGTAAATATCATGACGATAACGTCATAGATTAATATTATGGATACAGTATTATTAAATAATTCTGAACCGTCGATCAAATCTGTACATGTGTACTTAGTATTAGATACATTTACTCATTATCCTTCATCAAACCAAGCATCACCTCATCCCATCACCCTTCATTCATGCTTTCCATTGCGGTTATAAAAAGTATCCAATTTACAAAATGTTGCCGCATCACGTGCACACGCGAGAAAAGGATTCGACCGTGTCGCGTTAAAAAAAAACTTGCCTCCACAATCCACGATTGAAACAATCGATACGATAAGGGCCGCCTTCAGGGTGAATGATGTTCGAATTAATAAATCTTTTATTTTTTACGATTTTTTCAGTTAAACTTTAAAATGTATATATCCATTCAATGTGCCCATATGCGTCATTGGTACTGTTATAAAATATTTTTTAAACTTTTCCTACATCCTCGTGGGAACAAAATATTGCAATTGATTGTAACTCTCAAGAAATGAAGTGATTGAGATTCAAAAACTTTAAAAAACTTTTGATTTTTACGGCTTCGCAGTACGATTAGAAAATATTTGGTTGAGCTATTTTGACTGTTATATTTTATCTTGAAAGCTTCAATATTATTCACTTTTTAATTGTTAATGTTTTTCCATTTACTAAATAGTTACTTTGTACATACATTTTTGACATCTTTCATATTATAGAATTCTTCCAACGCCGCGTGCGTAGTGAGCGGTCCTGTTTGCTCTTAATTGCTGCCCGACGCCAGCTAAATAATTTGAGATGAATTTATCGTTCTCATTGCCACTTGAGCAAAACAAACATTTGGAAAAAGGCAGCCACATGTGTGAGCGCGGACACCAAAAATGATACGACTGATCGCAAGAAACGTGTCTCCAAAGGAAAGCGGAATGATCAAGGCAAGAAGTGTGAAAGTGAAAAATTGTTCCACTGAGATCGGGCTAATTACACAGAGCGGTGCGGAGCTGAGAACCAGTCGAACCGAAGCGTGGTCACGCCTACTTTTTATGGCTTAACTTCGCTGCGCTTCGTTTGTGGTGTTATGGTAAAGTTTTCTTCTCTCATTTTTCGCATGAATCGAATCAAACTTTCAAAACAAGCCTACATGTATTATTGTAGGTATTTTAAAATTTTCAGCATTTTGATAAGCAATAAATTCAATAGCGTATTTACTGATTAATCTAAATAAAAGATAAATGTTATAATTATATACGATATATAAAACAGCGGAGGGATGAGAGAAATGTTAACCCGCAATATTAGACATTTGGTGTTTCGACAAATCAAACGTAAAGCAACAAAAGTGCATTTAGTTACTCCACAATTATCGGTCAGGTACAATGATGAAGCACTGTTACGAAAATACACTAAGGTCATCTTACGCGGGGAATGCATTCCAAATTTGTAAAGGACTACGTAAAGAAAAGTTGCAATATTCTGAATTTTCAGTATTAACACTAAAAATAGTGCAAAATGGAAACGGGATTTTTTATACTTTTGCGCAATAATGCATCAAGACTGAATAAAATAACTTTTTTTTCAAACAGTTGTTACAATAAAATAGATAAATTTGTGTAGTGATGTTGAAGAGCTTCGACAATCATCACCAATCAATTTTACGCTAATAATAAAAATACGCTTGATTATGAATAATTTACATCTAATTTCGTACAATAAAAATAATGAAAAAGGGAGACAGGATCATGGAGAGGGTTTTTTTGTTATGCAGAAAATACCGTTTTATGTCATCACGAAAGCCACAAAGGGCACTTGCACAGTGTATATGTATTTATCATCTGTTAGGCAGGCTAAAGTGACAGCTTCATATAATTCCTAATACGAATTGGCAAAAGCACTTTATTTCAAATGATTTTTTTTATTTATTTTATTCAAAGCAAAAATAATGCATTAAAACAACTTTCAACAAGTTTACATGTTTGTTTATTGCATAAAAAATGTTTTAGTATTCAAATTCAGTACGCGTTAGAATTGGAAAATTTTCCAATATGAACGACATATTTGCCGAAAAATGTTACATTTTTCGTTGTTGCAGAATATCTTGTCGTTAATTGAAAAAAATTTTCCTAAAAAACAAAAAAAAATCCTAACAAATCTAGGTGCATTTCAAAATTGCTGGGTTTTATGCCCATTATTTGTTGAAAAGATTTTTTTTTTGCAGAGGGGGGGGGGGAGACACCTGACCTAATCATTTGACCAGACCTTCAAGATTCCTTCAACCCACTAAAACACTACCCCCACCACTGGCTCTCTCTTCTGTTGTGCATCTCGGACATTCTAAGATCACGTATTCGGCGGTTTCTCTCGCATCAAAACACAGTTTCCGAAGTGTAGCTGTACATTCTAAAACAACCGTGTCGGGATAGAAACTGCTTAAGATGTAGTGATAACTTCGCCAGGCTTCCGGTTGAGTTATACTGACAAAACCGGCATCAGCCTGTGGGTCCATCTACCGTTTTATCATTCTTGTTGAATATTTCCATTCAATTCTACTACAAAAGATCGAATACCCTCTCATACCGTACACAGATACGCATTTGTGGAGCAGTCCACATAAGCACTGATGATGGTTGTTACATACAGTATGTAACAACCGAAATGCGTATCTGCGGACTCCTCTCACACAGTTTGTCTAGCTCCTCTGGTGGCTCTCGCTTATAGCATTCACTATCTTCCATTATACCCAAAGGAATCATTCCGGCGATAACGCAGACTGCTTCTGAGTCCGACGATATCGTTCTGTACGCCCTCACAACTCGCCCAAGTAACACACAAAACATGTTAAAAAATAAGTTACAATGAAAGTAGTCATATAAGTGTACTACAAGCGCAATTGAAAACTTGTGTTGTTATATTGTGTTCGAAGTTGTTTATTATTGTAATATAACCGCATTTCGACAACAAGCTCGTTTTTTTCTGGTTTTGGAGATGTTTTCAATAACATGAGTTCAACAATAACAGTAGCGGGGATATCACTATGCCTCACTATGTCTTGTCACAGAATATCAAAAAATTGGTCCCAGTGACGAAAATATCCAACACGGAAAAAATGTCTTTTCGTGAGACTTTACACCATCTAATTACAACACTACGTACAGGTACAGGTAAGTCCTTTTTCTTAGGACACAAGTCTTAGTATTCAGTAGCCAACAATTACTTGATCAAATTGATGTTTAAATTATTTGAACGATTTCTATATTCATTCGATAAAATATTGGTTTTTTATCCTCAATTCATAAACAATTAAAACTGCCACTGATGAAAACGATTGTCGATCTAGTTGCACTGTGCGTAACAACACATTTGCGCATGCGCTGGTTAACAGTTGTCATAGCAATACATTTGCGCATTGCCGTTTAGAACTCGAGATGTATTTTGCTACTTCATTCTATATAGTATCGGATTTTGTTCAAGTAGCCTTCAATTTTTGAGCTTTTCTGGTTTTAGAGATGTCATGGTATAGGTAACTTCAGCTATTCTATAACAACGTGTGTTACTTGGGCGGATGGTCATAAACCAAAACACGCAACGTAGCTTAACCTGGTGTCGTTGATACTCCAGAGCTTTCTCCCAAGCTGGACCTCCGTATCAAAGTTTCGACGAAGAGACACTGTCCAACAGACGCCGCTTGCTGCTGCTAGGTCCATAGCCATTTGGCATGATTCTAGGACCGTCGTGCGGGGCTTCTTTCGACATGCAAGGCTACTTAGGACGCTTCAGTTTTAGTATGTTTTTTAGCAAAAATACATTTTAAACTTCCCAGTTGGTCTCGAGGTATGGCCTAACAAGCCAGTCGTTGTAGGTTCGAGTCTCGACTCGGGAGAGACTGTTAGTGTCAGTAGGATCGTAGCGCGAGCCTCACAATTGTCCTGTACAGGTACACTCAACAGTTGGCTGCAAAGTCTTTGAATAATAAACAGAAGGTCGAGTTCCGAATCGGAATGTAGCACCAAGGCGCTTCCGTCTGGACGAGGGAAAATTTTTTCTAAGCCTAAAAGTCACACCTTCTATTCCCGTTCATTTTCGCATCCTCGCAAACTGCATACATTGCCCGCTTTACTAAACTTAAAATGTAAGTCATATGACGAAAAATTAAATTAGTTCGTAAAGTAAACCAAGGCGCTGGTTTTTACATTTACTACATGTTGATAAAACAATGTCTACCTGTTGATAAAACAATGTATTTGCGTCACTATGCATAAAATGTTCTCAAAACTCTTTCGTTTCTGCTTGTCGGAACACGACGAATCTTTAATAGCCGTGCGGGAATAGTTGTTAAAACTTTTGTTTCAAAATCGATGTTTTTGCCGGCCATTAATTTTGATAAGTTGATAGTTTTATCAAAAAACTATTACTTTTTTCATATTTGGCTTTCAGTTTAATTAAATTTCAGGTGAAGACTGTTATTTTTGCGAAAATATTGAATGCGGCGAATTTTTGCAATGTTATGTTTGTGTTTGTGTGGTACAAACCTACCGAAAGGGTGCGATATGACAACGACGATCACTTCCATCAATAGTGATATGTCTGCCACGAGCACCCAGACTAAAAAAGTGGTATACCACAAAAGATTAAAATAATGGTCGCAGTGGTCCAAATCTTACAAAAAAAAACCAACCGAAAGGCCAAAAATTTCATGTAGTTAAGTTTCATGCATACATTTGAGGACTCATTCACGGGAATGTCTCAACAAAGTTAAAACCGGAGACATGCCAATAGCTATATAAAGAATTTTTTTTGTTTCTCAATAAATTCAAATAAAACCATTCGGGACTGTTGCATACATATCCGTGTTAAAAGCGAGTTCCATTTACTATGATGGGAGTTTCAAATACATGAAATTGAATAAATTAAAAAAAAGGTCCACAGGACCGGTAATAGAATTTGCAGTCTTTGCCGCCTTTTCGCAGTCGATGTTACTGTCAAAATCAAACCGATCATCAACCATCATCCAGCACTCGCTTGGAGGTGATGGAGGTTGTGTTGTACCGCTTTGCAGTAACTCACTAACAGTACTCCCGTTTCATGGTGGGTAATCTGTAAGTTCGCCTATTGCTTCCAATTTTTGATCAATCCAATTGCCAACTTTTCCACTTCTTCAAGTGTTTCTCTAACAACCGACACACCAATGGCCTAGGATGGAGCCTTGCGGAACTCTCGCCGTAACCCTTATTGTTCTCATATACACCAACATCCGGTTTTAGAAATACCTTTTCATGACTCTTCACAGGTAAACGAGGACGTTCATCCTAGGCAGCGACGCGGCAATTGCTCCTAGGTTGCGCTAATGAAAGCATTTTGGCGTAGGACTACGTCTTACCGCACTATATTGATATACATTCTGCGGAAACTTAAAACCAAGGTGTAACGTTGGAATGAAAGATTTCAAACGGTAAAACTGCTGTTACCACAATATGTCGTAAGATTGATAAAATGATGAACAATTTGGTAATTCTTCAGTTGTCATTATTATGTCATGCAGTCAAAATTTCATAAAAGTTTCCAGGTCGAATTTCCACGAACAATGACAATGTCCACAGAAAAAATTTCATACGTACCACCTTCAAAAGCGTGACATCCGTGAGAATAATTATCAATTGTGGAAGTAGAGGTGAAATTCTCGAAAATTATATAAATTTGATCCTAAAAGTATACCCTCAACCAAAAAACAAAAGAAAACTAAAATAAAATGTGATTGAACATAATCGCTCGTTTTTGGCACATGTGTGCCAAAATCGAACCGTGCCAAAAGTAAAACGAGCTCAAATCGAACAGAGCCTCAAAAGGAAATATAAAACTATTGTAGTCCTACGTCAACTATCCACCCTTCTACTTGGATACCACCCTTCTACTTTTTTACCTTAGACACTGTTCGGATAGTGTCCACTGTAGACCTTCATTTCCAGAAATCACATTGCTCGTTTGACAGTCCACGCTCACTCTCCGTAATTTTTGTCAACCTGTTAATATTTATTCCCTTCAACAGATTTACTAGCGTAGCAAGCAAACAAATTGGTCTATACGATTATAATTTCATCAGGAGTTTTCCTGGCTTCGGTAATAAGACAAGTTTTTTAATCTTCCACTTAGTCTGAAAACAACTTTCCTCCAGAAATTTCTGCAGCACCGTACTTGTCATATCGGGAAACTCTTGGATTGTAGCTTTCAGAGCTACATTGGGTATTGGGGAAGCTCTTTTAATTTTAGTTTTCAACGATGCAACGAGTTGTTATACTGTTCATGTAATACATTGTTGTATTATTCCCTTGCATAGGAATGTTACACTGTTTGTAAGAGGATATTCATTTAAGGATAGATACCTCAAATATAGTTATCAAAGTTTTATCAAAGAGTAGGCACCGACAAACGATAAAACCGACGAAACAGGGAGAGTGACTACAACACGGCACGGGATCGGCATCTGAGACATGAGCGCACAAGTCGGACGGGAGAAATTCTTTTGCCTTGTTATTGGTAGGAAACGCTTCCATTCAACCACTTGCTAGAACGGCTTGAGCCTGGTGAACTTCGCTACGGACAGAGAAATGGCAATCTGTAGCACCTATTCTGCTCGTTGGAACATTGGAAAGTACGCCTGGATATGCAGAGGCCTGCTCCCAGATTGACGGCCAGCACTTTATAATCGTCAACGATGTGCGGTCTTTTCGGGAGCCAAACGTCGATTTTTCATTTCTATCTCGTGGTAGACAAGTTTCGCGCCCGGTTGTCCAACGTACTTGAATCAATATCGAAGAGAAAGATACATCTGAACATCCAGAGCCTATAAGCGGAAGGCGTTGCTGCAAAGAACACCCGGAAATTTGATATACGGAACGATAAACCAGTGGAAATTGGCTCCAACGAGCAATGGAAGCACGTCCACATTTTGTGGGAATAACAGAATAAGGAACCAGACCGTGCCAGTTTGTGCCATATGAATTGATAGAAAGGGAAACCTGATAATTGATATGTCGCAGGCGGCCAGGCGTTGGAAACAACACTTCGAAGTGGTGTTGAACGGTGAGGAAATAAGCAAATTTGGGAGGATGGACAAACTGTGGATCTGCCAACTTTAGACAAGGTTAACTGAAATAGTTTGCAGAGAGTAGAAGAACCACAAAACCAACGTCTTTTTTTTTATTCTTGCTTATTATCCGTCGGTCTAGTTCCGCCACTGTTGTTGCCAATCACCGACGCCCAGGGAGGTGACTCCACACCCAGGACCCTAACTCACGACCCGTTTATCAACGGACCGGCGCCAACGGCTTTACTTCCTCATGCGATGGAAGGCGTGATCCCAGAGATTTTTCGCCTCAGAAAATCTTCCGGTGTCGGCTAGGATTGAATCTAGACCGGTTGGGTTGGTTGTGAGTGGATCACGCCACCTCACAACCATCGACACCTATGTCGGCGGTGGGATTCGAACCCAGGCGTCGAGCGTGGTTGGCGGAGACGTTACCAACCACACTAGGCCCCCGCTCTAAAACCAACGTCTTACCGTCCGAACTTTTCAAAGTCGGAAGCAAGATCACGGTGTCTCTCGTACAAGAAACTTATTTGAAAAAAAAAAAACAGTATAATGCCGTCTAGAAATGTCAGAGAAAATTTTATTTTTTCTTAAAATATTTTTTACCATCATTTAAACCAGTTGTGTGAGAAGCGCAACTCCATTTAAAATGCTGGCTCTACTTGGTTACAAGATTTTTAATCTCTCCAACCAATCTTTGAAAAAGACTGTCTTTTCTTGACAGCAAATTTTAAACATGTTCGGCTTTCATTGTCACGTGGTTTTTTCGTTCAGAACGTTAAATTGTAGCAGGGAGTTTGATTGTAAATTGTGCAAAGAATATGCCTTGAAACGTGTTCAATACGTCGTGGCGAACAAAACGATCAACGATCAATAAATTGATCAAAGCAGATAGAACCTGCTAGAATGTTTGTTTAAACTTCACTCTTTTGCAGTAAAAAATGGATAAATAATGCGGAAGCTATCGTTAATTTAATACGATTACAAATATGAATCTGAACTACTACTTTACATTTCTTTATCTTGTACTTGTATGTATAAAACTCGTTATTAGGTCGATATAACCAAGTCTGTCGTAAAGACTTAGAAATATCCAATCTCCGAATGCTGACAGGCGTATATCATGTGTGTATTCGACGGCGCATTCATATTAGAGGCATAGAGGCAAAACAACGAGTATTCGTTAATTAGTTGAGCTCTATAAGAAGCAAAAGACGCTTTTCACAGCATCAAAAACACATGACTAAAAATTCTCCAGAAATTTTCTGTGGCGTCATCATTGGTGACAGATTTGTTTCCCTATTGATTCATTTGGTGGCGCCTTCAGGATTTAAAGGATATAATGAGTAGCATACAATTATTTCCATTAGCTAGGAATGCAGAAAATATGTTCAGCAACAGAAATTAAGGAAGGAAGTAATAAAACATTTCGTTTGGTTTGGTACGTGTTTCCTATCCGCAGACAAACGAGTTTTTAGGCTGTTAGTAGACTGGTTGTTTTTTTTCAACCGAGATATAACGGTTTAAAGTTCTGTGTTAAGTAAACTTTTTTTCAAGTTCATACCAGAAATACGAAAGTCAGAACCATGATACCGCTTTATAAAAGCAATCCGATTAGTGCCATATCCGGTAGCGATTCTTTTTTTTTTTTTTTTCAACATGTTCCACAGCTAGAGCATAACAGATGAACACTTTTTCGATGTGAATCCACGTATTTTTCAACTGCACCGCCTTTTCCTGATTTTCCGTTGAAAATACAACCGATTCGGGCATGGCCCCATGAAAGGCAATTAATTATACTCTAATTACTCAACAATTATCGCTCATGTGATGCTGTGTTTCCCGTCGGTAATTTATTGCTTGCTCCCCAAATGACAGCGCCGTACGCGAACCGTCTGTGAGTTTCCCAATGGCAGTGGCGGACGAGTCAAACTAGAGAAAGAACGCTACAAAAGATTTTAGAATTTCGGTTGGAATTAAAAATAAACTCATTCATTCTTTTAGTGTGTTCTTTTCTCATACTTGAGAATAAGTCAGGCTGAATTGGTTTCAAAAATTAGCTATGATTTTACCTCTGCATATTTATTTTTTTTAAGTAAAGTAAGCTATGAATTCAAAAACACTTGCTGTAAAATTCATAATAGATTAAACTTTCAACCACGTGAACGGTATTTATCCTGCACAACAAGCAAATAAATTGTAGCTCCGTATGCTCGCAAGCGACAGTTTATCACCGATACTATTCAACACCACAATAACGTATCCTTCCAGCAAAGAAACCATAAATTTAAAATTAAAGGCCTATTTAATGCATCTTGGAGTCATCGTTAGAATCAAATAACTGTCAAAACATAACAGGCACGCTGCGGTTGCTAGTCGGCAGTACTCAGCTGAAACTGGGAAAATGAAAAACAACCGAAACTAGGAAGGAGAAACACTGTCGCATGGTCTGTGAAATTCGATACTCAGATACACCGAATGTAAGGAGCGAAGGTGCTGCTTATAACAAGTAGAGATTCTTGTTTTGTATTGAACAAGAAGATACGGGAAGAAAAACTTATGTCATTCAAGCGGAAACACGGCACTAGATTAAAAAAGGGTAAAATTAAAATACTCCCATACTTTAGCGAAATTACAAAACGTAATATAAATGTATAGCAACAAATGAGTGCCGTTCTGCTTTAGTTTCTCCAGCTCAACATTCAACCCATATAATTATTAATTCAGCATACAAAATAAACCAGCAAAAATGAATTTCCACTGCACATGACGGTGGCATCTGCAAGTGCACCCACTGAATTGATTTATAGTTCAAGTAAATCTTGAAGATTAATGTACACAATGTTGCTACAACGACGACGCTGGTGTTCGAAACGATGTTGTTAATTTCATTCATTAAAACCTGTTCTCTAATTCTTTCACCCCTGGTAGCGCATGTTTGTAACTTTGCCGGTTTTATATGAGACTGATCTGTGCTTTCATCACAATTACGATGTGTTTTTTTTTGTCTATACGCTATGTATCAAAACAAAAACAAAAAAGTTCATGTTCCTAATTGGAGGAAAACATGAAACACATTCGTGCATTATGACGGAAGTTAAATGTGGATATGTAGTTGATTTTGAGCTGCGACGCTGGATCAAAATACCCGCCTCAATCCATCTAAACGGTGATTTCGTGTCTTCTTGTTAACTCAGCGTTCAGTTATTGTGTAAATGAAACCTAGCTGTATTGTACTTTGTAGTTTGTACACAATTATTGGGTATAAAAAATCATTAAACAGATTTCTCTGTATGAGAAACAATACAAAAATGTTCAGCAATATCATCAGCGTTCATTCAAATACATATGGTTGTTTTACAACAAAAGTCCTTATGCATTGTGCAAATAAGTTATCAATTTAAACTTGCATACTTCAGAAGAAATTAAACCAATCTAGCACAAAGAACATGTATGCGCTTATACGCTCAAAAAACTTTTTATGTATTTTCCACTAGAGCATGCTCACATACAATCATTCATTGATCAATGGATTGTGACCATTTATTCTTAAATTGCACCCAGGTACACTTCATTTTCACCGCTATGAACAAATGAACTTGTTCACACAACAATAAAATACAATAAATTTTTTATACATAAAACTTCACTCCTGTGCTACTGAGAATACGAAGATGTGCCAGAATTTTCTAAAGGAAATTAAAACTAAGCAAATAATAGGCTATTTACTATGAATTGACAAAATAAAACAAGTTCTGAAGGAAACGGTTAGGCAAACTAGTTTAATTCAATTATTCCGAATGTAATTTCAGAAATTAGAAGAACACAGTATAATGAACTGCCAGTGTTGTTCAAACGCCAACCAAAAAAAATTGGAAAAACGCAATCTGATGAAAATACAAAAAAATGAAGAAAACTAGAAACAACTTCATAGACAGGTCGGATTCATGGGTGCCCGCGCCACCACATCCGCTTTGAAGAAATCGCCGAAACTGTTCACTACGATTTTAATAAAGTAAATTTAGTGGAAATGAACACTTGCTTGCTGGTGTCGACTAGAATACTCCGCTTGCCTGTGATGATGCTAACTCCGCAGCATCGAGGGTGTATAATGTTTTGCTCTATGCCATTGACCAGTTTGTGGCTAAAAAACACAACCGTAAGCTAGCTAATCCAATTTGATCAAATTTAGTTTTAAAACAATTAAAGAGAATAAAAGGCGGCCCTGACTCCTAAGAAATTTCAGTAAACGTCGAGCTGATGCTACGAAAGTTGAATATTTACGCGCCAACGCCCCCTACAAACGTATCAATACCAATTTATATAAAAACTACCAGTGTGGTAAGAAGAATCGTTTAAATCCCAAAAGGTCCTGAAGCTATGTGAACGAACAACGCAAAGAATTTGGTTTGCCGTCGAGTTTCGGGGCCACTTTAGAGTTCCGTCGAATCTTGAAGAAGAGGGTTCGGGCATGGTGATGGACTATCCTGCTAGCTATATAAAATCGCTTTGAAAGGTGTGATACATCTGGCGGGTATCGACACAAGTGGCAGGTTGTTCAAAGGTCTGTTTAACTCTTTGGCTTCGCTGATAACCTTGATATCGTAGCATGAAACCTGCAGCAGATGACGGAGACGTACATCAGACTGAAGGCTAAATGCATACACGCCAAAGTTAAATGGTGCGAAACCCCATCAACACTGTGCGAAAATATTCGATGCTCTAATGTATTTTTTATGTGTTATGGCTATTCCAAACTACTACACTTATAAAATATCAACTGGTATTCAGCAGGCATGGAACTGCAGGTCGTTAGGCTTTCACGGCTGCGACAGGGTCATATATGATGAACTCAATCCACGCAACTTCGAAATCTTAGTACTGCAGAAACTTTGCTGGTCGGGACAGAAGGTATGAAAAAGCGGACATCAAGAGGCTACCTTTTATCAGAGCTGTGGCACCACCAACGAACTTGGGACGGGCTTTATAGCGCTGGGTAAGATGCGCCAACGCGTGATCGGGTGGCAGCCGATCAGTGCGTGTATGTGTAAGTTGAGAGTTTAGGACCGTTTCTTCAACTGTCAACAGCGTAATATTCACTTAAATGTAGTCCACTAAATGCAAAATACATCTTCAAATATACCTTTATCAATAGCCAAAATACTCAAA
Organism: Wyeomyia smithii; assembly: GCF_029784165.1. NCBI lineage: Eukaryota > Metazoa > Arthropoda > Insecta > Diptera > Culicidae > Wyeomyia > Wyeomyia smithii. Next base: position 112,277,561 of record NC_073695.1, on the reverse strand, counting down.
CACTTCACCTTTCTCTAAACATCCGAAAAAATATCTCGAAAATTCATAATTTTTCAACTTTCCAGAGTAGCAACAACAATATCGCACGCTAGCCTAGAGGGCTAATATTTTGCATGTTGTAGGATAAGTACAACGCAACTCCGTGCCCCAGTGCTGAGTCGAGAAAATTTCCATCTCGAAAAGATCCTCGATCTGATCGGGAATCGAACCCGACATCACAACCGTATGGGTAAGCTAGCCGACCGACATCGCTAACCACAGAACCACGGGGACCACTTTCCAAAGTAGGGTCTCCCCTTTAATAATTTTAAACATTCCAAATTCATTGATTCTTTGCGATTCGTTTATAGTCTGCAAATGCACGATGAATCAGTTATCGGAATGACAACATCCTCGCCTTTTGAGTGCTGTACCATCACCTCGATTCTGGAAATATGCTTATTGGGTGGTATTCGGTCATTTTCAGCTGTTTTTTCTTGCATCAATCTGATTCCGCAAATACCCATATTGGGTGGTATTCAGTTATTTTGGCTGTTTACCAGAAACCGAAAGTAGTCTTCTTTGAATTCAAAATGGTGTCCAGGGTCAATGCTTGGCTTCTGTGCATCATTTCGATTACGGAAATATCCATATAGAGTATTATTCAATCATTTTCGGCTGTTTCCTAAAAGTTGCCATTCCGGTTCCGAAAACACTCAAATTGGGTGGTATTTAGTCACTTTCCGCTGTTTTTCAGAAACCGAAAGTCATTATCTTGAATTTTAAAACGGCATTTGGAGACAATTTCTGGCCTCTGGGCGTCATTCTGGTTTGAGAAACACTTGTGTTGGGTGGTATTTGGTCATTTTCGGCTGTTTTCCACAAACCGGGAGTGAATTCAAAATGGTGTCTGTTGTGCATCTTTCTAGTTCAGAATATAATCATTTTGGAAAGAAATCGGCCATTTTCGACTGTTTTCCAGAAACCGGAAGTTTCCATCTTACAATTCAAAATGGTGTCTGAGGTCGATTTGTGGCTTCAGTGCATAATTACGATTCCGAAAATACCCATTGGGTGGGATTTGGTCCCTTTCGCTGTTTTTCTGAAACCAGTAGTCGCCATCTTGGTTTTCAAAGTGGCATTTGGAGACAGTATTTGGCAACTGGGTGTCATTCTGGTTCCGGAAACACCTGTATTAGAAATCGAAAGTCCATCTTAAATTTAAAAATGGCGTCTGGTGTCAATTTTTGGCTCCTGTGCATCATCCCGATCATTTTAGGCTGTTTCTCGGAAAAACTGGTTGAAATATCTTTCTCCTTCCAGAGTACGGAGGAGTGTCAAACCACCATAGAAATTTGTGATTGATTTATATAGGAGCCCTCCCATCCAGAAGTGCGAGGAGTGTCAAACCCCCATGAAAATATTTTTTGCTCACAAAATCTTTAACATATCGAATTTGGTAAATGGAACCATTATTTCTTGATATGTACAGAAATTTGTGTTTCATTTGTATGGGACCTCTTCCTTCTAAAAGAGGGAGAGGTGTCCAACCATTATGGACTTATTTGTTACCCCTGAAAACATCCACATGCCAAATTTGGTTGTATTTGCTTGATTGGTTCCCGAGTTGTGCGAAATTTGTATTTCATTTGTATGGGACCCCTCCCTTAAAGAAGAGGGAGGGGTGTCGAAACAGTATGGACATATCTTTCATTTTTTTAACATTCATCTGCCAAATTTGGTTCCATTTATTTGGTTAGTTTTCGAGATCTGCAGAAATGTGTGTTTCATTTGAATGGGATCCCTCCCTTCAATGATAGGGAGGGGTCTCGAACTTTCTTAGTGACCTTTCTCGGCCCCTAGAATACAAAATTTCACGCTGATCGGTTCAGTAGTTTCCAAAGCAATATGGATCAGACAGACAGACAGACAGACAGAGAATGTAAATCTGTTTTTTTTTTTTGTATTATTACACGCAACAAGTTCCAAAATCAAAGACATTTAGTTTTCGGAAGACACAAATAAGTTAAAATATATATTTATATTTTGATTCGCTTCTCTGCTTTCGTTGCAATAGGAAGCAAACAAACATCGCTCCGTACAGATCTATCGTACGATTCAGAACTATAAGCATTGTTCGACGACGCGTGTGTTGCTTGTGTTTTCGGTGCCGGTGTTGCGATAGTTTGTATATCCAGCAGCCGGAGTGAATTCCCTGCGCTACCGCCTGCCGTTTACAGTAGTGTCGCAGGCTGTGTATTGTGCACAGACGGTTTGTACATCCAGCAGCCGGAGTGAATTCCCCGCGCCACCGCCTGCCGTTTACAGCAGTGTCGCACTGTGTATTGTGCACTGACGGCCACGTGATTTATTTTGATTTCGGTGTCACATCATCCATATCATCCAGCAGCCGAAAAAAGTTCCCCGCGCCACCGGGCGCTAGTTAGCCCCTAGCGCCGGTTCAGCCTGCCGTTCATCATCGGATCATCGGATTGATTCAACGTGCAACCAGGAGGGCGCGTAGATAAATAATTTAGTAAGTCTGGTGAAGTATTCGCTTTTATTATTAGTATATTTTTTTATCTCAAATACCATCGTCTTTTTTTCTATTTGATCCCTTTTGTTTTGAAAAATTGTTTTAAAATTTGTTATACATTATTTGATCCCCCCATATACGTAATTTATCGCTTGCGCGCGGTAGAGCGAAACGCTCCCGCGAAATATGGACAACATGCAGGTGGGATTATTCCTGGATGTAGGTCCAAATGGGGAAGAGATTGATATCTCCCCCCTTAGTTCTCCTCTACCTTCCCCTGTACCTTGTCCAGTACCGAAGGTCCCGGTACGGGTTAAAGCTTACCCAGATGCCGCTGGCGGTCCTTACGTTGTTTTTTTCAGGCCTATTAAAAAGCCATTGAATATTTTGCAAATCGGCAAGGACCTGCCAAAAGATTTTTCGGACGTCACTGAAATTACGAAAGTGAGACCGAACAAACTGCGAGTTGTCGTGAATAGCTTGAAGCAAGCAAATGCAATTGCTTGCCACGAGCTTTTCACGAGAGAGTATCGCGTGTACATCCCTGCCAAGGATGTATAAATCTACGGTGTGGTTACCGAAGGGAATCTCACTGTCGAAGACATTTTGCGTTACGGGGTTGGCTGTTTCAAGAACCCCCTGATGCAAAGTGTAAAGGTACTGGATTGCAAGCAATTGCATTCAGTATCCATCGAAGAAGGGAAGAAGAAATTCTTTCCTTCGGATTCCTTTCGAGTGACATTTGCCGGATCCGCACTGCCGAACTACATCCGTTTGTACAAGGTTCGTCTACCTGTACGCCTGTTTGTGCCGCGGGTTATGCACTGCCAAAATTGCAAGCAGTTGGGTCATACAGCCACCTACTGCTGCAACAAGGCACGCTGCAGCAAATGCGGAGGGAATCACTCCGAGACCGCTTGCAATGAGGACACTGAAAAGTGCCTTTATTGCGGTGGCCCCCGGCATGAACTTTCGGCATGTCCCGCGTATAAACAAAGCGAGGAGAAAATTAAGCGTTCCCTCAAGGAACGATCAAAGCGCTCTTTTGCAGAAATGCTTAAGAGGGCTGAGCCACCCACATCAGGAAACATATTTTCCTTTCTGCCAACCGATGAGGGGACATCCGACGCTCCCGGCGAAGGGTGTTCTTATGCCTTGCCAGAAGGATCTAGGAAGAGGAGAATGCTCAACTCTCCTAATCTTTTACGCAAAGGTCGTAAGATAACCCCTAGCGGAATGACCAATAAATCAACATACAAAGGAAGCGGTGAAGAAAAAACGAAGCAAATACCTCCCGGTTTTAATTTTAAATCAAACCAGGAGTATCCACCGCTTCCCGGGGCACCAAAAATCCCTCGTGCACCCATTTTTCGTTCAGAGGATAAAAAAGAAACAGGGTTCATAAATTGCTCAGATATTGTGGACTGGATATTCAAAACATTCAACATACCAGATCCCCTTAAAAACATTCTTCTTGCCCTTCTCCCTACAGTGAAAACCTTTTTAAAGCAACTAGCAGCAACTTGGCCCCTCATTTCAGCTATCATATCACTGTATTACAGTGGAATTGCAGAAGTATCATCCCCAAATTCGATCTATTTTCACATTTAATAAGCACATGAGATTGTGATGCGTTTGCGCTCTGTGAAACTTTTCTTAATTCAAATGACCAACCCAATTTCCACGATTTTAACATTATTCGTCGAGACCGAAACTCACACGGTGGAGGGGTACTTTTAGGGATCAAAAAGTGCTATTCCTTTTTCAGAATCGACCTCCCCTCGCTCTCGAATATTGAAGTCGTTGCCATTCAAACGAATATGAATGGAAAAGACATTTGCCTTGCTTCGATATATATATATTCCTCCATCTGTGCGGATTGAACAGAGGCAACTTTCTGACATAGCAGAATTGCTTCCCGCACCTTGGGAGATTTCAACTCTCACTGTTCGCAATGGGGGTCGCTATACGACGACAACCGATCTTCTGTGATTTGTAACTTGATCGACGACTTCAACATGACGCTTTTAAATACTGGGGAAGCGACACGTGTACCTAATCCTCCAGCACGTGAAAGCGTGCTTGACCTATCCCTCTGCTCGACCTCACTAGCGTTAGTTTGCCGGTGGAAAGTAATCAACGATCCCCACGGTAGTGATCATCTACCAATCGTTATTTCAATTGCTAATGGTTCTACCCCCTCAGATCCGATCAATATTTCACACGACCTCACACGTAATATTGATTGGAAGCGTTATGAGAACATCATAGCGAATATCATCGAGCCTCACGAGGAACTTCCTCCGGAGGAAGAATACGCGTTCCTTTCTGGCTTGATCATCGACGCCGCGACTCAAGCTCAGACGAAACCGATACCCGGGGTAACGATTAGACAGCGTCCTCCCAACAAGTGGTGGGACAAAGAGTGCTCTGACCTGTACGCGCAAAGGTCCTCGGTGTATTTGGCCTTCCGAAAACACGGTACTCTTGATCTGCTCCGAAAGTACGATGTACTGGATAGGCAGATGACGAGTTTAATTAAAGCGAAAAAACGCGGATACTGGCGTCGGTTTGTAAACGCGTTGATGAGGGAAACAGCGATGAGCACTCTTTGGGACACGGCCAGACGCATGCGGAGCCGTAACGTTTCTAATAAAAGCGAGGAGTATTCAGGCCGCTGGATATTCGACTTTGCCAAAAAGGTCTGTCCGGACTCTGTACCGGAACAGAAACCTTTTCGCGACGCGTTTTTAGTACCCACGGGAGAGCCTCCATTCTCGATGTTGGAATTTTCAATGGCCTTTCTTTCGTGCAACAATAAAGCTCCAGGGTTGGATAGAATTAAATTCAACCTATTGAAGAATCTACCCGACTCTGCAAAAAGACGCTTTTTGGACTTGTTCAACAAGTTTCTTGAGCTAAACATTGTTCCGCACGACTGGAGGGAGGTAAAAGTAATTGCTATTCGAAAACCCGGAAAACCTGCCTCTGATCACAATTCTTATAGGCCGATTGCTATGCTCTCTTGCCTCCGGAAAATAATGGAGAAAATGATCCTCTTACGGTTAGACAAATGGGTCGAAACAAATGGTTTACTTTCAGATACTCAATTTGGCTTCCGCCGGGGCAAAGGAACGAACGATTGCCTAGCGTTGCTTTCTACTGAAATTCAACTCGCCTTTGCTCGAAAGGAGCAAATGGCTTCTGCGTTCTTGGATATTAAGGGGGCTTTTGACTCTGTCTCTGTAAAAGTTTTAAGCGAGAAACTTCATTCGCAGGGACTTTCACCAAATTTGAATAACTTATTGCTCAATTTGTTGTCAGAAAAGCATATGTATTTCTCATATGGTGATTCGACAACTTCCCGAATTCGTTACATGGGTCTTCCCCAGGGCTCATGTTTAAGCCCTTTCTTATATAATATTTACGTCAATGACATCGATGAATGTCTTGCAAATTCATGCACGCTAAGGCAACTTGCAGACGATAGCGTAGTTTCTATTACTGGAAATGAGACTAACGATCTGCAAGGACCATTGCAAGATACCTTAGACAATTTGTCTGAATGGGCTCTTAAGCTGGGTATCGAATTCTCTCCGGAGAAAACTGAGTTGGTCGTTTTTTCTAGGAAGCATAACCCAGCTCAGCTGCAGCTCCTACTAACGGGTAAAACGATCTCTCAGGTTTTAGTCGCTAAATATCTCGGGGTCTGGTTCGACTCTAAATGCACCTGGGCTTTCCATATTAGGTATCTGACACGAAAAAGCCAACAGAGGATTAATTTTCTTCGTACGATTACCGGAACTTGGTGGGGTTCTCACCCAGGAGGCCTTCTAAGGTTATACCAAACAACGATATTGTCAGTTCTTGAATACGGTTATTTCTGCTTTCGCTCCGCCGCGAACACGCACATAATAAAATTAGAAAGAATACAATATCGTTGTTTGCGTATTGCCCTGGGCTGCATGCAGTCGACCCATACGATGAGTCTTGAAGTGCTAGCGGGTATTCTTCCGTTAAAACATCGTTTTTGGAATCTCTCTTACTGGTTGCTAATCAGATGCACAGTTGTGAACCCATTAGTAATTGAAAATTTCGAGAGGTTGGTCGACCTTCAATCTCAATCCAGATTTATGAATTTATAATTTGACTATATGGCTCAAGATATTAACCATTCTTCATACGTTCCTTTCAATGTCGCACTTTTAGATACTTTTTATAATGCTATATTCTTCGACACCACCATGAAGGAAGACATTTCTAGTATCCCGGATCAATTGCGACCGCAAGAGATCCCTAAGATTTTTTCCAATAAGTTTAAACATGTTAGTTATGATAAAATGTTTTACACTGACGGATCTAATCTAGATGAGTCCACTGGCTTCGGTGTTTTTCACGAAAATTTTACCGCCTCCTACAAACTCGATGCTCCTGCTTCCGTGTACGTCGCAGAACTTGCTGCTATTCAGTACTCCCTTGGGATCATCGAAACCCTACCCGCTGACCACTTCTTCATCTTCACAGACAGTCTCAGTGCCATTGAGGTTCTGCGATCGATGAAGACTGTAAAGCACACCCCGTATTTCCTGGGGAAAATATGGCGGTTTTTAAGTGCTTTAACAGACAAAAATTATCGGGTTACCTTAGCGTGGGTCCCTTCTCATTGTTCCATTCCGGGCAATGAAAAGGCTGACGCTTTAGCTAAGGTGGGTGCGAATGATGGCGCTATTTAAGATAGACCAATTGCTTATGATGAATTTTTCAGTATTTTGCGTCAGAGGACGCTCAAAAGTTGGCAATTATCATGGGATACAGATGAACTGGGACAGTGGCTACATTCCATTTCTCCTAAGGTATCGACGAATGCATGGTTCAAGGGGTTGGATGTAGGTCGAGACTTCATTCGCGTGATGTCCAGACTTATGTCCAATCACTATACGTTAAACACGCATCTCTTTCGTATAGGGCTTTTGGAAAGTAATCACTGCATTTGTGGCGATGTGGTCCCCGTGGTACTGTGGTTAGCGATGTCGGTCGGCTAGCTCTCCCACACGGTTGTGACATCGGGTTCGATTCCCGATCAGGTCGAGGATCTTTTCGAGCTGGAAATTTTCTCGACACAGCACTGGGGCACGGTGTATCGTTGTACTTATCCTACACATGCAAAATGTGCCAAAAAACAATATCGATAACGAATTCTCTCAACTAATCTAGTTGATCGAGACCGCATAAGCCCCCCAGGCTTGCGTGCGATATTGTTGTTGTGGCGATGGCTACCACGACATTGAGCATGTTGTTTGGTCGTGTACCGGATTCTCTGGTGCTAGGTCCAAGCTGAAAGATTCCCTTCGGGCCCGAGGAAAACAACCGAAAGTTCCCGTTAGAGACATCCTGGGTAGCGGTGATCTCCAGTACATGACACAGCTATACTGTGTTTTGAAAATTGCCGACATTCAAATTTAAAATTATTTTGACACGAAAAGAGACACGAAAACGGAACCAACATCTATGTTTACGCAAACACTTCAGACCAAAACTGCGCCACATCACCATTACTGCTCTACCAGTTGAAAACAAAGTGTTAAAATAGTTTTAAGTCATGATTGTACTTCCCTCCTCTCACCTTTAATCCCCACTAGCTCGTAGTCGGCCACGAGAATAAAAAAAAGGACTCCCTCTTTTTCCTGCTAACTTAGACATAATAAGAATTGTATTTGGCTCAGTAAAACTTAAGATGTATCGTGCCGTGTCAAATAAACTATTTATTTAAACTATATATTTATATTTAGTATTAACAATACTGATTTGAGAATTTTAGAATTTTAGTTTGTTACACATCGATAAACTGTACACCAGAATCGTTTTTTACGCATTCTTGTACACGATTTTCAAAGTTTACACGATTTTTTACGTGGATTTAGGAATTTGACTGGTTCTTTGATGCGAGTTTACCAGCAAAGTTGTTTTCTAACGCGGTATGTTTTTGAACTAACTAATTTACTTGTGTATATCATTTTTTGCTGGCGCGATAGTTTTATCTTTGGTTTCAATGAATTGGAATGATGCAATTAATAACGTTTAGTACATCTCTCCGAGTTTCAACTACTCGCACTCGTATCAAAAATACGGCGAAACTTGAAGTTTCCATCCATAACCAACTCAAACTTCCGCCAATGCTTTGATTCGCGAACAGATTGCCATTAAACCGTCAGGCATCGTTCCAAATATTCAGTCTTAATTAAAATCACATGCGCCATTCCCAAGTGCGCGCAAGCTTGAAAAATGAGGTCCTAATTACGGTCACATAAATGCCTATCCGTACGACGCATGTAGTCTCATTACCGTTCAACTGCCAGAATGGCCCCGTCTATATGACATCAACGCTTCGCACTGTAGAAGCCTTACCGTGCACCTCCTCGTATCGTCAATCCCGTAACGGCCGATAGGGTGCGCAATTTTCGACGTCAAAATTCAACATCTCAATTTTCCAAATAAATATCGCGCCTATAACGCAAACATATGGGATACTAACGATGAAATGAAGCGATGATAATTGCTTGAAATAAGATCAAACGAACACGAGAAGAAAATTTAAAATGCTCTGCTTAGCCGTCGAGAATGGTAATTTGGAATATCCCCAAGGCTCTATTCACCCAACAGGAATGTGAAAATCTTTTCATCATGCTTCAAAGACATCTTATGTTGCCAAATTCACCCATAGTAAATTTGGCATTTGGAAGATAAAATGTTATGCCAAAGTTGTTGCCAATAAACGCAATATAAAATTTTAACCAAAATATCAATTCAAACAGAAATCCTAAAAAATATCTTGAAGCAGAATCTCCAACAATCACGACACTTTCAGCGCCAGTTTTCATTTCAAAAAATATTTTCAAACCCATCAGCCAGCATTTAGCAGCAAGTGATGATCAGCAGAGAAAATTAGTGCGACAGCATGCGGTCGGGAACCCTTAAACATGCCTAGCAGCGACACCCCGCGCACTCTGAGAGATGATCACTTCTTGAGCAGTAATTAGTATGATTTATCGCCTTGCTTTTCCTAAATGATGCAAACGATTTCAAACAAACACGCCCACCGCCAAGTGACACCAGCTAAGGGGCGTTTCTCACTTGTCGCAGAATCTAGCGGATTGAGCGCTCTATTGATGATTGAGCATGAGAAAAAGCGGGAAAGATGGTGTGGATGAGGAAAAGGCAACTTGATCGCCTGCTTGAGTCACAACGCAAAGATCTTCATTTCTCTTATGAGATAGGCGGCGCACAAACTCTTTCTGAAAATTAAATAAACTTGGATCGTCCTCGGGTTAACACGCGCGCAACGCTAGTTTGAACATTTTTCACTTTCTCTCGAACTCAAAGCAATATGGATATGGTGAATAAACTAAACAGTGCATCTGGCAAAAAAGTGAAAAATAATTTTAGTATAGAACATTTATTGGCAAAACCAGAAAAGCATAAGTTTGAAGAAGTTCAATGTGAAAGTGAAACAAATGACGTTGGTCTACAAAAAAAGTTCCCTCCAAAGGATGACCAGTACGAAAAATCAAGCAACGAATATTCAACGGGAAACGCAACTTCACCAGATTCCAGTTGTAATGAAGAGCTTATGGATAATTGCAGTGAATCTGCGTCGGAAGAAAGTGCAAGCGGTAATGGAAGACTCATTCTTCATTCTGCCATTATTTATTATGTTAAGTAGTTAGATGAAATGAGCTCCTCGACAAAAATGTTTTTATTTAACCAAATACACAAACAGAAGAATGAGAGCCATGCTTCGTAGATTATTTACCGTTTAACACAGAGATTTATGCATAAATTAAATTCCTAAACACACGATTAGATTTCGGTACATTACAATGCGAAAAAAATTGGAATTGTCTTTTTGTTGTTATGACATATTCTTTAGTCCGGTTATAACGTTTTCATTTTTTTTATGCTTTGACTAGAAAGTTTTTCAGGAAATATTATAGATTTGGAAGGTACGCAACATTTCTTATAAGAACTATCTACTATATAAAAATAGAGTTCCTTAACGCTTGAAATTCTTGATATTATTACCTCTTTCTCTGAGGTCAGTAATCTTCATCATTTTGAATCATTCTTAATGAAAATGTTCGTTGATGTTCAGGAAAGACATTTAAGGAGAAATAACAGGTATCTGATTACTAAAAAAATCGAGATATGATTCACAAAACTAAGTAAAACATGCAAAATCATGACTTTTTATGCTGAATTAGCCTCTAAAGCTAAATTCACAGTTATGATCTGAAAGATTTTCATAGTAAAATATTCGTTAATGTTCAGGAAAGATATTAGAGGAAAAATGAAAGGTATCTGATTATTTAAAATTTGAATATTTTTCAAAAAACCACATGGAATTTGCAACACCATCTCTAAATCAGAATTAAAAACAATGACATGTAATTTTTTTCAATGATATGATCGTTGATGTTCAGGAATGACATTTGAGAAGAAATAATAGGTTTCTGATTACTGAAAATTCAGATATTATTCACGACACTACGTAAAACATGCAAAGTCATGACTATTTGGGCTCAATTTGTCTCCAAATTGAAATTCGATGCTCTGATAGGTGATTGATTTGATCAAAATATTTGTTAATGTTCAAGAAAGACATTTGAGGAAAATAATAGGTATCTTATTGCTAAAAGTTCAGATATTATTCACAACACTACGTATGTTTGAATATGTTTGAAGTATGTTTGAAGATGATTTTCTACATACAGTAAAACAGCTAAAAACACTCTTTTTGAAATTTATACAAATTTTGCATATAATACATGCAAAATTTTGGTTTATTATGCTCAATTCGCCAAAAAATCAAAATTCAAAGCAATTACATGTTCGTTGTTCCTTCATCATCCGCAAATATTTCCTTGCAGAAAAACTCATGTTTTGATTTAGTGCGAGTCAAGCATAAAAATTTTACATTCCTGATGTTTCCGTAGTTTTGTGAATAGTAACACTTTATGAAATTCGTTTTACTTTTTTACATTTACCTAAATCAGATCTTGGGACATTTAACTGGAAGAAAGGCCACATTTCATTAGTTTGAACATTGATTGAGAGGCGACTTAGGCATTAAAAGTTCCGTTTTATTTTAAATTGTACGTAGTTTTGTGAATGTAAGCACAATTGTTAGTTACCAGGAAACCTTCGCTTCGTCTCAGATGTATTCCCTTGACACCAATAGACACCAACAAATATTTTCGTCTTAAAAAAAACACACACACTAACAACATATCTTTAAATTTCATTGTAGAGGAGAAGTAAGCATGAATGGTCAAGCTCAATTCTTCTTGATTCCTTTTCTTTCAAAAGTTATATAAAAAGAAGTTTTACTGTAAACGATTGTCGAATAGCCCGAATATCACCCAATATAGGTATACTCGGAACTGAGATGACCCAACACAACATTTTCGAATGGCGGCGTTTAATGGCGTTTAATGGCGTTTAATGTTAATGGCGAATGGCGGTTTTAGGAAAATAGCTCAAAGTGGTATTTAGCCAATAATTTCAACACTTGAAGCGCTAATTGGAAAATCTGCGTTGAAAACTGCGGTAATTCAATAATACGCGTTTTTTAAATCATTTTTAAATCATTTTCATATCATTCCGAAGGATTTATCACAACAGAAATTTTATCTATCGTACATAATCTATGGATGACCGTTAACTATGAATGACCTGTGATTCAATTAATACTATTATGCCTCATAGTTTTATCACACATCGCAACATTTTTTTTGCCTTGGCTTCTATGTATGATTTTTTCATGTATTCTGACGCAAAAACAAATTTCCTAGAGTTTGAACACAGTTCACCTGAAGGGCAACAGTGGCACCATTTTTAACTCTCAAGAATCGGTTGATATGTGTCTGATCCACGTAAAATGTCAGTAACATGTCAATTTTGCCCAAATTCCCCTACAATACTAAAATAGGTTCTTCTCGACGTTAGATTAACCTATTTGAAATATGTTTAATGTAATATCAAGAGTGTAAGCGATAATTTAAGCAATAATAATTTGTCTTTACATGATCCTCCCTTTTTGTGGGGAGGGGGTCGCATTTTTGGTCACGACCGGTCAAAACATAAAAATCTCGCTTCAGCTATGCGACAGAATCATCGCGTCCTCGATAAAGTTGAATGCGACCCCCCTCACCGCAAAAAGGGGAGAATCATGTGGCTTTAAAACCAAAATGGCTTCGAAAAAACATCGTAAATTTCCGATTTCTCAAAAATTTGAAATGGCACCACTGTTGCCCCTTAAGGTGACATGTGGGAAATTTATTTTTGCGTCAGAATACATTAAAAAATCATACATAGAAGCCAAGAGAAAAGAAAAAGTAAATTTTGTTGCAATGTGTAATTAAAAACATCAAAGATGGTTAAACAAAATTTAATCTCAGTTATATTAGAAAAAAAATCGTGAACTTATGCAAACTTAACCTGGTTGAAACTTGAGTTGTATTCAACCTAGATTAGATCTTTTTGCGTGAAATCAAAGGTATTTTCGAATATGAAGGGAAAACAAGATATTCGTTGGATCATATGTAAGAAGTTCCCATGAAGTAAAAAATTGCACATTTTTCTTGATGTTGCAACGCGGATTATTTTAATTCTGTATTCAAATCAAAATGTTTTGAAATTTACACCAAATCCGTCAAGGTATTGAACAAAGAATACACTCCATGATAATATAACCAGGAAAAAAAAGCTTAATACACTAAAGTCGCTTTTTACGCGAGGGATATGTGCCGCGTGAAAGAAAACCGCGTGAATTACGGAATCCGCGTAAAAAACGCATGAATTACGGAATCCGCGTAAAAAAACTGCGTAAATTACGGAATCCTCGTAAAAATAGCCGCGTAACAAAAACCCGCGTAAAAAAACGACCTTAGTGTATGCACTCCTGGTCATCTGGATTAATTCGAAAAAAAAACATCAAAAAGTGCTAATTTTTTGTTTATTTAACTTAAATTTGGCAATATTTTTTTTATTGTTTTTTAAACATTAAAAATTAACTGTTACATTTTTGGAAGGGTTGAACACTATACAATCTACGAAAAACACTCACATTACTGGGATGTGAATTTCAAAAACAAGTTTATTGCTGTACCATCGCTGAGAATGTATCTTTTTATTCTTGGATTTTTGTCAACCCATACATTTATCTTGAAATCTTTATTATGTCAAATGTTTTTTTTGTAAGATTCGGACCACTGCGACAATTATTTTGATCTTTTGTGGTATATCAAATGTTCAAAATGTTAAAAAAAAATCTCACTTGTGTTAAAAAATAAATACTATTACAAATATTTACACTCCTACGCAATTGAAACAACTATGCACTGGTTTTAAAGACGATTTATTGTTGTATCTTGAATATCAAAATAAACCAGAATTGCATGTTTGAAACAATTTTGCCGTTTTGAGATACAAATTTATGACAAGGTTTTTTAACCAATTGCGAGGTTGAACAGCGCAAAATGTCTTCTAATGCACCATACATTTGATGGAATTTTACTAATTGTTTTTCTAAACTATTTTTTTTCAAATCCTTAATGATTGGACTTGTGGTTCAAAAGTTACTGTGTTAACTGGGAAACTGTGTTAAGTCATGATTTTCAAAACAAGGAGTTTTTTCATTAGTAACATCAATCACATACTTAGAATTTTCAAAATTGGATGTTTCTCTCAAATATGTGAGTTATACTTAGGGTAAATAAGTATAAAACGCCCCATATCAAGCAAAGAAATGACTAAAATTGTATAATTTGCTTAAATATTCAATGCTACACTACTGCTCCAGGCAATATGCCCCACCGCTAGTCGTAATGATATGTTCATTGCTTTAGCGTTTACTTCTGAGACTTGAAGTGCTGTTTCACCTCGCGTGCTGAGCTGAGGCATATGAAGATATTGCACGGGGCATTTTATACTGCATCTGGGGCGTTTTGCCCTGGTAGATTGGAAAGCTTGCGATTTAATCATATTTATTAATAAAATTATGGTGTGATCGCGCACGGCCCTACGTTGTGAGCTATTTTCGCCCTTTGGCATCACAGTTGGCAATTACGACCCAGGGATAAGTTTTCTTTTATACTGCAACGCAAACGCAAGTCTTTACTTAACTAGATTTATTCGAGCTTGTACAATATTTACAACGGGGCAGCATGACGGCACTGCCACCGTACGATTATCGACAAACCACTAACACTGGCGCTGCTGTGAAGGGCGCTTTTATAGGCTGCCGGGCAGTGAACAGTATTATCGAGCGGCAAACAAAGCCGCAAAATAAGCGCGCGCAAGTCGGCGTCGCTTTGACCTCAGCTGGTCACTCACGGATGACAGTAATGCCCAGCTGAGTCGGGTTTTGGCGCGAACATGGTGTTTTTGTGTAACAGTTATTACAAAACAAAATGATAGCAGTGTATTACCAACTAAATAGTGTATCCAACTGCAAAAAAGATTTGTTGTTTGTGATAACCATAACTACAATATTGACGATGTTTCTTAGAGGAGGGGGGGGCGTATTATACCTGTTTACCATACCTTACCAGTCAGCTCCAGGCCGAAGTGTCGCTTACTGTTAGAAGAAGTCGCCTTCATTCAATTCGGTCCATGATCGAGCCACCTTGTTCGCTGCGTGCCCCGTCGCCTCGTTCCAGTCGAGTTGTTATCAGGAACCATTTTCACCGGGTTGTCGTCCGACGTCCTTACGACATGCTAAGCCCATCTTATTTTCCCGTTTTTGGCGTTTGAACGATGAATGGTTCTCCCAGCAGCTGATGCAACTCCAGGTTCAACCGCCTCCGCCATGATCCATCTTCCATCTGCAGTCCACCACAGATGATACGCAGCACCTTCCGTTCAAAAGCCCCAAGGGCGCGTTGGCTCCCCACGAGCATGGTCAAGGATTCGCGACCGTAGAGGACTACCGGTCTGATCAGTGTTTTGAAGGTGGTCAACTTCGTGTGGCGGCGGATTTCATTCGAGCGGAGCGTCCTCCGGAGTCCAAAGTAAGCACGATTTGCTGCCATAAGGCATCGACGAATTTCTCTGCTGGTGTCATTGTCAGCAGTCACCAGTGAGCCCGAGTACACGAACTCGTGTACCACCTCGATTTCATCACCGCTAACATGAATTCGTGGTGGAAGGTAAATACTGTCTTCTCTGGATCCTCTTCCTCTCATATACTTAGTTTTCAATGCGTGCACGACCAGTTAAATTCGTCCGGTTTCAGCCTTCAGTCTGATGTACTTCTCCGTCATCTTCTCAAGGGTTTATGCTACAATATCAATGTCATCGGCGAAGTCAAAGAGCTGAACAGACCTTCTAAATATCGTGCCACTCGTATCGATACCAACCCTACGTATCACACCTTCCAAAGCGATGTTGAATAGGAAGCACGATAATCCATCACCTAGCCATAACCTTCATCGAGATTTGAAGGGACTCGAGAGTGTACCCGAAACTCGAACTACGCACATCACCTAATCCATCGTCGACTTAACCAACCGTGTTAGTTTATCCGGGAGCTCAAAATCATCTAGATCGATTGTGTCGTATGCATACGCCGATTAAAACCGATAAACAAAATCAGT
Source organism: Wyeomyia smithii (assembly GCF_029784165.1). Classification (NCBI taxonomy): domain Eukaryota; kingdom Metazoa; phylum Arthropoda; class Insecta; order Diptera; family Culicidae; genus Wyeomyia; species Wyeomyia smithii. Next base: position 112,261,394 of record NC_073695.1, on the reverse strand, counting down.
GTGGGCACATTATATTTACAGTACTTCTGTAGGACGCGAGCACCCATAAATCCCGCTTGATATTGCCCCACGAACTCACTCGCAAACGTGTATCTTGAAGGCGGCGTTCAGTAGGTGATTGCAAGGTAGTTGCAGCATTCCAACTTGAGGAGTGGATGGAGGGTACTTAACTGTACTGTTCACCCAGAGTGTAGCGCCTTAGCCAGTGGTTCGACACCGTGTTCAACAGTTCGCTGGGGAGTTGGTCAACTCCAGCGGTTTTGTTGTTTTTCAGCCGACCGATCTCATCTTTAACCTCCTGGAGGTCAGGGGCTGGAATCCTGTCGTCATCTGCGCGTACACCGAGATCTACTACCACTCCGTCATCGTCCTCTGCTACATCGCCATCAAGGTGCTCATCGTAGTACTGCTTTCACCTCACCGTCCTGGTCCCTGCACATGACTTCTGGCACATAGCCTTTGCGGGAACTGTTCAGTTTCTCGTAGAACTTTCGTGTGTCATTCGCACGGTACAGTTCCTCCATCGCCTCGTGATCTCGATCTTCCTGCAAGGGCTTCTTCTTCCGTAAGACCGAGTTTAGCCTGTTCCCTGCGCGTCGGTAGCGCTCCTCGTTTGTCTTCGTTTGGTGTTGCAGCATTCTCGTTCATGCTGTATTCCTCTCTTCCACTAACTGTTTGCCCTCGTCGTCAAACCAGTCTTTTCTCCTGTTCGGAGCCATTGTACCAAGTGCCGCTACAACAATACTACCAATGGCTGATCGAATGTCCCTCCAGCCATCTTCAAGAGTAGCTACACCAAGCTGCTCTTCCGTTGGTAATGCTGCTTCCAACTATTGCGCGTGCTCACGTGCAACTTCGGCATCCCGTAGTTGCCCGATGTTTGGTCACGGTGGGTAACTTTGTCGCACAGTCGAAAGCTTTGAACGCATGCATACTGCAACAAGGTAATGGTCCGCATCTAAATTCGCACTGCGGTAGGTGCGAACGTTGATGACGTCTGAGAAAATTTACCATCGATTAGAACGTGGTCGATTTGATTCTCCACTTGTAAGTCAAGAGATCTCCAGGTGGCTTTGTTGATGTCTTTGCGGGGGAAGAAGGTACTTCTGACTACCATACCGAGTTTCCAATCGTAGTCCTTATTTCTTCGCCATGGTCTGTGCGGATTGTTCTGATCCATATTTACTTCTTCGATATTTGCAATGTTTGGTGCTTTGCAGGCCGGCTTGTTGGGACTTCCCCAGACACCCGGACGCTGATCAGCCGCTCCGAACATTGAGATCAGACGCTGTTTTGAGCCGCACCATCTTGATGAACAGACGCTCAGGTCACCATTTGAATTATATTTGTAGTACCATGGAACGGGGTGAAATTGATCAATTTTTATAACAATTTCCAATTAACTAGTTTCATGTACTTCTTTCCCGAAATAGTATAATTTAAAAACAAGTACTGGTATGTGCTCTAGTAAACCTCTATGGCTATTGGTGAAATTTCTATCGTCTACTTCATGAAATAACTTAGATAATTTTATAAGGTACTATGAGGTAAATTGGGGTGAAATTGATCACCATTGAAATCCATACATTCTTTTGGCAATGTGCATTTTTTTCGATATGCTCAAGATAAATGATGATTTCTGTACTGAAAGATATCATTTACAGCTAGTTTGGAAACGAAAATAACGGTATTTCAGGTTAAAATTTGTTTATTTTGATTCATGAGCTGCGTTGGTCGTTAGACCGATTTCAATTCGGTTTGTTGCAAAAGCTCAAAAACTAGCTCTGAAATTAAAATCTTTGTGGTTTTCTGCGAATTCATCAGTATATCTTTAATGATATGGAATGATCATTGTTGAAAATTACATTTTTTAAGCTTTTATCAAACTTCACTCACTTCTCCAAATTTAACGTGATTAACCCTCAACTAAGATTACTTTAAGTAAATTCAAAACTTTTTTTGTTATTTGGAAACTTGTTTGATCAAATTTGATTGATTTGATTTGACTGAGTTAGATGAATTTTCCGAAAAATGAAAAATTGCACCGGGCATGCAAGGGTTAACTTTGACAGGTACGTGAATCATGCAAAAGTTGCGTTTGAGGACACGTTAACGTTGCCTATTGATTTAAGAGCAATATCTTTTGATTAGTATTTTTTATCACGAATTTTCAGGTGATCAATTTCACCCCACTGATCAATTTCACCCCATTCCACGGTTTTTCCAATGGGTTTATACAAATTAAAAGTTCCAAAAAAAATCTAGCATTACAGCTAAGGCTTCTCCAAGATTGGGTCTAAAATTTGTTTTTCTTCATCATCTCCTTGGCAATTCACAATAATGTGTTTTACTGATGAAGTCCATTTTAATTTTTCAACAAACAACTTACGATTTTTACTCCTACTTTCAATAATTTCATTTCTAGAAACAGCTTTCTAAAATTTCATTTTAAATTGATTTATGAAAATAATTAAAACCTGAAATGTATACCTACTTGAATACTTTTCCAGAACTTGTATTTCTTGGGAAAAAATATTATAGTAATTAAAATTTTCATGATTCACTGGAAATAACACAAAATGCACAACATCCACAATCGTTCATTATCATGACATTTTCCTTTTAACCAAAAACGACTTTTGATGTATGTATATTGAAATTTTTGGCAATTATTTTAATTTTTTAGGTGATTTCTCGTTATTCTTATATTCTCATATCATTTCTCATTTGATTAGATAAATCTTTCTTTTTATTTACTAAAAAAATATATAATATTTCGTTATATTTCAATCTAGTTTATTCAAACTTGGAAAACTTTTCATGGAATTTGATTTTTAATTTGATTTGATTTTTAATTCGGAATAAAAGAGATTATCTTTAAATCTTCCTATATACTCCCTTGAAACCAAATTTCATACTGCGCCAAGAAATTTTCTGTTAGTTAACGGGATGTTTGTTAGGGTCCCTGGGAGGATTCTTCTCCATAGGAGTCGATGACTAACACAACAATAAAAAAAAACAAACAAAACAAAAAAACATCTTTTCATTCATCACGCGGCTCTGTTTACCACAACCATTACCTTAAGTGGCTTTTGGGCATTCTAAAAGAACAAATGAAGCTTCAAAATATAAGCAGAACTTCACATAAATAATTTCTAAACGTAGAGAACACATTAGTTAATAATTGATACTAATCTCATCCGGACTGCAAAACATAAAATCCAAAAATACGTATTCATATTCTATTCTGCTTTATTTTTTCGAGCGTCTCCGGCACTGGGTCACCGAAACGCCGGTCGTGAGGTTTAAAAGCAATTAGAAAACGATCAAATGGTGTCCGAATGATTGATTGCTCTTCGACTAAATGTTTTCAGCCGGAAAAATAGAATGTACCAAAACCTCTAAATGACATAATTAGTGCCTAGCAAAGCATTGATGTAAATATAGATTTTCTTTCGAGAACTCAGTACGTTGACAATTTTTAAATGACACACAAATTGTCATTAACAAAAAATTCTGTTTTATTTTTTTTTTACAGGGACCAGCGATGATCGAAAGAAACGTCCGAGAACGGCTTTTTCTGCTGCTCAAATAAAAGCGCTGGAAACCGAGTTCGAGCGTGGAAAATACTTGTCAGTTGCTAAACGAACCGCACTAGCGAAATCTCTCCACCTGACTGAAACTCAAATTAAGATATGGTTTCAGAACCGACGGACCAAATGGAAGCGCAAGTACACTGCTGATGTTGAGCAACTTGCGTCGCACTACTACTCTCAACTAGGGATTGGAAACTACGCTCGGCCGATGGTAGTTGGTGATCGATTGTGGCTTTTCAGTCAAAGCCCTAATGGACCAACTCCAGTGCAGTCTTTGCTTTTGAATACACCCCCTCCAATCGGTCCAACTCACCCGGCGATGCGACAGTTTCAACCAATTCCGTCTAATCAATCTGGAGCTTTTGCCAGTCGCACAAACAATGGTTACAACGTAAACTACTTTCAAAAATCCGGTATACCAACTCAACCGCCTAATTTTCTCAGTCGACTGCCAGCGCCAGGTACATTTAAACCGATCTTAATGGAAGAGGATGTTAGGTTTTATAAACCCGCCCCGGAGACAATTGAAAGCTACTACGGGGCATTCAAATTTGGCCCTTCCGAATTAGTTAATGAGGAACAATCTTCTACAAGTGGTTCTGGTATAGCGGATTTAGAAAGAGCTTTCGGAAACCCAAGCAGTGTACTAGGTGGTCAAAGTTCGAGAATAAGTAATAACCATCAAACGGAAATACTCTTCAATGGTGATATGCATTCAGCCGACCACAGTAAACTGAAAGATATGTCTACGGATTCATCCAGTGAGATTGATTGCGAAGAAGTGAATGATAATGATTGATATTGATTTTATTGGCTTGCAGCGTTATTGTTATTTAAGGATACAAAAACTTTAATTGTAATTACATTTCTAATCACCTCTCATACCAAAGAATATAAAAAGTTCAGGTTGATAAATTAAACTCAATCAACACTAAAAGAAGTAACCGAAATTTCTCTCATTATCGTTGCTATATCAGTGGATACTTACCAGAGCTTTGAAGAAATAAGCTTTCTGATAAATAAAATTTATCCCAGGTATTTTTCTATATCATTACAAACTATTGAAAATTATGACTCATATCAAAGGGAACTTAGGGTAAGTTTTGTAAAATGATCTTTTTTTCATTTTAGAGCAGGTTCATATTATATTTGATTCGTACGAAACGACTGATACGAACGATTTGGAAAAAGTTATTCCAATGTTTGAATAAGCTTAAGATATAAAACTTCGAGCATTCGAATAGATTTTCTGTCTGGAAACTTAGCGCTGCAATCATGCTAGTAGATCTTTTGCAAATTGGGTATCATTTTTTTCTGCTACTTAGGCTCAGGCAATGCAAAATATTTAAGGCATGAATTTAAAATAAAAAACCTTATAATAATAAAAGAGCATAAATAAGCCGAAAATCAGATTGCATCTTGAATTGAAGATGTAACTTGAAGGAAAATAAAAACCGCTTTTCAAAATCGTTTCGTTTGTTCCTCGCCAGTAAAATACGCATGTCAGGGGATTTGGGTTCCAACTTTTGGCTATAAAGTCTGTGTCCACAAGAAGTGACTATGACAGACGTCCCGCATTTCGCGGGATAATCCCGCGTATTGACAAAATGTTCTACTTCGCCCTGAGATATCTCTCGCGTTTATCTAATGTGTTCCGCATGCATTGAAAATGTCTCGCGCTTCATCAAAATTATGATTCTGTGGAAAAATGTACTACCAAGTCGTGCGTAATTTCACTGCACATACCTATGCAGTGGAAGCTTTGTTTATTTGTTTCACACTCAATCAATTTTACTGGGAAACAGGAAAATTTTGCTGGATTTTGCCGAGCTGTAAAACCAGCAATTCATCCAGCGAAATAGATTTTGCTGTTCATCCAGTAAAGCAAAATTTCATTCAACTGACAGCACTTAACTGTAATTTTAGCAATTTTGAATTCAATTACTGAATAATCAGCAATGAAATTTTGCTGTACATTTAGCAAAGCAAAGTATATTCTGCTGGTTGACCAGTTAGAGTAACTGAACCATGTTTTCTTCCGGCACAAACTTTTACCCACCTACAGCATTATAACCAAATAACTGTTGAACTATAGATGTACATATATTTATCATATTTATGGTCGGGTTTCGGGTTTTCAAACCCGAAACCCGAACCCGACCCGTACCCGTCGGGCTCGGGTCGAGTTCGGGTTTGAAAAATTTTGAAAGTGTCGGGTTCAGGTTTGAAAATTTTTGAAAGTGTCGGATATGGGTCGGGTTCAGGTTTGGTGAAAAAAAAATCGGGAAACCCGTAACCCGACTATATCAAATATTCATAAGATAATGATGTCTAATTTCATGCAACTGTAAAAATCACTAACATTTTAATACCATTCGAGGCTCAAAGCTTCAGGGCAGCCTAAAATTGGTTTAAAAAGTCGCCCTCAAAAAAAAATCATCGGGTTCGGCTGGGGCTCGGGTTTCATAGTTTTGGGTTCGGGTCGGGTTTGGGTTTCACAAAAATAAAATTTTCGGGTTCGGGTTTGATCAAAAAAAAATTTCGGGTTCGGGTTTCAACCGAAAAAAAAATTTCGGGTATGGGTTTGAAAAAAGCCAAACCCGACCATCTCTATTTGGTGGATTTCACTGACAGCTTAACGTGAAAATGTTTGACAAAACAATTTGCTCGCTGATTTCCAGCAAACATTTATTTACTCTTTTGTGTTCAGCAAATAGTTTTGTTGGATTTTCGTGAATCATTGAATCGATTACTGGTTTTCACTAAATTAATCAATTCAATACTGGTTTACAGTAAAAATAAAATTGCTGAATGAAATTCAGTAAATTTTGGAACTATCTTACAGCAACATTTGGGAAAAATGATGTGATCCAGCAAACAAGCGGTTTGCTGATATGCTTTCAGCAAAGTATTTTGCTGAACCATGAAGAAACATTTTGCAGTGGTAGTTTTATTTGGAAATATTCTAAATAGAAAACGACTTTTACGATTATCTTATATATTGTATATGTTATTGTTTTTTACGCGATCGTATCCCGAGCAGGAGAAAATATCATTATAATATCACAACCAGATTTCGATTTCGATCTTAATATAATATACATAGTTGGTAAAATAACAAAAAAATAATACCAAAATATTGTTGCTCCACGACCATATGAATAACAAAGCTTGATATTCCAATAACAAACCAACAGTTTGCATTAAAAATCACAAAAATTAAATTATCAAGTTATTGAACACTAAATGCCTAACTGAATATATTATAAAAAATCAATACCGAACAATTTTCACTTTAAAACTTACTTTTGATGAGATATTATAAAGGCATTGCGAGATATGATATCAAAATTTTATAATATTTTCATATCCATGTGTGAAACGTAAATATCTGCCGAATAACACGATGAGTTCTCATAGCTAAATATGTTATTGATGAGTTATGATTTTGTTATGCTCTCCTGCCCGCGATGTTGCACCTAAAAATCCGCATAAGCAACAAAACTGACACAGCGGGGGCCTAGTGTGGTTGGTAACGTCTCCGTCAACCACGCTCGACGCCTGGGTTCGAATCCCACCGCCGACATAGATGTCGATGGTTGTGAGGTGGCGTGATCCACTCACAACCAACCCAACTGGTCTAGATGCAATCCTAGCCGACACCGGGAGATTTTCTGAGGCGAAAAATCTCTGGGATCACGCCTTCCATCGCATGAGGAAGTAAAGCCGTTGGCGCCGGTCCGTTAATAAACGGGTCGTGAGTTAGGATCCTTGGTGTGGAGTCACCTCCCTGGGCGTCGGTGATTGGCCATAACAGTGGCGGAACTAGACCGACGGAAAATAAACGAGAATAAAAAAAAAACAAAACTGACGTTAGTTACTGAAGCGCGCGTAATAAAACACGTGAACTTTGCGATTCGATCAAAAAATGAATACAGTATGCGGCAGAAAAAAATGCGAAAATGTTCAAACGTTAGTATTGGGTTTTTTGTGTGTCTAAAGTTTTGTTGGTTTACATTCACTTTTGAGTGCATCAGAATCGGTTCATTGCAAATAAGTGAAAATGTACTCCAAAGAAGTGATAACGAGTTTTCTGTTTGCCCAAAAGACGCCGAAAGAGATTACCGAGGCTGTTGGATGTCATTTGGACACAGTTTATCGCATCAAAAAGTCCCTGAAGGATGGCCCTGAGCAGCGAAATCCGGGAAGTGGACGTCCTCGGTTTGAACATACGCAAATGTTTCCGGATAGCTCAAATAAAATTCAGAGTGGACTGTGTCTTGCTCCAAAAACAAAATCTTTTCGGTTTTAATTACGGTGGTCGGTATTACCGACTTTTCGAAAAACCGGTATTTCGGTATTCATAAAAATAAAAATCGGTTAAACACGGTAAAAAACCGGTATTTTCATTTTTTTTTTGGCTAATACAAACCAAGAGCGACTCGTTGTCTTTAAACCTACTTGTTCAACTACAAAATTCTGAAAATCATAGTTTGGGGAAATAATGACAATCATGTCCGCGAAAAAAACGCAACTCTGTACTATTTAAAAATAAAACTGAAAAATAATTAAATATATACAGAAATTTGGATTTGAAATTTATTTTTTGCCTAGCGTTTCAGGTCGCATCTATGGACGTGTCGCTGCATAATTATGTTTTTGCATTTATGAGTACCTATGCTTCAATACGACCCAGTTTTTTCTGTATGATTTAGACCACTTGTTTTGATCTCTTGTGGTGTTATACAATCCAGATACAACACTGGATAAATTTAATAGTGTTTGGAAAACTTTAATGAATGAATCCAGTGATATGATTACGAAGAACATAATTTCGAAACTTATATTAGTCAAAAAAACATACAGATTTTTGTTTCAAATTCCTTTCACATCGCAAAACTTAGTTTTAAATTAATGAATAAATTTGAAATTCTTAGAGGAACAATTATTGAAAATGTTGAGAAGAGTAAATAAATGAAGAAGAAAATGAAATGACGATCAGAAAAAAATTTACAATCTACGAATTCGAAGGAATCGAACGTAAATACTTCTCTATTCTGTTTGATGCTCTTTAAATAGTTCTTCCAAATTCAGTTGAACCTGAGAAAGCATTTTTCTCAGCTAGAACTATTGCTAATAAAATTCGCTGCGGTTTGGGCGACGAAGCTTTGACCATGCTACAGCTATTTAAATTTCACTTTCTCAAGAAAAGGAGCAATAATTTTTAGGACGAAATTCTTTATTAATTGACTATTTCCTCCTGTAAACGCTTTGTATCAGGAGCAACCTGTTCGTAACTAGGTGCAACCTGTGCAATGCACACGGAGACGCCAAACAAAAAATAAATCCTCAATTTAGGTTTATATGTATATATTATTTTTTTAGTTTTACTTTTAAATAGCACAAAACGAATAATGACTTACGTTTTTTCGCAGACAAGATTGTGATTACTGCCCCAAACTAAAATTTGTGGTTGAACTGGTAGGTTCAAAATTGATAAATAGGTTAGAGTAAATAATATTCAATGTTGCTTCTGTCTAAATATATTCATGTGATTTGTAACGCCTACCTGAGTGGGTAGCATTCGTTAACCTTACAATGATTTATGAATATTGTGACAATTATTTTTTAATTTTAAGAAAAATACCGGAAATACCGGTTTTTTCGTACTACCGGTAAACCACCCTAGTTTTAATACAAACACGTCCATTGTTCTCGTCTCTCGATTTTATTATGATGGTTTGTCGAAAGACCACCCCACGGGGGTGGGGGGTTAACGAAATGACCACGTGGTCTTTTTTCCTGACTTAATTTAATTTATAATTTCTTGTTGCCACCAAGTCAAGAGTAAAAGCTTTTGCATTTCAGAAAGATAGAATGTACTGAAAGTTTAATAATAAAAATGTAAAAAATTTTTGGAACTCGACAAATGAAAAGACCACGTGGTTGAAATCGCAAGAGGGAGGGGGTTGGCCAATAGACAATGAAAGACCACCGGGAGTGGGGGCATTTAAAAAGTGATCACAATATGACCACGTGGTTTAGGAACGGTCCAAACAGGAAGTTCGTTTTTCTCTTACACACTTAGATTTTATTGCCGAGAGCTCAACAGCTGATAAGTTCAGCGAAATGTTCTACAAGTTTGCGGCAGAATTTTCAAGAACTTCGGCAAATGAAATTTAATACCTGCTGGTGCTACGTTCGTTATAAGAAAACTTGCCAAGGATGCCAACATTTCTGACGAATCATCAAAGAAGACTCGCACGCATCTTCCAGAGCTAGAGTGAAACGCCACTTGATCAAGAAGCGGATAAAAGAACTACGAGTAACTCGTTCGAAGAATTTGCTTTCTTTGCTGGAAAAAGCAAAAAATAATAATCCTGTTCTCCGGCGAAAAGCTGTTTAGCATCGATACATCGATTTATTTCAGTTACGGATGTTCCTGACTAAGTAAGGTTTAAGGTCCAAACCAAACATCCAAACAAAATTAGAGGACACATCGAGTGAATTTGTTGGTAAGACCTTATACAGAATATAACTAAATTCGAACATGTTGATATTATTGCCTAAAGGTACTTCAAACAATATTTGAAAGAAACACCATAAGTTTACACAATTTTTTCTGCCGCACCTTTTAAATGATGTTTGCTGAATTTTTCTTGAAAAGACCTAAGAATAAAGTTATTTCATCTGCAAATCACGATGAAAATTAGGAGAAAAAATAGTGAATATTCGAGACTTTGAATTTGGAATCTAGTTTAAACTCCACGTGAAAGATCGATCAAATTCTGTAATCGATAAAAGACACCCACCAAAAAATACATGAAAATATAATTATTGTACATCTCTCATCATTTCACGATTTAACTCAAGAACGGATCAGTGGACCGGCATGAAAATTTGTATGTAAGGGTTTTTTCGGCCAAGGAAGGTTATTATGCTGGTTGAAAACCCCTCCTTCTCTGTAAGAGAGGGGTCCCATACAAATTAAATACCAGTTTCCGCAGAATTTGAGTGCCAATCAAGCAAGTAGAACCAAATTTGGCATGTGGAGGTTTTAGGGGACAATACATGTTTTTATGGTGGTTTGATACCTCTTTCTAAGGAAGGGAGGGCTTCCATACAAATGGAATATGAGGACTTTAGATACAAGAAATGTTTCTATAATAATTTGACACACTGTTGCAAATCATCGTAGAAACGAATTAAATCCAAATTATATTATAAATAACTAATTGAACGCTTATGAAAAAAATTGAATTAAATGACCTTTTGTCTTAAACTTTGCTCATGTATGCCTCAATGAACTGAGTATTTTCAACGGGTGGAACATTTTTTCAACTTAAGAGTAATTTTCTTAATGTGCGTAATGTAAAATTGATTCTATTCAAAGCATTATAGCTCAGAAACCTTCAGTTACACAGGATAGCTATTTGAGAATGAATTGTAGGGAACGGATGCTACCCTGTAAAAATATACACTGGGAACAAAAAAAAATCAATAGCAAGTATACACATTTTGTTATAAAATTACTTTTGAGTCTAAAATTTTTTTTCGCCCGCAGAAAATGCTGCTTGCAGAGTCAGATATGTGTGCAAAGTTTAAAATAAAAAAACGATAACCATTTCAAAATCATCAAACATAGGTACATGTTATAATGTTGAATGCCATTAAACAACTATAATTTGAGTGCAAACGTGCTCCACCGATACGTACATAGGGTAAGGTGGGGCAACCCAAGAAACATTTTTTGGCTTAATTAGCACTTTTATAACTAATCTTATTCAGCTGACGGCTGAAAATAGGTCGAATAATGTATTTCTAAGTGTTTGATCAGTTTTTAATGAGTCGGTTTTGGAGAACTAAATCAGCTACCTGTTACATTAGACTTCCTAAATAGCCGAACACGGGCTTAATAAGAAATAACTCAGCCATTTGAACAACTTTTATACATGCTGATCGGTTCTGTAGGAGCGATTATTCATACTTTGTAAAGCTTGTAGAAAAACTCTTCAACAGTCAACAGTAGCTGGCTTATAGTCTATATAAGTGCTTTTTCAGCTTTATTACAGCTATGATTGAAAATATAGAATAGTCTTAATTAAACAATTTTTTTTGCTTAGGCGATTCGAACACATCTAAATCTTTCGATGTTTTGCACTTGTGTGTGTATTTTTCATCGTTTATTTTTATATTATTGTTAGTGAAAATAACTTTTTTAGTATCCAATTAATTTACTGCCAGTCTCGAATCTCGAACTCATGCTCATGAGGTTCCTGGTAGAACGCGGTGCCGATTCATCTATCTTGACATACGTGCATACGTATCGATTTAACACATATATATATATATATATATATATATATATATATATATATATATATATATATATATATATATATATATATATATATATATATATATATATATATATATATATATATATATATATATATATATATATATATATATATATATATATATATATATATATATATATATTTCCAGTTTATTTCATAAACAATTTTACATTGGCTGTACATATACTGAATTGTAGCTGAACAAGCGCTTCAGCATTTGTATCATATCCCTTGAACACGATAGAATACGTTTTGTCAAAGTGACTGTCGTCTGTGATTGGTCGATTTAATACAAGGCACTGTAGAATTTTAATGTTAGTGGGTACGGCTAGCCGTGCTGCAAAAACTATCATTATTTTTCGTTTGAACTGTTTGTTTCTGTTTACGAAGTGGATACACTAGCAAGGATTTGTACAATTTCTACAGTTAGGGATACAAATGCTGAAGCGCTTGTTCAGCTACAATTCAGTATATATACAGCCAATGTAAAACTGTTTATGAAATAAACTGGAAATATATGTACGGGTTAAATCGATACCTATTCATGTATGTCAAGATAGACGAATCGGCAACGTGTTCTACCAGGAACCTCATGAGCATGAGTTCGAGATTCGAGTATTTTTTTTTTTTTGGTATTGGAATTGGAGAATTGGATACTAAAAAGGTAATTTTCACTAACAATAATAGAAAAATAAGCGATGAAAAATACACACAGAAGTGCAAAAAATCGAAAGATTTGGATGTATTCAATTAGTCTATACAATAAAAAAAGTTGTCTAATTTAGACGAATATATATTTTGAATTATATTAATCGTAGCTGTAATAAAGCTGAAAAAGCACTTTTTCAGAAAAACAGAATGTACAATTTTAGCCATGGAATTGTCATATAGGCGCTTATTTATACTATAAGCCAGCTGCTGTTGGCTGTAAAAGAGTTTTTCTACAAGCTGTACAAAGAATGAATAATCGCTTCTACAGAATCGATCAGCATGTATAAAAGTTGTTCAAATGGCTAAGTTATTTCTTATTAAGCCCGTGTTCGGCTATTTAGGAAGCCGAATGTAACAGGTAGCTGATTAAGTTCTTCAGAACCGACTGATCGAAAGCTGATTGAACACTTAGAAATACATGATTCGACCTATTTTCAGCCGTCAGCTGAGTAAGATAAGTTATAAAAGCGCTTATTTAGCCAAAAAATGTTCCTTGGGAAGTATTAAGAAGCGTTTATTCAACCAGTTGGTTTAGTGTTTGATTAATGTTATCTAATAGCTATTTTTTAAATCGAAATAGCGCTTAACCAACCAACAATTAAATAATTCCGTGGAGTATTTCACAAGATTTTTTAAACCTGAATTTATTGCTTGTTTAGCTGATAAATCAACCTGAGCGGTGTGGCAATCCGTTTCATCTGTTTGCAGACTTTATTCAGCTATTTTGAAATTATTAGCTGTTTTATTCAGCCCAAATGTTTGTTGGGAAGATGGGTCACCTAAGCTAGATTTACAATATCTCGTAACTGAAGTAAGTTTCGGTATACCTTTCAGATGATTATATTGATGTTATGTATATTTTATAGAATAACGCTAAAACATAACAAAAATCGAGTGTTGGTTCGCTTTTACAGAATTTTTAGAGGTTTTTTTTGCACTTTAAAAAAGGCGGGGCAAGATTATAGTCACTGTATACTTTACTAGTCTGGCGGACTGGATTTCGGGAACCAGTGTGAACTGTCAAAACGGGAACCAGTCGATAGTGCGTCGATTTTCGCAGTTGAAGTATTGTAATCGTGCCGTAAAAAGATACAGAATAAATTAGACTCAATAATTGGATTTTTAGTGACAATTGCTATTTTTTTGAGAATAGTTATTGTAATGAATAAATGATATCACAATAATGTTAAATTTATACATGTGAGAAAATCACAAGAAATACTTTCTTTCGTCGCATCAATAACGTGCTCTTTTTATAATTATTTGTTTATTGATAACATTATACTGCCATAGATTTGCTGTCCTGTCGCTTTTCACGCTGTACTATTGTACGGGAAATGCTCAATCGAAACAAAATGATTTTTTTTATAATTCTCTCTTTCAACGAATAAATGAATTATCAGGTAACTCGCAAAATTTTAGCCATTTTCTTCTAATCTTCGCATTCTTTGGAAACCGGAGTAAACTTGTTTGTTTTCTTGTCCATCGCCAATTGCTATTACATTTGTTATAAACGCACTTCATTTTCACATCAAATGTTTACTTTCAAAGAAGTCATATGCAACATGAATTATATCCAGTGGTGTCAGGATTTTAATGTGAAAAAGTGGGTTGCCAGTTGCATGGTTCCCCACTCCGCCAGACTAGTAAAATACAGTGACTATAGGCAAGATGGGTCATTTGAAGGGGTATGATGGGTCACCCTTTCAAACAACACAAAATTATGATCAAATCTCAATAAACTTTTTACGGATAACAAGAAAAATGCCTTCTCTTCATAGATAACAAAAATATAAGGTATTTACCGCAGAATGGGTTAAATTTCTATCGACGATTATTTTCCGCATCATTTTGAAGAATTTCTCTACTGTCGGGTTATTGAAGCAATGAAAGTTTTTTTCGGAGTGACAACACTATTTGCGTCAAATCTAGCCTCAAAACTGAAACGTTAACTATGAAAAATCAGCTGTCGATGCGAACTATACTGCCTCGTCTTTGGTGACCCATGCTGCCCCAATCTTTAATTTAGTTCACGATTGTGATATTCATGATTATTTTACATTTATTTATGGTAAAAAGCATATTATTTAGTACATCATGAGCATAACTGCTGCTGCAATAAAGGTTTACTTCAAATTATATAGCGTACGACGAGAGAACACGTTTTTTCAAAAGTGTGAATCGCGTAAAAAACTTAGCGAAAAAATATTTCTCGCGTAATTTTTCAAAGCGACCTATCTAACATTGAGAGACTCTCTTTGTTTACTTTCTCTTTGATCAATAATAATGTGTTTTTTCCATATTTCGTAACACTCAATGCATAGTAAGCAAGACAGTATTACTATCTCTCGATTTAGGGGAAAAAAGCTTAGAAAATATATATAATGACGACGTAATTAACGAAACAAAATGAGAGGTGAGAGAATCTGTCATTGTTACTTAGGTCCCTTTGAAAAATTACGCGAGATTTTATTTATTAAAAACAAGCAATATGCAAATATGAACTATGAACACGTGATACATAGTCGAAAATACGTTACGCATCATGCAAAATTAGTGTCATTACAAAAAAAGTTATTTCACGCTCAAAAAAGGCACTGACCCATTTTGCCCCACCTTACCCTAACATACCAAATCCAAAAATATATTAATTACTATCATTCTATATTTTTATATGAGCTTATATGTACCTAATAAAAAAATAAATTCAAGGACAATTTTTTTTTATTTGAAAAACAGAAATAGAACAGATACAGAGATTTTTAATTGGCTATACAATTGATGAGCTCTCCGAGATTGTTCTTTTGCTGCAATTGAAGAAGAATGTAATTAGTAATCTATCAGTATACAAAAAATGAAACAGGATATAATTGCAATGCAATTACATCTTTTCATCTTCACACCTATTATCTACTACGAACCTCTTGGAATTTTACATCCTTGCGAAATTCGTGCAGAAGGCGATCAATCAGCGTAATAGGCAGTAGAAAACGGTTGAAGTGAAGCGATGTTATCGATGTGCGACTGATTAACTGCGATTGAATAAGCTTAACTGCGACATCATATGCCTCTTCAAGTCGTCCATAGTTTATGTATAACTGAAGAAGCTTTGTCGGTATCTTATTCTATAAGTACAACGAAATATCAAATCATAATTTTACTGCTACATTATAAAATAATTGAAATTTACCATGCACCAATCAGTAAGCCACTGCGGTGCGAACGCATTTTTAGAAATAATTTGATTCATAACTGATGCATAACATGCATCCTGATCCTTGGTTTGATTCAACAAACAATATTTCAGGAAGTTCCAGGCGGTATCCGTACTATCAGAGCTGATTATCGATTCTACAGAGAAAAAAGAGCAATATATATGTATCCGAATTGAACAGTACGTACGTGTTCTACCCGCAAGATTATTTTTGTGCAGCCAATCCCAATTATCAGCAGCATCTTGCATAGCACACATCACACATGCAATTGCTAAACTCTCATAAACCGGAAGGACATTTCTACCAAGAGCAAGTGCGAGTTTGAAAGCAGTGGCATATAATTTGGCATTTGCCAAAATTACAATGAGCTCATCGGTATCCACATCTAAAACAGCTTTATAGTCTTCTAGCTGTTTGGAAATTTCAAGAACAGCTTCCGTCACCATCAATTCTTTACGTATGTCAGACAAGCTAATAACTTCAATCTTTGCTTTCTATTTAAAGAATGAAACACTAAAATAGTAGTTGAAATTTGTTTAAATCGAATTACCTGGTCATCTTGAGATTTGTTTTCTTTAAAAACCGTGGGTTTCGCGATCCACGCATAGTCAGGAGCCACTAAGTTTAGCGCATTGACACATTTTAGCAAGGATTCACAGCGCATTTTAAGGAATACTGGAGAATTACATTCCAATTGGCATCTAAGGGCTTTTTCATACGCAATAAGAGAAGCTAGAAAAAGTTGAAAGAACGTACAATGAAAAAAGTATTTTTTAAATGTATGTAGACTAGTAGTACCTTTCCTCATATTGCCTTTCAAAATGAAATAGGAATACAAAAAGTCATAGTGGCTATTTTCGGAGATCTCCACCGATCGTGCATGCATTTCCATAATATTTTGAAAGTCCATCTCCAAACCGTAATACGGGAGATCGATCAAAATGTTGAACTTTTTAGCCTGGAACAAACGCCACACCAATTGTCGCAGACAATCTTTTTTTCGTGTCTGCTCACAATTGTAAACCAACGAATGATATGCTTCTTCATAGTGACCTAGCTCCATATGACTACTGAAATCTATGCTTTGAAACATTGCCTGTTGTTTGGTTTGTACTGAAGTTCCAATGGCAATTTGTGCCAGTACATTAATGCAATCGTATGCACCATAGTGTTCGAACAATCGGATCACCTTAAGGTAGAAAAGACTCAACATCTCATCTGGTGGCACTGAAACGGTGTCTGATGACTTAGTGAAAGCGATTAAATATGGTTCGTTCAAGATCCCTTTTGCTGACTGCGGAAACAGGTCTAAAGCTTTTGAATTTTCACCGTTCATAAGATATGATTTGGCCAGAATAAAGTTTCCTTAAAATAGATAATATGAAATGTGACAACAATTATTAACTTAGCACTTATATATTACGAGAGCAATTGTTCCATTCGCACCAAGAGTTCAGTAAACGAACATATTCTTCTATAAATATGTGCATTTCACCTTGCATGAGCCATTGTCCGAAAGTAAACTCTCCCGCTACAGGCCATCTAAAATTATACATATTTTAGAAAAGGACTAGATCAGGCAAGTTAATACTTACATAAGACGTAGCAATCCGTTGCTAATGTTAAGCAGCTCGGTGAACCATTCTGAATTGTTCATCAAACTTTGTTTCATATCGGTAACCATACACGCTTTAAGTCCCTTGGTAGCAACAAAGAGATGTAGCAATGAAATGTATTCGAACCCATATGCCTCTTCATGTCCAATTACCAGTGAGGCATCACTTTCCAGCGACTTACTACAACCAAAAGTAATTTCTACTTAGATTCATTATCGATAAATATGTATCTATGATCACAGTACCTGCGGACCGCAGCATAATCCACGACCGACTCAGCGATCCAATTCATAACATAATATGATTGAAGAAATACCTCACTGTCTGGAATACATTTGGAACGGATTATTTCCATCGCATTACAATTTAGCGCAAAGTTATTCAACAGCAAATGTTGTAGAACAATAAGGTTTCGTACGACCATATAGCGCAACTGAATCATCTGACGAACGGTTTCAGTCAATAGTTGTACCCCCAGCAGACCTCCAAAGGGAAGACTCCTCAAACTTGGATATACTGAAAAAAATTAACTTTATATCAAAATACCAGCATGCTACTGAACCAGACATACAACTGGGCTCTGAGGAGGGCGAGTCATGGTCCAACTTGAGCTTCTGAAGGATAACGGTTACAGCTTTGGGTAGATCTTCAATGGATTGAATGACAGCTGTTAGGTTACACTGGAAGCAGCCATTTAGAAAGAACATTAAAAAAATGAATCATTATAAGTAACTTTATGCAAAGTGTTGCAAAGTTTAAAATTTCGAAGAACCAAACAGTATTGATGACCACTCTTTCAATGTGTTCTTGTTGAAAAGAGCTGTACATATAATCATACGAAGGTGTCGAGAATAATAATAATGCAGTTACCTGATTTTCGAAACTCTGCGATGCGGAAATGGTTCCCATTACATCCTTGATAGAACGTAGCTGGAACAGGCAAGACTCGATTTCTATTTTTTCATCCTCGGGCACAAATTTATCAATCTGCTTCAGCACTCTTACTAATACAGCGACATCTTGTTGTACAGATTTTTCACCAGTGTCACCATCACTTCCAGGGTAGTTCTCTGAGAGTAATGCTAGTTCCAATTCATCGCAGGGTCGAAAAAACGAGATTAACTTCTTTCGTATCAAACAGAATACATTCATTTCTTCGAGTATGAGCATGCCGATAGGTTGACAAGCTTCAAAGTTGTACTGAGAGCAACATAGATAAAACTTTTCCCATAGTGTCGAAGAGAGCTCTATAAACTCTTCGTCGGTTATGTTTTGAAGTTTGCGCTCATTTTGTAATTCTCCATCAATGTAACTGCATACGTGCCGTTTCAAAGCAGCCGTAGAAATGACGGAACCGGAATAACTGAAGCTTCGGTTAAACATCTGCGATTTTCAATTTAATAAATTTTAATCGTTACAAATAACAACAACTCACACGTACCGAAAGAGTTTTCGCAATGACATTGTTGTGAAACTTTCCAGAGTGAAAGATGCGATTACAATAGGCATGCTTCAAATCAGTTCCCTTGTCCAGTTTTACCACATACTTATCGTCCATGGTTTCCAGTGGTATTGGAAGCCAGAAATTGATCGATTGACTGTTGATTGAATAAGTCAGCACTTGCATCTCACCTGTAGGGAAAACAAATATAATTGAATGCGACCATGGACCGCATTTTTTTGGCCTAAAAATCTAATGCGTCGAGGAAAGCGAAGTTAGTTTACCTTCAGCATTACACCACAGTGCCCAAATAGCCTGATCAGATATTTTGTAGTCGATCAAATCATAGTTTGGGGCCAAAATGACAGACTCTCTCTTCAAACTAACGTTACTAGAATCGCCTATGACAGGACGGAATATAATGAACTCCGAACAATCGGAAAATGCTAAATATACACCAATGAGTGAAACAGATTTTCGAACCATCAAGTTTTGAGCTGTAATTTTATAAACCTAATATATGTGGCAACAGATACAAAGTAAAAGCACTCACATCCTTCCAGTCTTTGATCAGAATGCTTTACTAGACATTCCACCCCAATGCATGAGCCGTTAAGCGACCAAACACGAGCAATATTGTTGCGATAAAAAGCATACAATACCGAGTTACCCTCTATCTCACCGAATAACAAAGAAACTACTTGATCTGGAGTGTTGGCGTTCTTTTTCCTAAAAATCAAAATCATGTTAGAAATCTAAACATTATTGTGCCATGCATGAGAAAATAACCTCCACGCATCCGTTAAATTAGAAAACAACCGAGATATCAGCTGGTTGTGCTTAAGTTCAATTATTTTCACTCCACCGAGGCTTCCCATTTGGAATAGATATAGCGCTGACACGGTTGAAACTGCATAAAACGCATCACTATCATTTATGTCATGTTCCACCCGAAATGCAGCAGCAATTGAAGGTAGCGATTGGCCTGCAGAGAAGTAATCGCGACAGTATAATTTAATAATAAGACTAAATAATAACTGAGAGCTTTACCAATATCGTTGCTAATGACATAGAATGAAGTCGAATCACATATCTGCTCCTTTGTGATGGACGCTAAAACTGATTCGTGCATCCCATCAGGATTTACACTGTTAGCTTTCGGATGTCGTAACAGAATCCGGTGTACACTTGTCACGGTTACAATTAGCAAAACTACTTGCAATCGGTTACCGCTAATTTCAACAGATAAGATTGGACTTTCATCGAAACTTATTTTCAAATTGTTGTTAGTTAAGTTTAAATTCATACTAATCTCACTCAAGTAAATGAAATCTCCGCAAGTCCGCCTGCAAAATAATCTTCAGTTTTCTAATTGAAGACAATGAGGGAACAAGGATCTTACCAGTAAATGAATCGATTTGAACGATAATCTTCCCGCTCAACGAAGCAGTAACCTCCACATTGTTCCGATGTTTTCACATCTTGTAACATGTTATGAATTCCGCCTATAGTATTGTTAATTTATAGTTACAAAAGTAAAAAATAAACCAACCACCATTAAATTTGAATAACATTTAATTAACTTGTCAACCTGAAAAAGCCTTACCAGTGCTCACGTTGATCTCTCGGCAATTACCAACATTTGGTGAAAGTTGTCTCATCGGGACTTCCCGATACTGCACCGGAACATAAGGATCCATATTTGAAGCACTTCTGGGACTGTTTTTCGGATTCTCAATCTAAATAGAAATGCAATAAATCGTATCGCAATAAACACGGCTTTCGCAGCTTGAGTAAACAA
Organism: Wyeomyia smithii; assembly: GCF_029784165.1. Taxonomy (NCBI): domain Eukaryota; kingdom Metazoa; phylum Arthropoda; class Insecta; order Diptera; family Culicidae; genus Wyeomyia; species Wyeomyia smithii. The sequence continues at coordinate 112,240,654 of NC_073695.1, read as the reverse complement.
GCGTGTGGCAGGGGCAGCGCCAAACAACTTTTTGACAGCGATTTCAAATTCCCGGTACACTGATCTGATCGAAATGTTATCTTGACCACCAACCTAGGGGCTGAACAACTTTATTTTTATGACAAATATTGTGCAAAGATGAAAAATAAAAAGATAGGTACACAAGTGACAGATCTTCTCATACACCTTGCGAACATCAAACTATGTGGCATCCCCGACCCGAACGACTTCAAGAATCATTAGTGGTAAATGTGTGCATGTAATGTGCATAAACTGTCAAATACGAGTTTGATAATAACAACTACGGAAACGTCTTGTCAAACGTCAAGCCGATAACACACACACTGACACAGTTGATGTTTTTCGAGCGCGTTGAAGGCGTTTCGACCTTATTGACAGTCACATACAGGAAGCTGCCCAGCAAACAATTTTGTTGAAGCTTTTTAGGCTCTAGCTCAGCCCGAACTAGCTTAACTGCAGCTGTAACAAGCTGTAAATTAACAAGATTGTTTGTTGGGTGTGTGTTTTGTTGTTGCTCGTCTTCGTTAAAGCGCGAAATTGCTAAAAGCAAACAAATCGAAATACTCTAAGTTAATAGTCTCATTCTAGGTCTTATTGCAAATAAATGTTAGATTATTTTATTCGATTTTATTATTTTATTTTTATGAATAGACTCTCTCACCGAATCTCTATAACCTCACTTTTCTGACAGCTAGTGGTAACTTTGTTTACAATTTAGATTTTGTGCTTATTTTCTGATGGAGCAATCTATGCGTATTGGAAATGCTGCTCAATTCATTGTTGTTCTTAGTGTACTGACACCTCACGCACAACATTTAAAGGGCATTTTGGTCATAATTAAAATGATTTGCTATAATTGAAAAGAAAAATACCACACTCGAAGGTAAACAAAGTTACCAGTAGCTGTCAAACTCAGGTGCGTGACGTCACCGTGCGATGGTCTATAATTTTGTTATTTGATTTATAGTCCCTATGACTAAAGAAACTGTTTTAAAGCAGGCATTCGGGATTATTAAGGTTAATAATTTTTAACAGGATGAGATGCAACGAAACTACAATTCAAAATTCATGATATTTTAAAAATTATTGCACCAATTGGAGAAAAGTACATAACCAAATAAAGGTGTTTCTGCACTTCTATTTATCGATTTAGCACTTGTTACAAACGCAAACTGTTTTCAAAGAGATTAGATAATGGCAAAACACAGAATCATCTGTAGTAAATATTTATTGATATTTTTGAGGAAAAGATATCACCGAATCATGCCATTCGAATGTCTTCACATATTTCTTCCCATGTCTTCCCATGTCTTCACATTATCTTCGCAAACCAACAGATGTCTTTACTTTGTCTTTGCAAACAAAGATGTCTTCACAGCTAGTTGAATCTTCAAAGACATTCCTTCCAATCTGGCATCGCAAATCTTGTATTTTTATTTATGTCAATGTGACAGATAAATGATTCACAGTTAGTTGAATGTCTTCAAATTGAAAATTTGTCTTCAAATCTGGCATCGCAAAATTTGTATTTTCAATTATGTCAATGTGACAGATGAATGATAAATATAGAAAAATCAACCAATATCGTTAATATTACCGAAATATTATCCATGAAAACAAAGTTGACTAGCCCCTAGCCATCACACGGTAAGAAAGAAAACCCCATTAATGGGTACTTTTTCAACCATTTCGCCAAAAAGTGAGCCAACCCATTTAGTGGGTAAACTCGATTTACCCATTAACGGGTATAAGGCAATCCACGAGACAGTTGCGATCAGCTGATTTCAGTCTGTTTTCAACTTATGACAGCTTTATGTATGTTAGATCGGTCGCAACTTGGATGCAATTTGGATCCATAAGCGTGAATACAACAATAAAAAATTACTTTTGATATTATTGTCGACATTAAAAGATTTCGGTTTTGGTCGTGTTTTGGTTTTGCAGCTTGAAAAACAGCAACAATAACAAACGTACAACCAAAGAAACGTCACCCGTGGATTGCCATATACCGATTGAACGTCAAAAACTGGGTACAATTTCACTCATTTTGAGAAACGAATTATACCCATTATTAAATAACCGGAAATTTCACTCATTTCACTCAAAAAAAATGAAAAGAAATGAAAGTGAAATCAATTATTTTTAATTATTTGCAAAAATGAAACTTATTGATGAATACAGGAGTATTTTATCTGCTATCATCAATTGTCAGAATCGCTATTCTCTGCAACAAAGCCAATACCATACGGATAGTGAACATTCTAGACCTAATATAAAATAATCTCACATTGTAAAATTCAACACTTGATATAACATACTGTTTACCTTGCAACTTCTTAAACGACGCAGTATCGAATCTCTTTTAAAGTCCTTCCATGGCAATTGTTAACAAATAATAAACAAAACAGATCGTAGAAGGAACGCGTGTGAATCGACAGAGCTAACTAAAACGATGCTTGAAGTTTTTTTCACCCATTAATGGGTAAACAAATGACCCATTTTTTTTCTAAGAACATGTCTTTCTAATGCGTACAATTTTACCCATTTCACATTTTTTAATTCACCTATTTTTTGACAGCCGCATATAACAGAAAAAATGGGTACAACAATACCCATTAATGGGTTTTCGACTCTTACCGTGCATGAAATGAATAATCATTATAGATCATTGCACGATGACGTCACAAAACAAGAAGAAGAAAGAGATTTGACAGGTGTCGCGGGTTTGATTACATAGCAGAATTTTCGGCTCGAATAAAAAAGCGGAAGTTTGTTGTTAAAACTTGCGTTTTCAAGAATAAACCAAAAATCACACTAACGAATTCGCATAGGCGGAGAGTTTTTATCTTTTTCGTACTCGTATCATTCATTTTCACTCCGATCACATAAAAAGTGAATAGAACAATTTTCTCCTACAAACCCGTGGGAAGTGTCAGAAAAGTGAGGTTATTTTTCGTGTGCAATGATCTATTCAATTATTGATTCATTTTTAGCAGCACCTTTTCAATGTAACACATTGTGTCCAAAGTTATGCCGGTTATGCCATTTTGCTTATTTTGTCGATAATTTTTAGTATTAAATTGTTTAACTGGCAACATTGTCAAAACCTTAAAAAACCATCTGTCAGCTGTGCAAACCTGAAGCGAGATTTATTTCAAGTTCTAATTTATTTAGATAAGTGATAAATAATATACATATTGAGGCATTTGTTCAAATTTCTGCATACTGCTACGCTCCAAAAGCAATTCTTGTTCGTTGAGAACGTTCAGAGTTGATATGAAATCTACCGTGACGATGGTTGCTTTTGTGACGTGGTGTTATAAGAGTACAACTCAGACCGTTTTGTTACGTGTAATAGGTTGAATTTAAAACAGGTGTATAATTAAATCCACTATCTAAACAGAACGTGCTTGTAAGAACCACGGTTTACAAAAAACGATTGAAATGCGTCCACGGAAAACAATCTTCATTGCTGCGATACTGGTAGGATGGGTTTTCACCACATATCTGATTTTTCTACGAAACTTCAAGGATTCCACACCACAGAAAAATTCTGAAGTATTACAAAAAGTTCGTTTGCTTGAACAAAACATACAAATAGAAGAAGACAACAGAGAAAAGCTCTATCGTGAAGTTATCAGAATTTTGCAAAAGGAAGAAAAAGTTACGAGTTCTGAACCATTGCCAACATTAGCAAATGAAGTCGAGGTAGACGATGTACTATCTAAAGTTGCAGAATCTCCACCAAGGCCAGAGGCTGAAATCATTCTTAGTAAATTCCAGCAAAAATATATAAACGATGATATAAACAGTCCAGTAATACCAGTGCTAGTATTTGCCTGTAATAGGCTTTCAGTCAATAGATGTTTAGACGATTTGATCAAATATCGTCCCAGGGCTGACCAATTTCCAATCATAGTTTCACAGGATTGTGACCATGAGCCTACCCGGAATTTGATTCTATCGTACAAAGAAAATTTGACACTAATTAGACAACCTGATCAGTCTGATATTACCGTACTACCAAAAGAAAAGAAATATAAGGGTTACTACAAAATTTCACGACATTATGGATGGGCGCTAAAGACAGTCTTTAAGGAAGGATTTGAATCAGTCATCATCGTAGAAGATGATTTAAGTGTCGCTCCGGATTTTTTCGAATATTTCTTGGGAACATATCCCATATTGAAAAAAGATCGTTCATTATGGTGCATCTCAGCTTGGAACGACAACGGCAAAGATGGACTGATTGACAATGCTGCTAGCGAGCTACTTTATCGGTCAGATTTTTTTCCGGGACTCGGATGGATGATGACCAAAGAATTGTGGGAAGAGCTGGCACCCAAATGGCCTAAAGCGTAAGTATTTTTACAGACAAACATTTTTGTGATGTTTGGCTAGGTGTGTCGAATATTTATTGTTGAAAGCATGGTCTAATTTTGGAGTACGTAAGTTTTTACTAAAATCAGTTTGTCTAATATGAATAATTTGAATTGGACATTTCCGTACTGTGCAATACTTTAGAAAAATGCCTGACTGGCATGGCTCACCTTCGGTGATGGAAACTATAATATAAAACTGAGATATAAAATCTAAACATCACATTAATTTCAGGTTTTGGGATGACTGGATTCGACAGCCTGAACAGCGTAAAGAAAGAGCTTGTATCCGACCCGAATTACCACGAACACGCACTTTTGGAAAGATTGGGGTTTCAAAGTATGCGCTTTTCATTTTCAAATTATTTTTGTGTTAAAGCTCATTGAAATATCTTTTACAGTGGTCTGTTTTTTGATAAACACTTAAAGTATATTAAACTCAGCGAAGAATTCACCGGATTCACTAAAATGAATTTGACTTATTTGCAAAAGGTATAACGAAAAAAAACTTACGGTGATGTTTGAAAACAACTAATGTGTCCTTTCATTTCAAGTCTATTTACGACAACATGTTCCTGAATACGGTGTATCAGAGCCCAATTGTAACACTAGACGAGCTCAAACGAGGTCAGGTTGTGCCCAAGGATTCCATTAGAATTACATACCTTACCAAAGAGCAGTACAAACGGGCTACCAAGAGCCTTGGTTTAATGGATGATTTCAAGGTGAAGATTGAATCTAATTACCATCGACCAAATATTATTTTTATCAATCTGTTTCAGAGTGGAGTTCCTCGCACTGCGTACCACGGTGTTGTTTCATTCTTCTATAATGGACAGCGAGTATATCTTGCCCCAAACACTAACTGGAAAGGATATGATCTCACCTGGAGTTAACAGCAACGGGTACTTCTTTATCGACGAGAAAGTTTAAGCGTATTTTTAAGCAATTTACTGGGGTTGAAAAACTGAAACCGGTACACTTTTCCTACAGGAAAATCATTTTTTGTTGTAGAGCGTTCTAACAGACTGAAATTATATTGTTTCTGATGCAATATGCTGCTCAATCTACTACAAGGAACCAAACGCTCTGGGTAGATCGAGATTATACTGCTTTTTATTCTTTATAGAAAACTTTCAACTGCATCACGGCATTTCATTCCTCTCCGTTGGTAAATATGGTGTAGTTGCGTTCTTTCTACACATATTTTTAACAATCTTTGATGTGCTAAATATCGAAGTGCATTGTGTAGTTTCGTTAAATAATTATTCATAGAAAGCTAATTTTTTATAGTTTTTAAATTCCAATGAAGAAGGTAAATTTTTAAAATAATCATAGGTATATTTTTTGAAACTAGTCAATCGTAGATAACCGACATTATTGTCTCCGTGGACAGTTTTTTTTTGTCACTATTCTCAAAATTGTCTAACAATTGTAAAAATCTTCTCTTGCTAACAATAGTTAATTTTTGGCATTGACTTGTATTGATTTGTAAAAATCATACTTTTCGAACTTATATATGGAACATGTGAATTCATGTTAAAAGGTATATGAATGCATATGAAAAAAAAAATCAAGTAAACCTAAAGCCTATCTCACGCCTTGAGCACATTTTTATTTTGGACATGCATATTATTACTTAGTGTAAAATGCGCAAGCACCGTGTAGAGCACCATTTGTTATCCTTTAAGCTACAGGCAAACAAACTTTACTTCGTTTAAAATGCAACAAAGAAAAATGTTAGGAGATAGTGTCCTAGGAAAAAGGCGCGCAGCTAAACGCAAATTGTACTGTTGTTAGTATCACGGGTACAAAGGAAAATCTTGCATTTATTTCGTACCCTGCTCATCAGATTTTTCTCGAAAAGCTGGATTCGATAAATAAATAGCATACCAGAGCAGCGTCCAATAAGGTCAAATAAGAATGCATGCGTACGTACCTAACTAGCATCGCATTACGAAGAATCTAATTCATAAAATTACACTAAGCTGAAGCACATAAATACGAAGCAAGCAAAATTGATAACCCCGATCTCTGCGTAGTTTTCGATGGATTTCTGAAAGAAGATTTGCCTGTTCTAACAGAAGAATAAAATATAACATTGTAATATATAAGCCAGTGGTTGGCTGTGATATCGTAGTCTTACAATAATGTTTGTTTAATTTTAGAGAAATTTCTTTGACTGCATCCTAAGCTGTTGTGTTATATGAAATCTAAATCTAAATTAAGGGCACATGGATTTTTCTACGAGCATTGTTTTATGAAGCTCAATATGTAGAACTACTGAGATCACGGGAACACGTTCTATCTCTCTGGACGCCATGGTATTTCGGTTTATTACGATTTTTGATCAGGAAAGTGAACAGTGTGATATCCTCTACATCAAACCCTGCATTTGAATATTATTTCGAATTTTTAGATTCCTTTAGACCTGCAAATTTACTTACTTCTAATTTTTCTATTGAAATCTAATCAGGTAACTGCAAATCTTTCTTATAAGTGAGGCTGACGTGACGTTTTCCAGTTTGGCCACAACATAGGGCCAGCGGTTAACAACGCAATCGTGAAAAAATATTGAGGAACGAGTAATAGAAACACAAAGAACCGTTTAAATGGTGCCTAGGAGTAGCAAGCCATTTTCAGGAGCTTATTACGGGAGTCACTTCACGGTGAAATCAGAGTGAAGTGAATAAATTCCCTTAGAGATAAGTGACTTTTCACCTACGCATACTAGTAAACGTGTAAACCCGTGAAAGTTGCTTTTGTTTCCTCAAAACTGTAAATCATCGCATTTCGTTGCTTCGACTTTTATCACTTTTTAACATTTTTGGTGGATTATGTTCAGCAGCTTCTTCCGATTTCTGATCACGAATGAAAAAAAAATATTCAGAAACAAGTTTAAAACACATAATGAGTGTTCAACTGAATATTTGTCCAGCTGCTAAAAACATAGTATTGCAAACAAAATAGCTATTTGTAAATATTTTCCTCAAATAGTTGCACTAACACATTCGAGGAATACTCTGCATCATCCACAAGTATCATCCACAAGTATCATCAACCTATGGCAGGCGCGCAGCTAAACGCAAATTGTACTGTTGTTAGTATCACGGGTACAAAGGAAAATCTTGCATTTATTTCGTACCCTGCTCATCAGATTTTTCTCGAAAAGCTGGATTCGATAAATAAATAGCATACCAGAGCAGCGTCCAATAAGGTCAAATAAGAATGCATGCGTACGTACCTAACTAGCATCGCATTACGAAGAATCTAATTCATAAAATTACACTAAGCTGAAGCACATAAATACGAAGCAAGCAAAATTGATAACCCCGATCTCTGCGTAGTTTTCGATGGATTTCTGAAAGAAGATTTGCCTGTTCTAACAGAAGAATAAAATATAACATTGTAATATATAAGCCAGTGGTTGGCTGTGATATCGTAGTCTTACAATAATGTTTGTTTAATTTTAGAGAAATTTCTTTGACTGCATCCTAAGCTGTTGTGTTATATGAAATCTAAATCTAAATTAAGGGCACATGGATTTTTCTACGAGCATTGTTTTATGAAGCTCAATATGTAGAACTACTGAGATCACGGGAACACGTTCTATCTCTCTGGACGCCATGGTATTTCGGTTTATTACGATTTTTGATCAGGAAAGTGAACAGTGTGATATCCTCTACATCAAACCCTGCATTTGAATATTATTTCGAATTTTTAGATTCCTTTAGACCTGCAAATTTACTTACTTCTAATTTTTCTATTGAAATCTAATCAGGTAACTGCAAATCTTTCTTATAAGTGAGGCTGACGTGACGTTTTCCAGTTTGGCCACAACATAGGGCCAGCGGTTAACAACGCAATCGTGAAAAAATATTGAGGAACGAGTAATAGAAACACAAAGAACCGTTTAAATGGTGCCTAGGAGTAGCAAGCCATTTTCAGGAGCTTATTACGGGAGTCACTTCACGGTGAAATCAGAGTGAAGTGAATAAATTCCCTTAGAGATAAGTGACTTTTCACCTACGCATACTAGTAAACGTGTAAACCCGTGAAAGTTGCTTTTGTTTCCTCAAAACTGTAAATCATCGCATTTCGTTGCTTCGACTTTTATCACTTTTTAACATTTTTGGTGGATTATGTTCAGCAGCTTCTTCCGATTTCTGATCACGAATGAAAAAAAAATATTCAGAAACAAGTTTAAAACACATAATGAGTGTTCAACTGAATATTTGTCCAGCTGCTAAAAACATAGTATTGCAAACAAAATAGCTATTTGTAAATATTTTCCTCAAATAGTTGCACTAACACATTCGTACGTAAAAAGCAGGGATGTTACGGATGTGATTTTTCAGACATCTGCAGATGCGGATGCGGATATGTGATTACGGATGCAGATGTTGATGCGGATGTCAATTTTTATGCGGATGTTCCGCATAGACTATATCTATAGACCTTTTTACGTACGAATGTGTTAGTGCAACTAGTTGAAGAAAATATTTACAAATAGCTGTTTTGTTTGCAATGCTATGTTTTCAGCAGCTGGACAAATATTCAGTTGAACACTCATTATGTGTTTTAAACATGTTTATGAATAATTTTTTTCATTCGTGATCAGAAATCGGAAGAAGCTGCTAAACATAATCGACCAAAAATGGTGAAAAGTGATAAAAGTCGAGCAACGAGATGCGATGATTTTAAGTTTGGAGGAAACAAAAGCAACTTTACACGGGTTTACAGGTTTACTAGTGTGCGTAGGTGAAAAGCAGGCCTAAGAAAAGACGCCATTTTTAAATGACCGAAAAATAAGCAAAATATTGGAACCACGGTGGGTTCGAAATGGAAATGGAGCCACAAAAAAAGTCACATACAACCCAGTGCAAAAGCATAGGCGCGTCTAAGGCCTGGTGAAAAGTCACCTATCTCTATAGAGATAAGTGACTTTTCATCTACGCACACTAGGAAACGTGTAAACCCGTGTAAAGTTGCTTTTGTTTCCTCCGAACTGTAAATCATCGCATCTCGTTGCTTCAACTTTTATCCCTTTTTAACATTTTTGGTCGATTATGTTAGCAGCTTCGTCCGATTTCTGATCACGAATGAAAAAAAAAAATCATTCAGAAACAAGTTTAAAACATATAATGAGTGTTCAACTTAATATTTGCCCAGCTGCTAAAAACATAGCATTGCAAACAAAACTGCTATTTGTAAATATTTTCCTCAACTAGTGGCACTAACACATTCGTACGTAAAAAGGTCTATTACGGGATTCACGTAAGTGAGAAAAACATCGCAAAGTGACATCTGCTGTGAAATCTGGGTTATTATGAGTGTCATATGAGTGGAGTGAAAACGGAAAAAGCGACGTTTCGCGTGGAATTATTTCACGACCAGTTTGAACGGTTAAATGATTTCACGAAGATAGGGGAGTTTAAAAATCGATTGATTTGTGATCTAGCGGTAATATTTATGGGATTTATTTCCCAGTAACAAGGCGAATCTTTTTTTTTCTTGAAAAAAAAAATCGGCTCTCTGGAACTTACAAATTTTTGAGCTGCGGCCAATTGCAATAGAACGTAAGAGAAAAATTGACCTTCGAATTTCGTTTAGCGGTAGGGCTCAAAAGTTTCCTCTTGTCGAAAAATGTCCTCATACAAAATTTCAGCTCAATCGACTTCCCGGGAAATTTTTGAGCTGGAAAACTCCCACATTTCACTTTGTCCTATTCTCAATTTCACATCACTGGCAATCCCACTTCATGTAGGTGATTTTTGTCACCTCACTTGAGGTGGAATCAGGTCTCAAAAAATGAAGTGAGCGTGAGAGTGAAATATATTTCACCGTGAAGTGACTCCCGTAATAAGCACCTCAGTGTACAATTATCGGTGATCTTTATTTTCACTGGTCAATGACGTAACTGGCCACGCCCAATGCAGATCAATAGAGGAAGGGATATCGGGAGTGTTACTTTAATACTTGTTGCTACCTGAGAGTTGCTACCAGAAACCGAGGAATACTCTGCATCATCCACAAGTATCAAAGGAAGGAATTAGTGTTAATGGAAAGAAATTGATCTGAATCCATCGAGGTTTATGGTGCGATAATTCGCGCACGATATGATTATTGCCGTTGTTTGTTTTGGTGTAACAGTCGCCTTAATGGTGGGTGCCTTGTCATTTCTCTAGTTCCGGTCCTAGGTTCCGTGTAACGGTGATCAACTGTAGGACCTAGAGATAGACCTTAAACATAGTGAACGCCAACGCGAGCGATCGCGCAAGATTTTTGCCGTAGGTTAATGAACAGCTCTACTTACAGCTGTTCATCAACCTATGGCAGGTCTCCCGCCCGATCGCTCGCGTTGGCGTTCGACATGACTAAGGCCTCTGCCAGGCTGAACCAGCTAGCTGGCATCTCTATCTTATTTGCATTGCTTCATCGCAGCGGATCCACGATTTGCGGGCCCCACTGACAGATGCTATGTTATGCATATGAAAAGCGGCGGAGATATGCTATCTCGTTTACACACACGCTGAGATGTTAGCCCTTGAAACAGCTAGCTGGGCTGAACGCCAACGCGAGCGATCGGATGAGATTTTTGCCGTAGGTTAATGAACAGCTCTACTTTCTACTTGAGACTGTACTCCCCAGCTGGTTTCGAGGTACGATGCTGTTTTAACAAGCCAGTCGTCGTAGGTTCGAGTCTTGACTCGGGAGAGACTGTTAGTGTCAGTAGGATCGTAGCACTAGCCCCGCAATTGTTTCTGTACAATTAACGGTTGGCTTTGCTTTTACTTTCGGCTGTTTATTCACCTACGGCAAGAATCTCGCCCGATCGCTCGCGTTGGCATTCAGCATGGCAGAGGCCTAAGGCCATACTCAGAGAGAGAGATAAGTGATGAAAAAAATCGTCAATTTGGTGACTAGGTTTCACATGTAAGAGGTGCTAGATCTCTTCTCAAAGCGCCAGTTAACTAACTTTTTCATTTGTGACTCGTATAAACGGTGGTGACGATGGAAGTCATGGGGAATGATAAAGTGCATCAAAAAACCGTGAAGATGTAAAATTTTAGGTTTATGTTTAATTTTATATACTTTCATCATATTTGATCACTATTTTGTTGACCATAGAAAAGGTTTGTAAATCATCAAAAAAATCACTGTGATAAATTCAAACGCTTCACATTCTCAATTCGGTTTCGGTTCCGAGCTTTCTGTCAAAATTTCATTCATATATTGAGTGCTGAAACTTCTCGTAAAATGGTCTATTGTAGGACCTTGCTTAAACCCCTTTAACCGCTTAAACCCTTTTGCCAGCAACGTCTAGACATATTTGACAGCACTCAAGAACTTGATTTTACTTTTATTATAAGTGTTATAAACAGCTGTTCCAGAAATCAGAAATACTTTTTTGTATTTTTTTGTTGTAAGCTGTGTAAATTTATTATCATTTAACGGTTAGGTACTCGGCAATTTTAACACACGTAAGTACTCGGTAGGGTACCCGGGTACCCACCAGAATAATATGCTTCTTATAGCGAACTTCTTTATTCCACCAGCTCACCTCGTTTTGACCTGGAAGCGCACTAACTGCTGTCAAAACCCTCCTTTATTCGCTCAATTTTGACCTGCCGTGCTGCCCGAAGCGCACTGTAAAATTTGTCAGCTTCAACCCACTACCGCACGTGCTAAGTTCGTAAACAATTATCTGGCATCTCTTTCTTACTTGCGTCTTGATATTTCATTATTCCTCGGCAGTTTTTCCCGCACACAATGGAATAAAGAAATTCGCTATTACTTCTTCAATTCTTGACCGATTTCGATCTTGACCCGTCAAAAGATTGGAAAATTTGTCTATTTTTAGTATACAAGACCTAAAGAGCCATTGATCCCATATGGTTCCCGTAAATCCGGATCTTCGGGACCATGTTCAATATCGGGAAACCGCTCCGAAATGACCATTTCAGATAACTTATCAGATAGACTCAAAATAAATGGAAATCAACTCCTGGAGTGCTTTCATGAATTTTGATACCAATTTCGTTCGGTTTTATTGACAATTGTACTACCTCGTCTCATCGGAACATGCTCCCGAAGATCCGGATTTACAGGAACCAGATGTGGTCACAGGTTCATGTCGGTCCCGGATTCTAAAAGTAGACAAATTTTCCAATCTTTTGACAGGCCAAGATTGAAAATCGAACAAGAAATGAAAAAGCAGAAAGCATTTCATTTTGTGAGTACCCGGGTACCCTGCCGAGTACTTATAGCCCCCCCTTCGACCTCCTCTGCTGCTATAAACAGTCTGATGATGGAAAATGGTTTATTTCCAGTAGATAGGAGCTTTTCATAAGTTTCAACTGGCTGAGTTGAGGTTATCCTTGTTTTTCAAAGCAATAAAGTCTGAAAAGGTACCCGGGTACCCTGCCGAGTACATAACGGTTAAAAAAAAAACAAATAACAATAAAGTCAAATCAAAATAAAACAGGAAAAAAAATGAATGTTGAAATAGACTATTTGGAAGTTAATATGTGTGCTGTGTGCTTAAATGAAAAGTGCGACTTAATTGCTATTTGTTTCGATGAATCCCTGGATCCTAACATAGGTTCTGTTTTGTTACAGCACTTATGGTTTCAGGTATGTTCCTTATATGCAATACAATACAGTTCATAACTCAATGCTATATCATTCCAGCATGAAGATCTGCAATTCAAGCGTATTTGTGAAGATTGTTGGGAGCAAGTGAAGTTATTTCACATATTTTATTCAACAGTCAAAAAGGTTCATAACGAGTTAAAGATTGCAAGAGATAGCGCAATGATCATCGAGATTGAAGTTGGTACGTTACGCGATATTATATACATTTCTCAATTGATATTTAATTTCCTCTTAGAACCACAATTCCTTGATAAATCCAATTATTGTATAAAAGACACACCTTTAGAAAAAGACTCCCCTACTACAATGCACATGCCTGCTACACAGTTGTTTGAAAACGATGATCAGAAAGCGCTCGACAATGTTGTTCTAGAAGAAGAACACCTGGAGTTATCAGAGTATTTATCATCAGACTCAGCTACGGACGGAAAGAAATTAGTGTCCAAGGCGCTCTTAGAAGAATCAAGAGAAGGAAATCTGAAACATCAGGTCAAGCGTAAATGCATTGAAAGAATTAAAAACGAAGATGCTAAAATCGCTGAGCACTGCAATTTACAGTGTGAAGAATGCGCTTTATGTTTTGTTAATTTTCTAGAGTTCAAACGACATTTTCGTGAAGTACATCAAACTCGAGCATTTATAACGTGTTGCAATCGAAAATTTTCCAAACGCTTTCGTTTAGTAGAACATGTTACACGACATATCAACCCAAATGCTTTCAAATGTGCAGTTTGCAATAAATCATATTCCAACAGTGCCGGTCTCAATCTTCACATGACACGGCACAAATCATCAAAATCTTTAATGCAAAAATGCAACAAATGTGACCGTTCGTTTGCTAAAAGATTTCAATTGAATGCGCACCAACTGCAGCACTTGCCCGAAGGAGATAAGAAAAGTATCTGTACAATATGCAACAAACTGTAAGAAAGGGTACAATGGAATAATTAAATGTTACATGATGATTCTATTTCCAGTTTCGCAAATATTAGCATGCTGAACGTTCACACGAATTTGAGGCATAAACCTGTCAAAATGTTAATCTGCGATGTCTGCGCCAAAAGCTTCAAAGTGAGTTCGCAGCTCGAAAAGCACCGCAAAGAACATGATATTGCATACGCAGAAGTTAGGATGCAGTGTAAAATTTGTTCTAAATGGTATTCTTTCTAGAACGACGAATATAAAACTAAGATGCATAATTTTATAATTTGTTTGCTCGTAGGATGAAAAATGCTTGCAGCTTGCGAAAACATATACTACGGCACGATGGAGAAGGAAGTACGCATGAATGTAATATATGCGGAAAAAGAGCTCCCAACGTTTTAGCACTGCAAAGTCATATTAGTTTTGTTCATAAAAAAGAAAAACTGTTTCAATGTAACGTTTGTACAAAGGCATTTAAAAGACAATTTTCGTTGGTGGTGAGTAATCTGGCACAATTATTTCTTCTAACTGGTTTTAATATTTATCTACTTTTTAGGAGCACATGGCAACCCATACCGGAGAAGTGCTATACCAGTGTCCGTTTTGTGTAAAAACGTTCAACTCCTCAGCAAACATGCATTCGCATAAGAAAAAAACACATCCTCGTGAATGGGAGGAGTGGAAACGGAAAAGTGAACTACCATTCATCGGAAAAAATTAGCCATTTTTTCCTATAGAAGACTGAACCACCGTGACCATTGATAGTAGATCTATTGTGGTATGCTCTGCCTTGCTCTAGGTACATTCAATTTGGCACATAACTATTATTAAGCTGATGTCCAATTTGATTTGCACATATATCTCAGTCAGGCAACACACTTCGAATGAAGTATAAAATTTAAGAAGGGATTTCATTCCATACGTCGGAAGGACTTAGAAATCCTTTACCGAAGATACGCAGTCTGCGGGCAATTATGAAATTGGTCCTACATCAGTAACAAAGTAAAAGAAAAATGTAAGAGGAACAAAAAGCATTTGATTTGAAATATGATTATTATACACGCAAGTGAAATTTACCTAATTGGATTTTTTTTCTCAATTATTTTTTGGCACAGAAACACAATAGTGAATATGCTCCGAAGGTGCCTAGATCAGAAAGCCGGAACTTCATAGTAACAACAGAAGTAATAATAAGAGCAATAATAATTAAATTTTTAAATATAACAGTAGTGACAAAAATAAAATAAAAAGGTGCAAAAAATTTTAAATTACAAAGGAAAGCACCAAAATTCAAACAGCGGAAGCAACAAAGGAGGATTCTTTAATAATACTATATGACACAAGGTATAATCTGGTCATTTCGTCTTGCTTATCTTAGTACACACATTAAATTAAATATTTAAAATTAAAAATAAAAGCGCAATAAATGAGAATTGATTCCAGAAATAATTTTGAGTAAATGCTATATTAGCTTTAATCCTTTTTCAGGCCTATCGTCACCTTCAATACCAGTTATAGCGGTTATAGTTATAGCTTTTTTTTGGTTGCACGACTTTGTAATAATGCCAAATGACCTATCGTCGAATATCGACAATTTTTTATTTGAATGAAACTTTTCATACACATTTGACCAGGATAAATCGCGAAAAGCCGTATTTCCACAAATGAAACCTTTTAAACTTAACTTATAGGTAACAATTTTTTTCAGTTGAGTGAGAGTAGTTGCGAGCCATGTGGCCATTTTATATTTTGTATGAAATGGTACGTCTGTTTATCTGTGATTACTATGTTCAGATTTAAAAAAAAATCAACTTTTTTTTTGTAAAATAAAATTTAATGTTTATTAATAATTTATTTTGTTGAAAATTTTTTTTTCACGATCTTTTTTTCAAGAAGCAGATTTTCTTTTTTCAAAGGTTTCTGAGTTACAATGCTTTTAATGAACCTGTGCCAGAACTTTACGTCCTTTTAGAAAATTACTCTTATGCCTGAAAAATGCATCCACCCGCGGGAAAAATTCAGTTTGCTAAGTCAAATACGTGTGCAAAGCTTCTTTTCTTTTGTGCATTTTCAGATAATTTTGCATGAAAACGCTCAGCTTTCTTATACATTCAAGGGTGTCCCACATGAAATTTCATCACGGAACAAAACACCGTAGAACATTACATAGTAGACCGATCCTGTTCAAACTATCAGACCATAAAATATAACACCCTGATAAGCTTTTGGCATATTTATTTTGTTAAACTTCAATGCCATAACCGTACTCCAGTCGTTAGGTTTTGTACAACATCTGGCTGCTGCTTTTTCCGTACGGAAACCCACTTTTTCTTCATATCCTCCACATATTTGACCTCCTTGGACTGCTTTTGTGGTGCCTGCTCCATAATAACCCAGTATTTTTCGATAGATCTTAGTTCCGGTGCGTAGTTCATGTCCTTGGGTACGAAGGTGACCCCTTGGGCTTCGTACCACTCCGGACCAGGACATAACTTAAATGGTGGCACGAAGCTAAATCCGGCCAAAAGATCGTAGGCCCTCGTGTTGCTTCAAGAGAGGAACAGGCGCTTTTGTAGATACTCCTTGAGGTAGATTTCCCCGTTTGGAGTTCTGGCAGTCACGAACGACGCACTCCTTTTGCCACATGAGCAAATCGCTTGCCAAATCAGGTATTTCTTGGCAAATTTTGAAAGTTTCTGCTTCCTTACTTCCTCTGGAACATCAAACCTGTGCTGGGCAATGAAAAAACGGTTACCCCGGAAGCTACCAGAAGTCCTTGACGTAAGTCTTATCATGCATGATGAGACAATGAGGCTTCGTCAAGATGTTGTCTCATCACTCTCATCATGAATACAGTTTCCGGGCCTGTGATTGTTCTGCCGTTCGTCACGATTTGGAGCCTCCTGCACTTTATACGTATGCAGTCCCTCCCGCTCATCGGCTCCCTAAACGAAAGACTTGGACAGATTCAAGTTTAAACGCTTCCACAACACGCTTGTGATCACTAGAGACAGAGGTAATTCGCGGCAAAAAAATTGAAAATTCGCGGGTGGCAAAATAGAAAATATTCAAAATTCGCGGCAATTTCGCGGCAACCCGTTCTTTAGAAAAAGCCAAATAAAGTGCATTTTTTTGGTAAAAACAATAAAAAAACTGTTTTATTAAATTTTATATACGGTAATTTAACAGTATGGTTCATGATTTCTTTGCAGTACGGACTACTGTGTCAAATTGTCTTCAATGTCAATCATAATTGGGTGTCGGCAGGCACGTATTATTCCAGTTATTCTGACTCACGCTGCATTCCGCATCTACCGAGTTTCCAGGAATCGATAAATATTTATTTGCCAGCCGGAAAAGTTAAAAAAATACTGTCCTCGTTTCGAATACTTACCAAAATTATCAAAATGCAAAAATGCTTGCTACTTGAACTAAGTAGGTATATCTTGCAACTTCGATTTCGCCCACTCGAAAATTCTATCATGCAGGTCCCCAATCGCCAAAATCTTTGCTCAAAGAGGATCTAGTAACTGAACCGTCCGAAAACAATTTAACTCAGACTGACAAAATCTCGTTGTAAGAGAGCAGTAGTACTATTCCATCTTATTGTTTGCGTATGAAAAGGCCTCCCGTTGCCACCGAGGTGCCTATTGATCTTTAGATTTCTTCGTGTTGTTGTTTTTCGCGGCATTTCGCGGATTTTTGATAATTTCGCGGCCGATGCTGGATTTCGCGGAATTCGCGGCTTCCGTGAATTCGCGATTTACCACTGTCCCTAGTGATCACTAATAGAACAATCATTCTGACCGTATGTTTCGTTCCGTTCGAAGCTTACAACTTCGTAGTAACGTTTAACCACACGACTCGCCGTTGACTGCGATTTTTCAGGTGCTAGTGCAAAATCAATTTGCGACGTTACTTTTCGGGTTTCCCAGTCTTCTTAATATAATGTTTTTGCTACTACATAGCGGTGTAAAATAAAAATCTGTTAACGGAAAGGACGCGATATTTTTCAAACATCCGCTCAAATGCAGGAAATTGTTGTTTACTTTACGAACTAATTTCATTTTTGTCATGTGACTTACATTTTAAGTTTAGTAAAGCGGGCAATGTATGCAGTTGTGCGAGGATGCGAAAATGAACGGGAATAGAAGGTGTGACTTTTTAGGCTTAGAAAAAATTTTCCCTCGTCCAGATCGTGTCCCGTTGTCTCCGTTGTCTCCGGCAAGGTGTTTTGGCCAATTAAACAACTGGGAAAGGTATAACTAGTTCTAAACCAAAGTCGAATCACCCTCTACTATTGTCCCGTCCGGACGAGAGAAAAATTTTTCTAAGCCTAAAAAGTCACACCTTCTATTCCCGTTCATTTTCGCATCCTCGCAAAACTGCATACATTGCCCGCTTTACTAAACTTAAATTGTTGTTTGATTTTGCGAACTTTTGTACTATTGAAAATTGTCCCCTCGATAAAAGAATATGACGTCCTGTGATTGGTCGCTTCCTGGATTTCCCTAAAAAGGTTGGCAAAATAGCATACCTTTTTAGGTATCAAACGCAAATTACGTAACACTAAGGATATAGACACAGAGAACAGACGTTCATCTTCTTTTCAAAAGATGTGTAAAAACTTGCAACCATCATTTACCACTAAGTGGTAATGCTCCCGTGATGTGGCGCTTTTGTCGCTTACAAACCAAGCACTGATACCGATAAAATATCGATACAGCAATATTTATGCGGTGCAACTGGGGCACGACGACATTAAAAAATCATCTAAAAACATAAAATCTTTGTTTAACAGCAGTAAATCTAAAACAAACCAATATGCATAAAAAAATTTAAAGATTTACTTTTTAATGTGCAAACATTACCATGTTGTTTTTGAACAACACTGTGACTTCATCGCAGAATAAAGTCGAAACAATTACTTTTGTTAACAGTAACTTTAAAATTGACCTTTTGTTAGTATAATTACTGATAATTCAGACATTTTCACTAACCACTAACCTTATTTTAAAATTTATTTACAAAGACAGTCAGCACCAGTCGGGAATCTCGCCATGTTTTTTTTCGTTTCCGAGATTTTGACAGCAAAAATAAAAACAAAACATTAAAATACAGCACTTCCAGCTGTTAAGTTTTCTTCGCTAGAGTCTAGAGAGCTGTTCTAATGAATTATATTTCTAAAAAATACTAAAATACATATATTTCAAAACGTTTTTAGTAGTGTTGTTTTAAAACAACATTGCGCATTTAAGGGTTAACGTATTTTGATTCAAATTTTTACACACGAAAAATTGACCTTCGTATTTCGTTTAGCGGTAGGGCTCAAAAGTTTCCTCTTGTCGAAAAATGTCCTCTTACAAAATTTCAGCTCAATCGACTTTCCAGGACTTAGAAATTTTTGAGCTGGAAAACTCCCACATTTCACTCGTCCTATTCTCAATTTCATTCACTGGCAATCTCACTTCACGGAGGTGATTTTTGTCACCTCACTTGAGGTGGAATCGGGTCTCAAAAAGTGAAGTGAGCGTGAGAGTGAAATATATTTGTTGTAATAAGCACCAAAATGTTAAAAGTACCGGGATTGATGCGATCGTGACGATTTGGAATATTGCTCAGTTGAAATATGTTGATAGATATGTAATTTTTTACAACCACGTAAAAGTTCTCGATAACAGATGTATAATTTATACTACAGCACGGCACAAAACGTGCAAATTATCTCTTACTCCAAGCAGTGCAGTATTACTTTGAAGTATTATATTATTTTAATACAGTAGACTCCCAGCGTTTATTTAAAGTGAAACTGGACGATGGCTTTTTTTCTTTACAATTTTTAAGTTAAGTTTTTTTTTCATTTCATGGTTTTGAGCGTAAAAATTTCAGCTTCCACTAAATAAATAGCTCTCTGATTGCAACTCTACGCATTTGCCAGCGGTGTGAATAATCGATCAAAGTTTCACTCCCGTAATTTTGATGATTGTTGAATAACAATGAAGAATTTCTTAATTTGAGCAAACAATAGTAGACTTCATGACTCATTAATTAAACACTTTCAATAATGCATTTGTTATAATTGTGCGTAGTTCTACGTCAATTATGTGGTCGTGTTTTGGGGTTATTCTGTTTAGATCAGTTCTTCGGGGCTCTGCGGCCGACAAGGAAGCCGTCAAGATAGGGAAGGCGCGAATAGTTTGGTAAATTTGACTAGTGATAATATTTTCGTTTTATATATCTTTCTGAGATCAAATCATAAAACAAATTAGACGTACAGAACGATATGAGACTGACAAACACAGTATCGTGTAATGAATTAAGTGAAGAAAACTTGTTAAGGCAGAAAATAAAAAAAAAACACAAACAAAATTAATAAACAAATGCTTTTGACCAAATGAAAGAAATTTGTTTGTTTTTACTGCCTATGTATACACAAATTGGCATAGTTAATGGCTCTTCTATATGAAAATACCTTTAGGTTCGATTCCTGATCAGGTCGAGGATCTTTTAGAGTTGGCAGTTTTCTCAAACAGTACCAGAGAGTGCTTATCTCACAATACGCCGAATGGTCCAAAAAATGATATCGAAATTCTCTTTTCTGAATTCGCACGAGACGATTGAAATGGTAATGGGACCATGACTCAGGCGCACGATAGTAGTGTGCGCAAAGATGCAAAGATAGCCGAACTCGCTCTCCCCTACGGTTTTCGCCATTCACCTTCACTCTGGATGCGGTGCGGCTCGCGACTACAAACTACAACTCAATAGCCACCTCTGGGGCGCGATAATACGATACTGTCTTCAAGACTTCATTCAGCCAGTCACTGGCCAGTTCAAACCAACAGAGAATAAAACAACTTTAAGTAACATACTCAACGCTGCACTCTCCTTCAACTTAACTTGCACGTCGTTCAAAAGCCGGCGGTCTTGCGCACGATCGCAGGCTATCCGATCAGCAGTCTGTGTTGAGTCGCTGCCGCAGAAAGGTGTACCGGATCGATTTCTTTCGCGTGTCTTTTCGCGTATAAGCGTTGTTAGCTTCTAAGAGCCGTACAGCGGCTTACGTTTCGCCTGCCCTCGCGTGAAGCGCTGAGAACCGCAAAGTGCCGCCCGCTGTCTTACTGTGCATCCAGTCCGTAACACCCGTCAGATTCACTCACCAACTGATCGAGCCGCACCGTAATCATTCCGAGCGTACAATATCTGCTTGTGGGTTCTCTTACTATTATCGCTGTGTTTTTTTCGCTGTTCACTGTTTCCCGCAGTTGCACATAATTAGAAAGTTTAATTTAAAAACTATTTTTTCTGCTTCTCGCACAGCATTTTTTCTACATTTCATGCTATCCATTGTGAGTTAAGTTTCTGTACATTTTCATGGTTTGATAGCTAGATCAATTCGCGTTGAAACCTCCTGGTCAAATCAATATATTCTGAAATTGTGTCTGTTTTGGACATTTCAGTTGTGCTTCCCGAATTCCATTCCAAAGCAGTGTAAGACAACGCGACTAAGTGTTTCGATATCAACTTATTTTTAAACGATAATAGCGTATAAAAGAAATAGCAATAAAATAGTGCGAGAATTTGATGGCTACCGTTTAGACCATATCAAAACGAAAAAGTATAAGAGTTTCAGTGCAGCAAATATAACATCGATTATGTAACGTAAAATTAAGCAAAAAAGAATACGTAAGGAGTGTGCTTGTTTACAGTTTTTGTTGTTTATCTTGTCCTATAGTCCGATACTAACTGACGAGCAACTATAGTCTAGAAGTGGTCGGTGAGTGCTCGTTAACTCGCTCATAAAAGGTGCTCAAGGAGAACCACCGTACTCGAGATGAAGCTCGTCAGCATCGGTCTGACCATACTGGTCGGACTTTGTAGCGCCTCCGTCTGCAATGCAAAAGGTAAGTTGAGCTGAAGGTCATTAGCGCCCGCAGACCGGATCTCCCACGCCGGACTACCATTTGTTGTAATCTCATTCGTAATCTTATTCACAAAACTCTGACTCACACTCAAGACAGTTGTAGATCAATATTCATTTACATATGCGCTGTTCAAACACATATAACTGTTGTCGATTCAAATGTATTGAGTGAATGAGGCCGCAGTTGTTTGGTGAAACGTTTGTTGAATATTTTCGCCGCCACAGAATAACCAATCTGCCTTCTTTGTGGCAAACAGCATCCATTTAAGGATAGTGGTTTTGTCCGTGAATGAGAAGATTGAATGTACAGTTGTTGCTAGTTGCAACTTTTTGTTTCAACGTCAAACTCGTTTCGAACCGTGAGCGGCGAGACCCCGACGCGACGATTGGCAGCAGGATTACCGTCCATTTGAGTAAACTTATTTTTTCGAAATCTACATTTCAATTTGACTTGAACTAACGCGTCAACTTATGCAATTTTTCAAGAAGGGGATGCTATATAACGTTCTGCTGCTTCTGTGGAAGGAGTGCCTTTCATTATGATAATGATATTGAAACCGAGGTTTCCTTCCCCAAGTGTTTTTTCTTTGAATACCATTGTTTGTGTTTTATTGTAATTTTTCGTTTTAGTCGCTGATCGAAATAACAAACTGAAAACCTTACGGTAAATGGACACCTTATTTACCAAGATACACTATGCAAAATGTAAGTTGTTATGAAACAACTACAAAAGTTAATCGATTCGTAAACAACGTTGATTCTTTTGTTGAGACGTGGAGTAAACTGATGGCGTTTATATTTTTCAATTCGAAAAGCATTTTCGATTTCTCTTTCCAATGTTTCTTCACCGTAAATATATTTGCGGCCATCTTTTTTGAACACCTGAGAAATTCATACCAAATTAATATAGCGAGTATTATTCTCATGGTACGATTTATGAGTTTTGCATATTGGAGCATGTGATATCCGAGTAAATCATGAAATTCGTTTAGTATCAGTAAGTAAGTTATTAACAAGTATTGAATGTATGTAGAGGAAATCTACAGAATCGATAACACGACTTTGGTAGCTATCAAGATAAATCAACTGTTTGTTTATTCTTGTTCTCGTGACCCGGATGAAATCATGATTTTGATTATTGAGAAGCGTTCGATAAGTATAATTTTCGTCTGATAATCGTCCTCTTGGTTGGTACATGATAACTGAATCATTATATCGTGATTGTTTCGTTTTTCGACAGTTCCGAAGAATCATAATAATTACCTTGGTAAACAAAGGATTGATAAAAAAATGAAAAACTATAGTGTTTCAACCATTCCCGTGAATTTCGGTAACCTTAGCATAGATCACTTAACCAGAGACTTAAATGATTTTTCCCGTAAGCTAACATGAAAGCGACGAACACATTGAGCAATTTCTCTGCGGCATTTTGATGCACTGCTGCATTCACTAGTAGAGATGGTCGGATTTTGGGTTTTCTATATTGTATTAGGTGATAAAATGTTTGCTTTATACTGCCCTACATGTTTACCAAAATATTTTTCAGTATTCTTTGTTTGTTTTTCTGTCATGTCAACATTAACGAATCGTCTTGTATTTTCGACATTGGCCGGTATCAAATACCGGGAAATGAGCTATAATTTCATGAGTTCCATAGTGAAAATGATAGGGGAACTGCTCCATTATTCATCTCAGCCCATACCTTCATCTCATACAACATGAAAACACAATTGAAAATAGGAAAAAACGCATATTTTCTCCTTAAACCAATCTGCTAATTCATGTAATGGATTCTTCTTAGATCACTTTAGATTCCTATTAAAGTATAATCCTCAAAAACTCACTTAAAAGCACTAAATTTGATATTATAGTCGGGCATCTGCACTCGAAAACTCATTTAATTCAATCACCTACCTTAGAAAACAAAATCCGCGCATTGTTCTATATGGCTACTACGGGACTCGTTCAGCAGCCAACCAAGTTTTTTTTTTCATCACTAGCGGACCACTTTTTATTTTATTTATGTGGAATAAACAAAATCACTCACTACACTAAGAATACTTTAATCTTTTAAATGTTAACCTCAAAATTCCTAAAACAAACTTTAATTAGCAGAAATATATTAGATAAATTTCTATAATTCCTAAATTTCAACTGTATGTATTTTCATCTGTTTTCACTGCGTTGAAGAAAATCAAAAGTTGCCAAATCATACTGAAAATTTTGAATCGTTTCGACATAATTGACATAAATCTACAGCACTGTAGTGGTTACCTAGGTTACCAATTTTGCACGTAAACAACTACATCGGATATCTAGGTAACCTATTACGACGAGCTGCGGCTATGTTCATTCATGATAATGTGATTCATTCATGATTAACAGTGTGATGAATATGGGGGCGTTGTGAGATGAATAATTGAGCAGTGTTTCATATTTTGAGATGGATATAGAAGCGTTGTGAAAAATGGTTTGTTTTACAAAATTCAGGATAAATTTGGCTAAGTTTACTAAATATACAATGCTGAACGGTTCCATGAGAGCACGTATTTTGTTTATTTCTTCAATGATTTCGTAAAAATTTGGTGTTAAATCCGTGCATTCTTTGTGAATATCGGCATAGAACAGATATGTAACTTCGAACAAAACTCTGCGGCAAATCGGTGCCCAAGCTTTCGCATTCATTTTTTGCTGTTCCATCCTACATTGATTTTACAGTGCATCGTTCAAACAGTTCGCTCCAATAGTTTGAACATGCACCAAAAAATTATTTTTCTTTGCTTCAATGACCAGGCAAAAAGGTGATCTTGAATAGTTGAATCTATCAAAATCAAGTTAAGAAGTTAAGAACAAATTAAACTAAAAATGTTTCAACCATTCAAACATTGTTTAACAAATTTTCTTGGATTGTACATCTCGCGCCTGTTGAAACTATTTTAAACTGTTAGTTGATTTACTTGAATATCTTCGTTGGATTTGGAATTTCTCTACCAACGACATTTTTTTTCGTTTTTTATACCTAACATTGCAAGTATTGCATATCACAGCACTGATTACGACATTAGGTACAATGTAGAAAAATGATTGTCGTTAGTCAAGATATTCAGTTTTCAACTTGGGCATCAATGAAATTCATTAAAAATTATCTGCATAAAAACTGTTGCCAGTTACCAGTACCGGGGAGAACAAAGCATTCTCTCGGCGAAAAGCGGCGAGAGCTCATACAGTCCTTTTATTGAATGAATGGAATATAAGCGTAATAAAATTTCGAGTGTAAAATGCGTCCTCTCCACCGCTAGATGTCGACACTTAAAATAAAGCGATTTTGTTTCATTTTTGGTTCTTCAGTTGAACAGATGTGATATCGGCTTAATGAGATGAATAATGGAGCAGTTCCCTACCGTGAACGTAGCAAACTTTGATAGCGCGGGTAACATTGACAGTGCATGATGACCCGCACATAACAACCTAATAAATTTGCTCCGTTATTTTTACAAAAGCCACCACAATGCACACTGGGAAAAAAGAAGGAATTTGTGTTTCATTTGTAAGGGACCCCTCCCTTCCAGAGGAAGGAGGGGTGTCAAACCACCACAGAAATATTTCTTGCTTCCAAAAACCTTTACATGCGAAATTTGTTTCCATTTGCTTGATTGGTCCTTAGGTTATGCATAAATTTGTGTTTCATTTGTATGGGACCCTCCCTTTCAGAGGAAAAAGAGGTCACAAACCAGTATATTAACCTTCCTTGGTCCCAAAAACCCCTACATACAAATTTTCTGCCGATCTGCTGATCCTTTCTCGAGTAAAATCGTGATTTACGAAGTCTAACTTATTTCCACTATTTAGATTAGAAGAAAAAGGTGAATTGTGGTAAATTATGCCACTAACAAGACCTGGATTTAAATGAAACCATTACCATTCGATTCCTTGAACTAATACATCGTGGCGTCACTGTCAATACAATTTGCCTATTGAAATATATTGATTCACGGTTTTCTGCGAGTAGATACAGTAAGTCTGTGCTGATAAACTAACATTTCAAAAACTGACTTTATAATTCTGCTTTTTGTTTACCGGTAAAGAGTCGCGGTAAACATTTCAGCCCCGATACAAAACAGCTGATCAAAACCTACAATATGAGGGTAAAACATTCAAAAACATAGCAGAAACAGAAACCATCATCTGATCACAGAATATAGTTATGAAATCTGTGGAATGCCAGAAAAAAATCAGATATACGAGGGAAAAAGGAAAACTACTTCTAGGAATGATCGCCGAATACTGAAATTGGTAAAAAAGATGCCTTCCTCACGTCTATAGCCATCAAAGCGAAATTTTATAGAAGGTGACGACTAAAACAAGCCGGAACCATTTGATTGATTGTAAATACCGTGCTCATACGACCAGAAAAACTCCTTTGGCATGTGAAAGATTTTTCGGAACACGGAGACAATCTTTTGAAGAGTCATATATACAAGTTATAGAAAAAGAGTGCACGGCTTATTTCTATAAATGATGTAAGTCTGCAACGAAACACTTAACGCAAGTTACTGTAATAAACGCTGACTAAACTAAACGTTTAGTAGCAGAATGTCACTTGGCGATCGATATAATTATTCCTAGCTTGACAAGCAGTTTTTTACCATTAACGAAAAGGTGCAAATATATAGCGTCTTTTTTGAATAGAAAGAATTCTTGACTGGACAAAAAGATTTCATAGAATGATTGCTTGTGCAACCATTAAAAACCGCAAATCCTGGTCAGTTAAGCAAATGACTTCTAAGGATGTATCTGAATAAATGTGAAACAAACTCTTTTATTCTTCACCGATGTATTCTCGAGCTACGGAGCGTCAATCTTTATTGCCAGAACAGCGATGGATTAACCTTGGGAAAGACTAAGAGTTTAATTACCAATACCGTATCGGTCTCCAATCGGTCTAATTCTGACGACGTTTATCAATCACTGTCATAGAGATTTCATTTACATACAAGAGATTTTCACTTCGTACTACGGTTCATTGTCTACGTACCGATACGCCAAACCATTCATACAGTAGTGATCGGTCATGGCTTCACATTTCCTTTATTATATTTTATTGATAGTTGCCTGTTTTGGTTGCTAAGTACTGGTACCGGTAGGTTCAAGTAGTGATGTCACCATAAATCGATCGTACTGCCAGTTTTCTTTGTTGTCTATGAACACAGATGATAATTTTATTACTGTATTATTCATACTGTTTTTGTTTCCTTCCTTTAATCAAAAAGCGATTATTTTATTGTTGCAATAAATCACTTCTTATATGAAGTTGCATTGTAAAATATACGCACAAATGTCATAAAATGTTCACGACTTCTTTTTACGCCCTACTAGGACTGCAAATTCTTATGCATTTTCTGCAAACGGGTATATTCTAGGGATGCGATCAATCTTCAAGTACCAAGGAAATTGCTATAAATTCAAATCATTGCCCTCAGAACATCGTTTTCGTCTAGTCAATATTATCGTTTCGTGTATGGAGTGCTTTATAGCACATGCTTAAGGGTATCAATACTGTGTGTACATTGAATATGCCTTTTCATTGTTGTATTCTTCGCTTGATGCGCACTTACTTGCACATCATGCCTGCCCACAGTGATAGGTAGCCAAACAACAACTTTACTCGGTTATTGTGCTAAAGCTATATTCGCGCTTCGATTGCTTTCGGTTATTGGGCTCCGCAGGCGGGCGATGATATTTGTTACTTTGTAATAAAAATACGATGTACGTTTTTCACACAAACCGTCTAGAAGTTGAAAGCGGAAGGATGAGTAATGTGGCAACGACTTCAACCGTGATGCAACCAGTATTTACAGCGTTGCTCTTGAGTATCGTTTCGCGAAGTCAGTGGCAGTGAATTGATGCATATTTTATTTGAGTTCTGGCTTCGGATACCACAATCAAACATTGTTATGCAAGTTAAATCTTTTTATCCTGAGTGGTTGCAATAGCATCTACCCAAAAACTTGTTTTGTATATAGGATGTAAAAAAGCTAGCTGTTGAAATGATTGGGTTTTGTGTCAACAGATAATTTTTCTAAATCAAAACCATTGAAAACAACAATGAAACAATGATAATAATTTCCTTCGTCTAAAGTGTTTTATCAAAATATACTGACAACACAAACAATATTGCCAAAAATTGAATACTTTTTGCAGTGAGAATTAAAAAGAATTGATGTTTTATTCAGAACAATTAAAACAATCATTAAATTTCCATCGTCTTTTTTACTTTTCATTTGCTTTTGGTGAGAACTGTAGAAATGATTCTCATAACACCTAAGGTTAATTCTTTTATTATATTTCACAAAAAAATCAAGAATTCACATTTTACGATTGTAAACATGATTCCAATTCCATGTTGGCTTAAACCGAAAATTGGTTACATTTAGGCAAATAACAAAACCTTAACATTTTTTAAATTGTCATAAAACTGCGTTACTCTAGGGAAATTTTAATGCCGAATGAAGTGGGAAATTCGTCCCTTTTTACGGAAATATGCATTTTGTATTGAGTTCGGATACAGCAACCAGGTGATTTCGTTTCTTTAAAAAAACTTTCATTTTAGTGTGTATTCTATAGACGATTATCTCAAAGTTGTATTACACGACACTTAAAAAATAGACCCAATTATGCTCATGAAAAGGGCAGACAAGATCAATAACAACGCAGAATGACATTGTCACAGAATGCAGCCGAGTGTAATAAGATAAAATAAAATCCGGTGTAACATTGCTTAACCACACACCACGTCAGTTAACAGTATGTAATTAGTGTTTCATTACTGAAAGTTGTATAAACATGTGACCATGATTGGCATTTTTTTTTTGCCATTTCCGAGAAAACCATCGTCGCTGCTGTTGGGAACTATATGCGAGCTATTCAGACTCGCGCACTGCGACGCAATGTCGTGGTCCGTGGAAGAGAAATGCAATTATCTCATAAAGATGGTATGACATGAATCTGACTTACTTCCTTCCTTTTATCACGAAGATCGACACGGGAGGCCTTCTACATGTCTGTCGTCAAATACGCTGATTGTTGGAGATTTTTTGCGAAATAGAAAACCACATCAAATTGGACGTACGGTTAAAACTTGAAGCAGAATGATCTAATGATTTACCCAGATGCTTAAGCAACTGACGGGTATGGAAAGAAGTACGTACAAGGAAGCTGAGAGTTTTCTCAGTAATCATGCACTGCAATGCATTCTGGTCTCTTTCGGGTAAGATGTTATGCCCATGAGAAGAACGCCGGGAATTTGTTTTATTTTCTTACTGTTTATATCTTTGTGTATGAAAAACTGTTGATATACTCTACCAGAAATTCTTTCAAGCATATAAGTATTTTACGTCTTGACGCTGCCAAAACTGGAATGTTGGCTAGTCACAAGTTTGCATAACTGATTCAGTATTTGTTCATACTTCTAGCATTATGACAAATAATTCAGATCACATTTTCAAAACATAACGCCCATTGAAGTTGTGTGTTATAGAGCTCTCTAAGAGTAACCTTACACCATGCGTTCTCGCGCCCCGAGTGCTATTCATTCGTCAATCCACAGGGTTTTCACAAAGACTTAGACAAGCATAAAGCCAACGAACCCGGCTTTGATTCCCTCGGCGACTGTCTAAATATGAATATGACGTTACTGTGCAGGAGAACTTCCCTTTCCTCGTCGAAATGCGCATTCACAGCTGGCAGCAAATTGTCGCCTGCATGGCATTTGGCTCAGCGGCCCACACAGCATAATATTCCGCCAACATTCAGCGCACAGTGCCATCGGTTTGTCTCCGGTGCTGTTACCGCGATGGGAACCGGTTTGCAAATCGTCTCCAAATATATGACAACAGCCGGTGGCAGGCGGGTGCCGTTTCGAGTTTTTTTTTTACGTTTCGCTGTTGCAGGAATCCTTGGTTGAATAAAAGATTTCTTTCTCCACTTCGTCCTACCAATACCTATACCACACATTAACCATCAAGGTAGCAGAGAGCTTAGCGTGTTTGTGACAATCTCGGCCAACCGCAATTGTACTTAAAACGTAGCTAGTAAGGTAACACGCAATGAATAATTGGTTGTTGTTTTATTTTTATTTTACGTGGGAATAAACAGTTGCACTTTATGTGAGGCCCGCAATAAAGTAGTTCTAGTGGCTGATGCACTAAATACGATTACCGATTGCATTTGCCTTCTCACGCCATGAAATTCGTCGGAGGGTAGTTTTATGTATGCCTTCATAGCATACGGCCTTTCGCGAACATTTAGTTAAAGCTAAAAAATGTATCGGATTCAGTAAACTTTTTCATATAATCATTGAACATACAAACAGTATCGCACGCTTAGTTTGGGGGCTAATAGCGGTCTCGATCAACTAGATTATTAATTGAGAAAATTCGTTATCGATATTGTTTTTGGCACATTTTGCATGTGTAGGATAAGTACAACGATACACCGTACCCCAGTGCCGAGTCGAGAAAATTTCCAGCTTGAAAAGATCCTCGACTCGATCGGGAATCGAACCCGATATCACAACCGTGTGGGAGAGCTAGCCGACCGACATTGTCAAGCACAGAGCCACATGGACCACTAAATCATTGAACATGTAACCATTGAATACATCACGTTTTTTTGTTCTCAACCTTCCCTAAAATTTTTTTCTAGAAATATATTCAATAACACTAGTAAGAATTGCGTTTGCGCTTAACGATTTTGTGCCTGTAGAGCGTTTCCATGCCAAATGATCTGGAAATTCGCAAAAATTTAATCAATCATTTTTCATTTGAATGAAACTTTGCACACGTGTTTGGGTAAGCAAACTGAGTATTTTTTTTACAGATGGAAGAATTTTTCAGAGTCAAGACT
This sequence comes from Wyeomyia smithii, assembly GCF_029784165.1. NCBI lineage: Eukaryota > Metazoa > Arthropoda > Insecta > Diptera > Culicidae > Wyeomyia > Wyeomyia smithii. The sequence goes on along the minus strand of NC_073695.1, from coordinate 112,209,844 downwards.
TATTTCCCAAAAGGATGTATGGATTTTGGCTTAAGTTTTATTCAAAGCAGATAAACTGGACAATATACACTAAATCATACATTAAATAAAAATTGACCAAATTTTACCATTGTTTTGATTTTTTTTGGCAAAACTTGACATTATTCCACAACTTTCGACAACAATTCTTGGATGGAGAAATATAAGTCAAATTTATACTCAAAAGTGAAGTTTCAAAGATTATTTTCAATTTCAATATTAATGAGAGTTCGAACTCCATTGATGCCATTTGATTTTAATAGTAATTTCAAATCAAAAAGTTATTGGCGACTAACTTTCTACATGCATCCGTTTTAGAGATATTTCAATATCAAGTTAGAAAATTTTTATTTTTTTTTTCATGAAAATACGTTTTTTTGGTTCTGTAGTAACAAACATAGATTTTCTTAAATATAGAAAATATCAATATGACACAGCTCATTTTTTGACATCAAAGAGATTGGATGAATAATTTGGAAGTTATTTCCATACTTTGAATTATTCAACCCATGAAAATCTATCTCCGTTATAGTGAACATAACCATAACTTCTGAATTATTCATACAGTCACTACTAACTTACTTTTATGGCCAGGGCCGGATTTAAACGGTGGGGGGCCCGCGGCAAATTTGTTTGTGAGGCCCTCTTTTTTAAAACATTTAGAGGTAACATTCTGGAAGGTGACGAGCAAAAAAAAGGTCGCCCCAAGACTGGGGGAGGGGGGCTTGAATCGGGAAGCCCGGGGCATTCCCAAGTAACACACAAAACATGTTAGAAAATAAGTAACAACGAAAGTAGTTATATGAGTGTATTACAAGCGCAATTGAAAACTTGTGTCATTATATTGTGTTTGAAGTTGCTTTTCATCAGTGATACAACCGCATTTCGTAAACAAACTCGTTTTTTCTGGTTTTGGAGATGTTTTGGAGATGTTTAATAACATGCGTTCAAGAATGACAATCACTATCACTTGGTCTTTTCGTAAGACATTACACAATCTAATAACAACACTACGTACCTGTAAAATGCTTTTCCTTAGTACAGTAGTCGTAGCATTCAACACCTAACTTAAAATTACTTGATCAAATTATTATTTAAATTATATGAACGATTTCTATATTTATTCGAAGCGATTTTGACGCGCCATCAAAAGATAAACAAAACGCTCGCAGTGTAACCAATATCACTTCAGATTTGTGTTATTGTATATCCAACAACGTTTTCTAGTTCTGTTAGATTCTATATTCAGATAACGTTAAAACTTCGCGAAAACAATTTCAATATTCAAGCGAAAGAAACAACTCTTTTTGAATGGTTGAATATTATTTTATGTCATCATTTTATTATCAATTAAAACTGCCACTGATAAAAGAAATTGGCGATCTAGTTGCACTGCGTAGACACAACACATTTGCGCATGCGCTGGTTAATAGTTGTCATAGCAACAGATTTGCGCATTGCCGTATTAGTACTCGAGATGTATTTTGCCACTTAATTATATCAAGTTGGCTAGCGTTCATGCAGTTATCGGTACTTGTTCTACTAGCCTTCATGTTTTGCGCTTTTCTGGTGATATTAATGTCATGGAATAGGTTACGTCAACTATTCTATACCAACGTGTGTTACTTGGGTTTGCTCCCTTTGCCCGCTCTGCCCCCTTTGCCCCCCCCCCTCAAATCCGGGCCTGTTTATGGCGACAAATCGTTGAGATCCTATACCGAATCCAGAATTCCCCTCCACAAAATTCGATCTTGGGCAGCTTCTCTCCAGTCTCCCCATACACCTACTGTTCTGGCATTCTCGCCACGATGTAATTCGTTTTGGCAGTGTTCATGGTAAGTCCAATCCTCGCAGCTTCCCTTCTGAGAGCCGTAAAGATCTTCTCAACTGCTCTACAGTTAATACCAAATATACCAATGTCGACCGCGAAACCTAGAAGCATGTGGGACTCCGCCATGATGGTGCCGCTTCTCTTAACACCTATCCTTCGTGTTTCACCTGCTAAAGCTGTGCTGAACAGCAAATTCGAGAGCCCGTCACCTTGCTTCAGACCATTTAACGTCTTAAACGCGTCCGAAAATTCAACCGTTGTCTTGACACATGATGTGAAACCGTCAAGCGTTGCACGTAACAGCTTAATTAGTTTTGTTGGGAAACCATGTTCTAGCATTATATGCCACAGCTCGTTGTGTTTCACTGTGTCGTACGCCGATGGTGCGTCTGCAAGTTGTGTTCTCGAAACTTGTCGACGATCTGTCTCAAGGTAAACATTTGGTCCGCTGTAGATCGTCCCACTTGAAAATCGCATTGGTATTCTCCAACAAAGGCTTCCTGCAACGGTCCCATACGCTGCACACTGGGAAAAAACGGACCCAAATTCCCACTTAATTAATGCCGCTGAGCTGGCAACCTGAAATATAGCATTTCTTATGTAGTCTTATTAGTGTGCGCTGGTACAGCATACGGGAGAGAATTTTATAAGCGGATTCAGGAGGGTTATGCCTCGATAATTACTACAGTCGTGTTTGTATAGGGTATATGAGTCCTTTCAAGCAACTATTGCAGGCATTCTTTACCTCGTCCAATATTGGTGGGTCCATAGCTTATTCGCCCTCCCCAATTTCCATCCTGTTCCCCTCGACGACTCTCCTACCTTCCTCACCTTTCAACACCACTCAAAAATGTTGCTTCGAACGCCTGGCCACCGGCGATTTATCGGTAATCAGGTTCCCCTCCCTGTCATTACACATGGCTGTTTCTGATTTCGTTCTATAGAAGCTCCTCGTGTCGTACCTGGTGAAGCAATTCTCTGCCTCCGGGAGAACGCGATCGTAGTGCTCACGTTTCTTACGGCGTTGAAGCCTCTTTTCGGCAGCTCTTGCCTCCCGGTATTTCTCCCGCATCTAACGCGCCACACGATTAGCTGCTACTAGCGAGTTGGCGTAGGCCCGATTTTTCTCTTCCGTCACTTATAAACACTCAGTGTCGAACCAACTATTACGCGTGGTTCCCGTTGTCATGTCTATCACTTTTCGCGCTGTTTCCCTGACCGCATCATGAGTGTGCTTCCACTGCTCGTTCAGGTCCACTCCAGCTGGTTCACCGATCCGTCTATAAACTTTCCGAGTATACTCTGCAGCAACTCCTTCCACTGATAACCTCTGGATGCCCAGACGTATCTGCCTCGCCGATCTCGATTTAAATACGTTGGACAGCCTGGCGCGAATCTTGCCAACCACGAGATAGTGATCCGAGACGATGTTTGGCCCTCGAAAGGACCGCAAAATCATAAAAAATCTGTCCGCATGAAATGTGGATGGCCCCTTAAACTTGCAGGACTATATGAGACTGGAAAACGCAGCTACGCATTGCGAAACTTGGATATGAAAATCTTTTAGGGGTCCGCGTATTTGTGTTTAGCAAAAGAGGCCGCAGAGCCAAATATGTTGGAAACCACTGATCTATACCGATTCGTATTATTCTTAGGTTATACATTTTTTTAAGAAAGATCTCTTGTTTGAAACATTTCAAAAACCTTTGCCGCCGAGACAACAAATTATTCTAAGTTCAAAGGAAACATTAATTAACCTGTTGGTAAGGGAAGACTCTGTTATTTTTATTTGATACTGATATAAAAAATGTCACAGTAAATGGAATTCTTCCTTGGAACTTTTTATTAGTTTTTACCGCTGAGCAACGAAATGATAATGAGAAGTAGCGTATTTCAAAATTGTCCAACATTTTATCCATCCAACAACATATTGGTGATTGTTAGCCATCATGTGGCTATGCTGTTATTTGCCAGTTTCATTTCCAATTTTACAGAATGTACCCCACTATACAAAACGAAGACGTAGTCCCACGGCAAAAAAATTGGATCTTTTTTTAAATTTTTTTCAACGAACTTGCTGCATGTTGATTTTTCACTTAACAGTATTTATTTGAAACGAGTACTGGTATGTACATTAGAAAACCACTATGGCTATGAGTAAAATATCTATAATTTACCTTATGAAACAAATCCAATGAATTTCTAAGGAGCTATGAAGTAAATCGGGATGGAATTATTGATCACTCATGTAATACATGCATCTATTGAAAATGTGTTATTATTTGTTATGGTAACAATATTTCAACACACTCAAAATTTTTTGCCGGGTCTCGGAAATTTATTGCCGAGAACGGCACCACTGAGTGCTCGGTTAAAAAAATAATGACAGCTATCACATTTTTTCGTGAATCTCGGTTCACCTAACTGATATTTCGGCTCGTTAATATTTTGTGCCGAAACTTCAGTTAGGTTGAACCGAGATTTACGAAAAAATGTGACAGCTGTCATTTTTTTTCTAACCGAGCACTCAGTGGTGTCGTTCTCGGCAAAAATTACCGAGACCCGGCAAAAAAATTTAAGTGTGAAATTTACTCATTTTGGTTCACGAAAGAAAATTTCCTAATTTTGCTGTCTTTTGATTATAGTTTGACCGATTTCAGTTCGATACGTCACATAAGGTCAAAAATAGGTATAAAAAAAGAAAAATTGCCTGGTAAATGATTAGTATTACATCGATAGTATGGGACGATCATCATTAAAAATTATATTTCTATGAGCTTTTATCAAGGTTTGCTCAGTTCCCCAAGTTCAATGTACTTTATCCTAATTTCAGCATACTTTAAGAAAATTCAATATAGTTTTGGCATATCGAAACTTGTTTCATCGAATTTTATTGATTTTTAACGGAGTTCAAGAAATTTCACGAAAATTTATTGAAAGGCATTCTAGAGTTATTTTTGACAGATGAGTGAATCTCGAAATTTGTACAAACTTACACTTTTTCACAGCACCGTTTAGTTCAAGACTTCAGTTTTTAATCAATTTAAGAATTTTTTGAATCAGCTTTACCTTCAATCCATCAAATTAGCATTGACTATCTTAGGCTCACGAAAGTAAATATCAGGATTAGAACATTGTGTCATTTTTTGCTGTCGAATATCTTATGTGAATAAACCTAGTTAAAATTCACGCTATCGTTACTGCATCAAGCCAAATGTTTTCAATTCAATGCTACATTGAGCTACATTACCTCCCCGCTGGCTGACCGTAACTACAAAATGATTCAGTTTCCGAATCATTCGAGAAACACCTCGGGAATTTTCATTGCCATTTAATTTTAGTACTTCATCACAGTAGATTATGCCTATCTTGCAATGAGCTTCAAAGAGTACGAATGCAAAACGCCTGGAAAAAATCGTGCTACGCAGCCACCATAATCAGCATCGTGTCGGTGATCTGCATCGTTCTGCGTGATCTTAATCTGCGATTTAGACTTGCACCCTGGAAGACAAGATGCAAATGACCACACAGAAAAATGCATAAACAAAATACAATTCAATTGCAGCTCAACGGTCTCGCTTAGATTGATTTGGTTTATATAGGTATATGCACGAAACTTGGTGATTCGTTGCTGTTTTTACTATTCCACATTTATTTGCGCTTTAGGTTCAGTTAAGCGTGAGCCTCATAATGATAGTCGACCGCGAATATATACGTTGAATCGCAGAAATTAAGTTAACGGGTGGTTTAACTTACCACCGCAAAGGGCCCATGTTTCCTCACGTTTCATGAGGCTCGTTTCGATTTTTCAATGAGATCTGATTTTATGAATCGTAACACCAGAGGTTCACGAATTCTGTGAATGTCTACAGTACAGTAGAGACTTTAACAACTTCATGTTACATCGGTTGAATGCTGTAAACTAAAAGTGAATGTTATTTGCCCTAATAATTATTTTATAGAGATGATGATGAGATTTCTAAGCATTGCACTGCTATTACAAAAAAGTTGCAGGGCGATGTCCGGGACACGATCATATGGTTGACATAGAACTACCAAAGTTTTATATATCTCGTTTTGTAGCTTTTAATCAGTTATTTTTGCATTTTTAAGTAACAGTGAATAGTTTATTTCCGGATTACAAAGACACAGTTTAACCCCTACACCTAAATTGAGTACATTTCGATCATTTATGGTAAAAAAATCATTTAACTTAATATCATCACAACAATACGGTCGATTTTTCTTTAATATTCAAAAGTTCAACCGCTTTTACAGACCTTAACTAAGTAAATTCGATTGTAGGTAGTTGTGTGCTACTTTTTTAAATGAAAAATCATCAAACTTAATTCAATATTAAACCGTGTAGAAGAAATCGGTTCATTTGTTGACTCGGGAGCAACATCATCGTGAGCTATTTGTTCAGGTTGTTCAGCGTTAAAATAATGGATAATAATGAAAAGGTTAGAATAATGAATGGCATAAATTTTTGTCTCATGAGTGGTTCTTATTTTTATCTTTAATCTAATAAATGTTATCATTGGTCTCCAAAAATTTTGGTTGATTTTTTACTAAAGCCAGGACAATTTTTTTCCTACAGTATTTTTTATTATTACTATCAAAATTGTTTTGCAAACACGTAACTATAACAGGAGTGATTAACGTATGTTTTTGAAACTTAATCTGTTGGTTTTGAAAAATATAAATGAATTGAGAACAAAGATGTATCTTGCATGTCGCTTACTATTGTTGTATGGACGGAATTTTATTCCATTTGAACACTTTTATTCGATCACGCTCATAAAATTGTAGTCGGTGCTGACAGATCAATTTGAGAAAAAAACGCTTAAGAGAGAAAATGACGAAAAAACAGTTTGATTACCTCCGGGCATACAAGAAGTCTACACTGCCCACCTGGCCGTCTGTTTGGCCATGTCATCATGCGGTTCCTTTGCGTCCTACACACAGAGCCACAGTAAACGAAGGAGATCGGTAATCATTTTGTTTGACGTGTCGGGTTTAGAATAGCATTCCAAGAAATAACTGCACATAAAAGGAAAGTTGTATCTATCGGAACACAGCAGTATGGTATGAAAACGCAAAAATGGCATGAAGCCACATACTCCAACTGTCAAATCGGTGATGGCCAGCAGCAACGTAAAGCAATGAGACAACAATCAGCCTTCAGCGACAATTCTGTGCAAAGATGTGCGGTTGCTATTTGACCAAGGCAGGTCTCGAGGCGTAATAAAAAACACACACACACACTGCGATTCTTCGGCATGAGGTGCAAGTAATAAGATTTGAAAACTTCTCTTAGTGTGTTTTTGACAATTATTTTGCAAAACTGATGTGAATGGAATGCGATACACCAAAAACGGTATCATGAGCAAGGAGAAATAGCTACAGGTGTATTTGCATAAAATATGGTAATACGAGCTTCGACATGTTAGCTTAATTACCGAATGAAATATGGTTGTAAATCAGCAATAGAACCCTGGACGCAAATAAAGTATATTTCATTCGTTGAAGCACCACTGGAGCAAAGTCGTTTTCACAGAGTGGTAAATCCGAGGAAACTGATTCACGACCAACGTTGGATGAAGATAAACCGGCTTAGCCCCACAGGTTTCTCAACAGGAGCGCAAACGTGTAGGGACTTTTTTTGTTTAGTTTCATCTTCACTTCAGAACTTCAATATTGTGATACGATAGAACATTCTTCGATTTTTACTATACTCATCACGGAAAGCTTAGATTTTCTCTCCAAAACGGACTCATAAATGTGCGAAGAGCAATGTCACAAATATCATTTGACCAGACTAAAAAATGAGAGGAAATGTCTATCTAGAGAAATTTCACAACGACGGCTGAACCGATCCAGCTGCTTTTAGTCACATTAAATTGAAGTCAACTTAGTTTATCCATATTTAATAGTTAGAAGAAGAAGTAATAACTTATGTACAAAAAATAGATGAGAATCAAGCTTGATTTTAATCAGCAACAATTTGATTGATGTAAACATTTTTGGAACCTTCCTTTTTTAAAACTTCTACATATTGTTAAGTGCTTAAAATGTAAAATATCGAATCTAAAATTATACGAAGTTAACTCAACAAATCTAATAATCCTTATATATAGAAGGTTATAAGAAAGCTCGCATACTTCTTAGGTGGAATAGATTGGATTTTATTTCTGATTTTACAGCACCGAATAAACCGACCGCGTACCGCTGCCGATTGCTATCCTTTCTTGAAATGAAAGAACAAGAAAGTATGTGGAGAACATCTGGTGTATACTTAAACTGCGTCCGCGATGAACAGTCTCAACCTCTAGGAGCAGGTAATCCCGAAGACGCAGGTATTTTCAATGATTATAGTTGTGAATTACAAATATGCATGTATACGAGACTGACAGTTCAGAAAGATAAATATAAATTGTTCAGCTACTATCTATAATTAGGCACAATAACAGGTATCACTGCGGCAATTATAATGCTGAAGCTTGAGATTCTATGTTTTCCATTCTCCACACAACGTAGGAAAGGGTTAAATTTCCTTTTTCCATTTGCAATATAGAAGTTGGTTAGGAAATAATATAACTTCCATACCAACAAAAAATCAAATCAAAAAGTATCGTTCATTATTTTTGGGATAGTTTGAAGTTCTAATTTTAATTTATTGACTACTGCAAATAGACACGATAGGGTGAAATTTCAGGAAGTAGGTAAACACTGCTAATCTGTGTTAACATCGATTGTTTATCGCTGGTGAGGAACATATTGACACGGATTAAGATGTGTCTATTTACCTCGATTACAAAACTGCAGCCCCAGTCGTGTCGGCAAACCTCATTTCGAAACGGGTTGAAAAGTCTCCTCGGGAATAAAACAGGATTGGTTACCGCATTTTATTGAAGCTGGAGCACTTCGGTTTCCAAACAAGTTTTTTCACCAGCGGGCACCTGCTGCTTAAAAGGTCGCAATTCACGGCAAGTGCAGTTGCATAGCAGAGCATTAATGTAGTCTGAAAGCATATGCTTCAGTTTTTGCTAAAATCATAGCACATGAAGCTTTTGGATAACAACAATAATTTAGATATTGCACTTTACCTGCGAACATAAATGATATCATTTTGTGCAAGTTCCTCGATTGTCCAGTAACATTGATACCAAGCTTCGTTATTCTAAAATATATGCAATCCTTTTTCAATAGGTCGTACTACTTGCAGAATCAGATTTCCAGTCAAACACCTTACTTTGGTCTGTATATGAGTCTTTTATTGTGCAATCAACTAGCGTCCCAGCTAACCGATACACGAGTTATATAAAGAGGTTGCCGTCACTAAACCGGCCAGCAAGCCGGTTAAAATGGCTCAAACGATGCGGCAGATGTGAGTTCAAGCAATGAGTTAGCAAACGTCCTCAATAGTATCGTCACGTCACGATGTCCAGTAGGCAGTCTCTAGTTGGTAACGCATCATTAGCATCCATCTGACGACCGCCTCTTTACGGTATTTGGAAACAGGATTACTGTTGTTGGCTTATTCGTGGGAATTTTAAGGAACGCGGCAAATTCTAAAACGCGTAGAAACTGGAATATGTGGGGCAACAGGGTCTCACTAGTAAGCGATGTGAATGGGAAATGCGCTGCAGGTTGTTTTTCGACCACAAAAGTATATTTATAAAAATATAATGAAAATCAGGAAGTTCAACATGTTATATAAAGTAAACTGAACACTAAACGACGTGGACAGGTGGATAATAGCCTTCTTTTTCCTGTGAACAGTGTTATTGACTACAAAAAAAAAGTTGAACGATTCAGGTATAAGTCACAAATTACGGATATAACCGTTTCGCTGTACCTGTACCTACGGTGAATTGCGTTTTACGATGCAATATTTCAAGGTGTAGAAACCCTAATTTTGTGATAAATATACTTTAAATTTATTAACGCAGAAGACCATTTCTCTGAGTCCCCTCAAAAATATATAATTAAGAACAACCATCCTTTTTGATGAGGTGACCATGACCACGATCGATTATTCGATTCGATTAATATGCTCTAGAGAAACTGTAATATTCGATAATAATCAATATATTTGTAAAATAATGAAATCATTACATCTCGTAGACATGAAATCAAAAACTAGAAAAAACTTTTAAGTTATAAAGTAGGCAATGTATGTGATTTTTTCGACGATGCTAATAACACAGTACAACAAAAATTGATTTTTTTTCTGCCTTGGCTTCCATATATAATTTTTTGTGTATTTTTATGCAAAACTAAATTTCTCCGAGTTTGAACATATTTCAACTTAAGGGGCAACAATGGCGCCATTTAGAATTTTTGAGAAACCGGTAATTTTTTATGTATTTTCGACGCCATTTTGTTTTAAGACCAAATATCAAAATGCTAAGAGTTTGTCCACATATTAGCATCTTTTTACCCATCTTTTGAAAAAAAAAACAGATCTTAAATCGGACAAAAACTTATCTCAAAACGGTGATTCTACGAAACCGGTTTTGGCTTAGTTTTAGTATATTTCACAAAGCAAAATAATATCGATTATTTCTGAGCATTAATGGCAATTCGCTAATATCTTAAAGTGGTAGTCAAATTATATCTTATCTTGAGTAGAAAAGTCTCAGAAATCGGATGGTAGGTGTCTGATCTACGTAAAATGTCAGCAGATAAACCTATTTTTGTATTGTAGGGGAATTGGGGCAAAATCGACATTTTGCTGACATTTTACGTAGATCAGACACCTACCATTCGATTTCTGAGACTTTTTTACTTAAGATAAGATATAATTTGACTACCACTTTAAGATATTAGCGAATTACCATTAATGTTCAGAAATAATCGATATTATTTCGCTTTGTGAAAAACACCAAAACTATGCCAAAACCGGTTTCGTAGAATCGCCGTTTTGAGCTCAGTATTTGTCCGATTTAAGATCTGTTTTTTTTAAAAAGATGGGTAAAAAGATGCTAATATGTGGACAAACTCTTAGAATTTTGATATTTGGTCTTAAAACAAAATGGTCTCGAAAAAACATAAAAAATTTCCAGTTTCTCAAAAATTCAAAATGGCGCCATTGTTGCCCCTTAAGTTGAAATATGTTCAAACTTCGGGAAATTTATTTTCGCATCAAACTTCATCAAAAAATCATACATAGAAGCCAAGGCGAAAAAATGGTTGCACTGTGTAATGAACACGGGCTTAGGATGTGATATAGACTTAGAAAAACTTTTCCTCGTCCAAACGTCTGGATGCCGTAACCCTCTTCGAGATTCGAAAGGGCTCGAGAGCGTTCCCAAAACTCGCACTGTACACATCACTCTATCCATCGTCGCTCTGACCAACCGCGGAATTTTGTCCTGGAACCCGTATTCGTGCATAATTTGCCATAGCTGATCTCGTTCGATTGTGTCGATGAATAGGTTGTGCGTGGTTACGTTGTTCTACGTATTCTTTCACGATAGGTAATAGGCGGCGGTATAGAAGCCGGGAGAGTACCTTGTAGGCAGCGCTTAGCAGAATGCTTGCGCGATAGTTGCTACAATACAGCGTGTCGCCTTTTTGTAGGTGAGACACACGATACCTTCCATCCATTCCTCCGGTAACGTCTCATCCTTCCAGATTCTGACAATCACCCAGAGCACGCTCTAGTCAGCACTTCACCACCGTGTTCAGAAACTCGTTTGGTAATTGGTCACTGCCAGCGGCTGTTTTTCCCAACCTGCCGATTTCCTTCTCAATTTCCTGAAGGCTTTGGACTGAAAACCTGTCGTCTTCTGCACGTACTCCTAGATTTATTGCCGTACCACCTTCTGTAACCTGTCTGCTGTAACATCGCCGTTAAGATTTTCGTCGTAGTACTGTTTCCACCATTCGATCACCTCACACTCGCTCGTGAGGAGATTTCCTCACAGGTCGCGGCACATATCGGTACGTAACCAATGCGTGAGCTGCTCAGTTTTTCGTAGAACTTACGGGTGTCGCCATCGTAGTACATGTGTTCCTTTGCTTCGCGATCTCATTCCTCCTGTTGGCGCTTTTTCCTTCGAAGGACCGAGTTAAGTTTATATCGTGTATTCTCTCCTGTTCGGGTAGGAATATTAGTTCATCATATGCTTAAGGAGGTGCAGAAAACCTATACTACCTTTATAGATGTTACAGGATTAGGAATATTGTAGTAGTTCACAGATATATATAAATATTTAAATAAGTTATGCTATCTTTTTGATTAATGCTTATGTCTGAACATTCTACAGTCAGGTTTTCTAACGCGGGGGATACGTTTCTAATTTGTGTAGAACCGCGTAGAAATAGATCAAATTGAGTCCAAAAAATAACGTAGAAAACTGTCGCTGTTCGTTTGAACTTTGACGGAATATATTAGTGGTCAGTCTAAAGGTTAATATTACAAATTTTCGGTATTTACATCGAAAATTGTGATTTTTTCAAAGACTGATAGGGTATCGAACGTCTTCGTCAGTGGTTTTCTTCGGCAGTTTTTCTGCAGCAATCTTATGCAAAAGGGGGCCGAAGAAAACTACTGACGAAGACGTTCGATACCCTATATGATTATTTTTGTAATAAAAAATCACGTTTTCCGTGATTGGAATGAGGCCGATATCTTGTACCGTTTTGAGTTATTTATACAGCAACTCGCGTAAAAAAACTGACTGTACATCGGAACTCATATTTTTTGTAAAACAAACAAGTAATACTGAATTCGACAGCATTGCTGGTCGATTCCAGCCAGGGCCGGATTTAGATGCTGAGGGGCCGAAGTAGACGAGCAAAAAAAGTCTTCACTCTGTCTTCGCGTCTGGCCCAGAACTAGGGGGGCCCTTTGTGTCGAAAGTCCCGGGGCATTTGCCTTCTTTGATCCATAAGTTCTTGAAATAATCAAAATGCTTTTAGCTAGTAAGTAAGTAGTAAGTTTAAATCAATTTCCATAGCAATTAGAATAAATATCAATTGTTTCATAACAAAATTACCTGCTGTTCCAAATTTAAATGGGCAGAATAGACCCTATACACAAAACACGTGGTAGTTTTTTTTGTGACACGCGTGTTATAAGACCAGCGAAATCTAAAATTATCTGAAGCCTTATATTTCGCATGGTACAGATTACCGCCGCGAGCCGTCTGTTACCGTAAACCATTTTGGCTGTTATCGTGGGAAATCAATCTTGCGGCCATGATTTGACAGTGCCACACTTCCATGAGTCGGCCTTTGTAGGTGAGAAAATTCGGATGAACTGCGGAAACAACTTAATTTAGGCCCTCTAAAAGCTAGAATTACCTTAAAGTACTGATCGCACCTTCCGGTGGGTTGATTAATGAAATTATGAAAAAGCAGAAGGCGCGGCCGGTAATGCTGCATGGCTATTAAAATCTAGCGCAGCGTTATTAAAGCCTAGTATGGATATTTAAATTAGTCATCGAGAACGGTATCTTGCTGCTATTCGAAACAGATAGACAGATAACTTTATTCTTCTTGTTGTTCGTTCCAAATTTCTACCACAATATTTGAAATTCATATTTCTATTCTTGTACGAATCATTTCGAACTAGCAAATTTTTCGGTTCAATAGAAATTGAGAACACATTTTTTCATCGATCATTTCGAATGAAAGCCGGCCGCAGACAAGAACACCTGTCAGTTGAGAGTAGATTTAATTATACATCGATTGTATGTTAGTTGAAGTTGACCTATGATATATTTCTGCTTTCAATACCAGTAAGCAACTACGTCCCGTTTCACGGTAGGCACCGCGACTATCAAATGTCGATTAGTGTCTGTAATTCGCTTGCAGTAGAAAATAGGCGTTTCAATAAACTTTAAATTGCGGATTTCGGTAACGCGATATGCAAACGTAAAGAAGATAGCTAATTTTCACGGTTCCACAGTCATTGAGCGATGTTCTCTGCATGTGAATTGATGCCGAACCTGCACTATTGTGTTACCCGTCAAATGCTACACGAAATGATAGACCGCAAAGTGCGAGCGCTGGCCAATGTTGCGATGGTTTCGTTCCCGCTTTCATACTTATAACGCAACACAAGGAAAAATAAAAGCAATGAAGTGCAGACATCATAATCGTTAATACGAGCATCCAAATATAGTAAACAGTATTAACGATTTGTAGGGAATGGTAGCAAATCTGTGTTGAAAATAAGCAATAATTGAAGCTTATAGCGCTCGTTGTATCCATAACCTACATTATTCACATATATGCAGGTATACTGTAACCATAATTGTGTTTGAAGGTAACAAAAATAACATAACATGCTTTTCTGTCATATTTATTAACGAGCGTTATCACTCGTTTCTACCCACAAGAGATGATTTAATAAAAAAGAAAATTTGAACCCAAATTTACAGGTGTCTTAATTTCCACTAAAGGTTTTAGCTGGCTCGTTGTTAATTGAAACCAAAAACAAATAATAGAAAATATTCTGTACCTGTTCGCATCACAATTACAACTCATAATTAAACTTTGCTTGACATTTGACCAAGGTTACGTTTTAGCATTCTATATTCACCACCTTTTGCTCAGACAGCTTTGGTACGTGAAACAGTTTCGTGGTGCCAGATTTTCCCATGCGCTCACTATTTATTTACGGATGGATGAAGTTGTTGCTTTTGCTATGCTTCACCTTGAGGCGCAACTATTAACTCATGCATGGGGTCTATTAATCGTTCCAAACCGTCAGCATAATAATTGTGGCAGTAGGTTTCTTCCATTCCATTGCTTCGATGTGCGTTTTTACAGCATAATAAATTTAAACTGGAAGTGCTCTTTGGTTTGTACAGAAAATATTACTTTAGGGCTATCCTGCAGTTTTAGCGTATGTGAACTAGTTTCACCAGTGCCGAAAACGTGCGCAACAATCATAAACAAATTGAACCATTAGGAAGAATGTTTTCAATCCAAACAAATGTAGCATATCTATAACTGTTCCAATCACATTATGTGTAGTGTAACACATAAAATCGTTCTCCATTACATCAGGTCACATTTCATTTTTATCTGTTGTTTCTCGTATACTTCAATTAAAAAATAACGATCATCATAAAATTGAACAATAATATCGCGGTATAAATTGAAATAAGAAGGTTTCTGTAGCCGAGTTGAACGCAATCTAGATCAATTGAATGCTAATGAATTCGTGATGTTCGATTTTTATGCCTGATCTCATTCGCTTTAGATGTCCAGACGGACTAACCTCAGGAAAAAAGTACTGACCATACACCGCCCTTTACCTTAATTGGTGACTCTCTCCAGGTACTCTTCTTATCAGCAACGGCTTCCTAAGCATAGCAAAAAGTAATCCAATCCACAAATTGTACTCGTACTCGTACGACACCGTTCATAGCTACGAGCCGGCCAGAGCGTGCAATGAGAATACAGTTGACATCCGTTGATGTGAATAGGTTCGCAAAAAAATTCTTTTTATTGATTTGCTTTTAAAATCGCTTAAATTCATGTACATGGTAATGGTATTTCTTAATGGCGACAGTGAGATACGTATAAAAAATAACTATAACCTAATTCTGTTCCCATACAAATGGAAGATACATTTCTATTTATAAATTAGTATAAACTCTTTGCAAACTATAAGCGATCAGCTATTACACGACTTAAGCCTGCAAAATTACCGACATATTTCAAAGTGCTCAGTACAGATTGGGGCCATGCAGCAGTCTGTGGTCAATAAATGCCTACCGGCGATCGCACTCATATGATTTATTTTATTGTTTCTCTCTCGAAGTTGGCCGCGTCGCTATAACAAGCAATCATAATGGGCGGTCTCTTTGATGGCCGGTAAGAGTAAAAATCGAAGCCAGACAGTCAGCAGACTTTGTGTATATACTGAGATTTGTATGCTTCCTAATAAATAAATTGTGCGACAAACTTTGCTGGAATTCCATTGGCCTCATTCTGGAATACGAATAGAATTTGATAGAAGATTCCATACAAAATATTCAATTTATTTAATTTGGTTCTGTATCTTCTGTATGGTTCTGTATTCTAAAAATAATATAATTTTAAAAACGCAATACGAAGGTAACTATTTTTCACTTCATTCAAATAGTGTGAAATTAATTTTAATTTCACATATTATTTCAATGGAATGAATATGAGAATCCCGCAACTGGTCTCAGGATGTTTTTCACAACTGTGTGAAGGTATAGCAAGAAACCCAAAACAACGCACTATGGTCGGAATCGTGAAATTTCACGACAAAAATCTGTTATTCGGAAACCATCGATGCTAGTAAATTCTTGTCTTCTAGAAAGTTTCTCTACTAAGAGAAATCTATCTTTTGGTATGGGTGGTTACTAGGGTGGTCCTATTGTACACAAAATAAAAATTGTAACTTTTTCATCTTACGACATAGAGCAATATTGTCTTCCACAAAATTAAAGATAATTTAATTTTATGGAACTTTGTTGAAAAACTATTTCTCTATCTTGCTTTTTCATTGTTCTATGGCAATTTTTCTAAATTAATTTGGGGTGGCTCGAAAAAAGCACTATTATTGCTCTATTTTTTTTAGTTTTATTCGGATTTCGAAGTAGTGTTCGAGTGACTTTTAGGGCGTGAAAAACTGCATATTTTGACACCAATAGATAATTGCTAACTATTCAGAGAAAAAAGTTACACGTGTTTTTTGTTCTAAAATAACACTTTTTGGAGGCACCCTTAGGATGAAAGTACATAGTTTCACCTTCAAAATCCATGTTGTAGAATTTGTCAACTTTTGTGCCCTCTAGGCTTAAAACGCATTTAAAAACTTGAAGTTTTTACACAAAAATTTGCTAATCCACCATTCAAAACCATCTAGTCATTCCAACTTAATTTTTATTCGGAAAATTCGTTCGGGTGACTTTTGGGGCATGAAAAAGCGCTTATTTTGATTTCAACAAATAGATTCCAGTGCTTGTTGAAAATAAATTATCGTTGTTTTGAAATGTTGTTGGTGTCATATTGTTGTAACAGCCAAATAAATACATAGAATATACTCGAATATAGCGTTATTTGGTAACAGCGTGTAAAGTTCATGTTTTTTTTATGTTGGTAGCATTGCATAGCAATCTCCAGCAGTGTTTTTACTACTTATTCACATACACGTTGGAGGAAATCGTTGCCATTAGTGTGTGGTACTCAAATATCAAAGGATCACTGTAAGCATACTCGCGGGAAGTATGTTCTACATATATGTGATACATAACGGTAATACATAACAGCATTGTGGTTACCATAATAACCTAACAGTATAATCGTTACTTGGTGACCTTACTATTATGAATTACACAGATAGACTTGTTGTGTGACGTGACATTCAATATGTACGTGAACTAATACGGGTGGTATCCCATGCCTGCAACACTTCACAAAATTTTCGTTCATTCTACAAGGATCATGGCAAGTCTACCCCTCTCAACGGGATTTATGGGCGAACAAGGCTCTGAAGCTAGAAACAAGTACTATCAGAACGATCGCCAATTTCACTCCCGAAAAATTTCTAGAGCTGCTAATATTACGGATGTTTTTTATCGTGCTATGGATTCGTCAGATCCAATTCTTGCAGCTAGATCTGGCAAAAAAAGAACAGATATTCAAAGGTCTACGATTGAGTGGAAAGAGTTTTTGGAATAATATAAAACAATTTAAGTTTGTAAACATTCGAATATATAGAGAACCCTATTAAAATGTCATTTTTTAATTTCGAAACAACGATAATTTATTTTCAACAAGCACTGGAAACTCATTCTGTGCCGAACACGCATCAGCATCGGTTGTGCTTCGAAATCGCTCCGATAAATTTCAATACGTGTGTGCAAGTGGTGGCATTTTTTGACCAGTGTCTTTTGTCTAGATTGCTGTATCGCAAGGTCAAGCGCCTTTGTGTTACTGTGTCGCTTTGTAGCTGCCTGCTTTCGAACGATTTGGTGGTGAGTGCAGTGCACTCCAACACGAAGGAGAAAAAGAAAGGAAGGTACGTGCTTCTTGTCTGTCCCATCGGCGCGCTAGGTTTAGCGCGATGGATGTAGACCCCCCACCTCCCGCACCTCCATCCTCGAATCCCCTCGACCCTGTCCCTCCTGCCCCCCTCCTAATATTAATTCCTCAGCTCCCCCACGTGTCAGATTGTATCCAGATGGATCGACTCTTCCGGTGGCAGTTTACCTCAGGCCTAAAGCGGGGCCGAAATCGAAATCTTTAAACATTCTACAGATTTCGAGGGACCTGACGTCACACTTTAAAGCTGTGACTGAAATTTTAAAAATCAGGCCGAACAAGCTCCGTGTCGTGGTCAATGACCTTAAAGAGGCCAACGATATAGCTTGCTCCGAGCTTTTTACACGGGAATACCGTGTCTATGTACCCGCTAGAGATGTGGAGATCGACGGTGTCGTGACCGATTCGAGTCTGTCCGTCGAGTGTATATTGAAAAGTGCTAAAGGGTGCTTTAAAAACAACACATGTCCCGATGTGAAGATGCTCGACTGCAAGCAATTGCGGTCGGTATCGATCGTCGGTGACAAAAAAGTTTACACTCCGTCAGACTCGTTTCGAGTTACGTTCGCCGGGTCTGCACTACCAAGCCACATCTCGATCCACCGGGTTCGTCTCCCTGTGAGGCTATACGTTCCCCGCGTCATGAACTGCACTCATTGCAAGCAGTTAGGCCATACAGCCGCCTACTGCTGCAATAAGGCACGTTGTGGCAAGTGTGGGGAGACTCATGCGGAAGATTCGTGCAGTGTTAACGCTGTAAAGTGTATTCACTGCGGGGAAAATCTGCATGAGCTCTCGACATGTGCGGTGTACATGCAGCGCAGGGATAAAATAAAACGGTCTCTCAAAGAGCGTTCAAAGCGTTCCTACGCTGACATGCTGAAGAAGACCGTTACCACTTCTCCCGTTACTTCGAACCCCTTTGATCTGTTGTCCTCTGATGAAACCGATTCTGACGATTCACCAGCGGGAACATCCTATGCCAATCCTGGGGAGTCTAGAAAGAGGAAAAATACTCCCTCTCCTAAACTTCCCCGAAAAGGTCCTAAGATTTCCCAAAGTGAAATGAATGGTACAAACAGACCTAAAAGTGCAGCGGAAAAACCGAAGCAAACCCCTCCTGGGCTTGCAAATTTAAAGTCCCAGAAGGAGTTCCCAGCACTTCCTGGAACATCTAAAACCCCAGTTGTTCCTTTTGCACATCCAGTTGAAAAATCAAATGCTGGACTGGTGAAATTTTCTGACATTGTGGACTGGATTTTTTAAACCTTTAATGTACCCGATCCAATAAAAGATTTTCTTACAGCATTCCTCCCAACAGTTAGAACATTTTTGAAGCAGTTGACTGCTCAATGGCCCCTCCTTGCAGCGATCGTATCGTTCGATGCCTAATTCATCTGCTTATGTGAAGGATTCTATCTCTGTCTTACAGTGGAATTGTAGAAGTATTTTACCAAAAATTGATTCGTTTAAAGTTTTGATAAATAAAAACAAATGCGATGCATTTTCCCTTTGTGAAACTTGGCTAACTTCGAATACTGATCTAAACTTCCATGATTTTAATATTATTCGCCTTGATCGAGACACCCCATATGGAGGAGTACTTCTAGGGATTAAGAAGTGCTATTCTTTCTATCGTATTAACCTCCCCTCGATTCCAGGCATCGAAGCTGTCGCATGTCAAATGACAATACAACGTAAAGAGCTTTGTATTGCCTCAATATATATTCCTCCCAGAGCACAGGTTGGGCAACGGCTGCTCTTTCATTTAATAGAACATCTTCCCTCGCCACGCTTGATTTTGAGGGACTTTAACTCTCATGGCGTGGCTTGGGGTTCCCCTTCTAATGATAACCGCTCCTCTTTAATTTATAACCTTTGCGATAACTTCGACATGACTATTCTAAACAACGGTGAAATGACACGTGTCCCGAAACCTCCAGCGCGCCCAAGCGCTTTGGATCTCTCTTTATGTTCGACGTCGCTACGGTTGGATTGCACATGGAAGGTAATCCTCGATCCTCACGGTAGCGACCATTTGCCTATTCTTATTTCAATTACCAACGGGTCAACTCGCATGCGGCCAATTGACATTCCGTATGACCTCACACGGAATGTTGATTGGAAGTTTTACGAGGAAATGGTTTCAGAAGCTGTCGAGTCGATTCAACATCATCCACCACTTGAAGAATACAACCTCTTCGCGGGCTTGATTCTCGACGCCGCGTTGCAAGCCCAAACGAAGAAATATCCCGGCGTAACGATCAAAGAACGGCCTGGGACCAAGAGTGCTCCGATGTCTACACGCAAAGATCCGACGCGTTTTTGGCCTATCAGAAGAAAGGTATACCTGGCGACTATATACGGTATTCGGAGCTTGATACTAAGCTTAAAAGTTTGGCTCAAGTAAAGAAACGCGGATATTGGCGTCGGTTCGTGAACGAGATGTCGAGGGAGACATCGATGAGCACTCTTTGGAACACAGCCCGAAGAATGCGGAATCGCGTAACGGTCAACGAAAGCGAAGAGACTTCAAGTTGGTGGATATTTGATTTTGCCAGGAAAGTATGTCCGGACTCTGTTCCTGCGCAAAACTTTGTTCGCGTTGCGTCTCCGGGCCACGACGCGATAGAATCACCTTTTACGATGGCAGAATTTTCAATTGCCCTTCTGTCCTGTAACAATAACGCGCCTGGGTTAGATAGAATCAAATTCAACTTGTTGAAGAATCTACCCGGCAATGCCAAGAGGTGCTTGTTGAACTTGTTCAATAAGTTCCTGGACGAATGATTGTCTTGCGTTGCTTTCAACAGATATCCAGCTGGCGTATGCTCGCAAAGAACAAATGGCGTCTGCGTTCTTGGACATTAAGGGGGCTTTTGATTCCGTTTCTATTGACATTCTTTCGGGCAAACTTCACCGACAAGGATTTTCTCCAATTTTGAACAATTTTTTGCACAATTTGTTGTTCGAAAAGCACATGCATTTTACGCATGGCGATTTGGCAACTTTACGAATTAGCTACATGGGTCTTCCCCAGGGCTCATGTTTAAGCCCCCTTCTTTACAATTTTTATGTAAATGACATCGACGAATGTCTGGCAAATTCATGCACGATAAGACAACTTGCAGACGACAGCGTGGTTTCTGTTACAGGAGCCAAAGCTGCCGATTTGCAAGGACCATTGCAAGATACCTTGGACAATTTGTCTGCTTGGGCTCTACAGCTAGGTATCGAATTCTCTCCGGAGAAGACTGAGATAGTAGTTTTTTCTAGGAAGCATGAACCTGCTCAGCTCCAGCCACAATTAATGGGTAAAACGATTTCTCAGGTTTTGGTACACAAGTATCTTGGTGTCTGGTTCGACTCTAAAGGCACCTGGGGTTGTCACATTAGGTATCTGATGAAAAAAAGCTAACAAAGAGTGAATTTTCTTCGTACAATAACCGGATCATGGTGGGGAGCACACCCGGGAGACCTTATAAGGCTTTACCAAACAACCATATTGTCGGTAATTGAGTACGGGTGTTTCTGCTTCCGCTCCGCAGCAAACACACATTTGATCAAACTGGAGTGAATACAATATCGTTGTTTGCGTATCGCCTTAGGTTGCATGCAATCGACCCATACGATGAGTTTGGAGGTCTTAGCTGGAGTTCTACCATTGAAAAACTGCTTCTGGAGCCTGTCTTCTCGTATTCTTATCAAATGTGAGGTCTTGAACCGTCCTGTGATTGAAAATTTTGAAAGGTTAATCGAACTTAATTCTCAAACCCGTTTTATGACATTGTATTTCAATCACATGTCACAAAATATTAACCCTTCTCCGAGTATTCCAAATCGTGTCAACTTATTAAATACTTCTGATTCCACTGTGTTTTTCGATACATCCATGATAGAAGAAACTCGTGGAATCCCGGATCATTTACGCGTGCAGCAGATCCCCAAATTTTTTTCCAATAAATATCGAAACATCAACTGCGACAATATGTTCTACACTGACGGATCACTTCTCGATGGGTCCACTGGCTTCGGTATCTTTAATAACAATTTAGCCGTCTCCCATAAGCTCGATAATCCTGCTTCTGTTTACGTCGCAGAATTAGCTGCAATTCAGTACACCCTAGGGATCATCGAAAAAATGCCCACGGACCATTATTTCATCTTTACGGACAGTCTCAGTTCCATTGAGGCTCTCCGATCGATGAAAGATGTTAAGCACTCTCCGTATTTCCTGGGGAAAATACGGGAACATCTGAGTGCTTTATCCGAAAAATCGTATCAGATTACCTTAGCTTGGGTCCCTTCTCACTGCTCGATACCGGGTAATGAGAAAGCGGACTCTTTGGCTCAGGTGGGCGCAACAAACGGTGAAATTTATGAAAGACCAATTGCTTTTAATGAGTTTTTCGCACTTGTACGTCAGAATACGATCATCAGTTGGCAAAATTCTTGGACTAGAGGGGAACTGGGAAGGTGGTTACATTCCATTATCCCCAAGGTATCGACGAGCCCGTGGTTCAAGGGGTTGGATGTAGGTCGAGATTTCATTTGCGTGATGTCTCGGCTCATGTCCAATCACTACAGATTTGATGCGCATCTCCGTCGTATTGGGCTCGGGGAAAGTGGTATCTGTGCCTGTGGCGAAGGTTATCACGACATAGAGCACGTTGTTTGGTCATGCCCTGTCCACCGTGACGCCAGGTCTAAATTAGTAGCTTCCCTTCAGTCCGGGGGTAGACGGCCAGCTGTTCCTGTTCGTGATGTCTTGGCGATCCGTGACATACCCTACATGACCCTTATATACATTTTCATAAAATCCATCCATGCCCCAGTCTAGTCCCGTTCCCCTCCGTCTACACCCAACAAAACGACAAGAACACGTTTGAACCTTAAGCAGAGATTTTGGATCAACAACCGCACCCCACACGAATTCACCAGGACCTGAGAACCCGAGGCCTTCAGTGATATCTTGGCTCAGCGGCACATACCATAGGCCACTTGAACACTAGCGAACAACAACAACAAACCATAACCAGCAACTAGACCCCGCACAATACCTTCAGAACCGAGAACTACAAGCCCCTCTTCCAGCTCATGACATCGTGACTCAGCAGAACAAATCCATACATGCTGCATATTCATGGCCACTCAAAGAGCATCAGACGACCATCAAACTACAAAACACTGATTGAAAAATACATCCTAGTTTTAAGATAGACTTAATTTCAGCTCGTAGTCGGCAGCGAGGATAAAAAATTTGCTTTAAGATTTTAAGCCATCAGATATAATTGGCGCCGTTAAACGTTAAATTGTATTTGTGCCGTGTCAAATAAATGATATGAGAAAAAAAAAGCACTGGAAACTATTTATTGAATTAAAAATAAGCGCTTTTTCATGCCCCAAAAGTCACTCGAACGAATTTTCCGAATAAAAATTAAGTTGGAATGACTAGATGGTTTTGAATGGTGGATTAGCAAATTTTTGTGTAAAAACTTCAAGTTTTTAAATGCGTTTTAAGCCTAGAAGGCACAAAAGTTGACAAATTCTACAACATGGATTTTGAAGGTGAAACTATGTACTTTCATCCTAAACGTGTTGTTGTTGCATATATGTGCAAACGAAGGAGTAGGGTGCCTCCAAAAAGTGTCATTTTAGAACGAAAAAACTCGTGTAACTTTTTTCTCTGAATAGTTAGCAATTATATATTGGTGTCAAAATATGCAGTTTTTCACGCCAAAAAGGTAACTCGAACACTACTTTGAAATCCGAATAAAACTGAAAATAATACTAGTGCTTTTTTTCGAACCACCCCAAATGAATTTAAAAAAATTGCCATAGAACAGTGAAGAAACAAGATAGAGCAATAGTTTTTTTAACAAAGTTTCATAAAATTAAATTATCAATAATTTTGTGGAAGACAATATTGCTCTATGTCGTAAGATAAAAAAGTTACAATTTTCATTTTGAGTACAATAGGACCACCCTAGTAACCATCCATACAAAAAGATAGATTTCTCTTAGTAGAGAAACTTTCTAGAAGACAAGAAATTACTAGCATCGATGGTTTCCGAATAACAGATTTTTGTCGTGAAATTTCACGATTCCGACCATAGTGCAACGCTTGAATCGACCAAAGCAATTTAACTACACTTTTACACCCGCTTTTTATAATGGTGAACCTTTGATCATCCCTGTTTACGGCGAGCAACCTCCAACATTTATCATCGCCTAATGCCATTACATAAGCGAAACGAATTGCTCTACCGTTGATGTTGGTTGTTCTCGTTCTCTTTTGTGATTAATCGTTCATGCTGCCCGTAATTGCCAAATTGATGCCCTATTTCGGAATAAATCGGCGGGCTGGCGAAAAAAACAGTACAGTTTACCCATCACCAATGCTTGCGTTGATATTTACCGCTAGCTCGAAGCTACTAAAATACTGAAGTGCGAATACAAATGAGAAATATCGACAAATTGCTGGAAAACTTTGTATACACTGTTTTAAATACATTAATGATTTGTTGAATTAATCGACCCTGGACTGTGAACAATGTTCTTTCTTATATCTGCTGTATTAAGTGAAAATTGCCTGAATATGCTAAAAAAAATAGTTAAAGAAATCACTCAAACCAAACCAAGATAATTCTTTTGAAACACGTTTGGTATGTTGAAAGTTGAAAATTTTCCGATAAAAATATTTATTTTGTCAGTAACCTCTAAACATTATAATACAGAAGCCAACCTGTTAATCTGAAAACCCAAATTTTTACTAATGTCCTGAGATTCGCGCTGGTTTTTAAGCGATGAACGGTATAGCTCCATCGACTCTATATCTAATTGTAATGCATTTGACAATTCTCGCCAAACATGTGAAAAGGGCCCATGTGCCATATGTAAACAAGCCACAATTTCACGATTTTTGACGAATACAAGCTTAATCTGCCCATACAAATAAGATTTGTTGATTAAAAAAACTTCTTTTTTCAACAAATCTTATTTGTAGGGATAGATTGCGCTTGTACCAATCACAAAATGAAAAAATTCGGCTTGTTTACAAATGGCACATGGGCCCTTTTCACATGTTTGGCGAGAATTGTGAATTTCTCCTTACTCATTATATTATGAGATACGTGTATTTTTAACACATCAAAGAATTAAAATAAAATAGTCTTTTTGAAAGGTATCGTTTTAAGAAACTTTCAGTAAAATCAGTAAAATCAAAATTAAAGCTTTCAAAACTAAGCACCTAAAAGTTTCAAGCAAGAAGTTTTGACGGGCCTTGTGTAAAATGTTCAAGTAAGAAAAATGTTGGTAAATTACTGTTTGTATTATATATTACTGTCTGAAACCGTTCAACCGTTATAAAATAAATCTTGATAGAATAAAGTTCAATCTTTTTCGAAATCAGCAACCTTAAGCTACCAAAAAACATAGTCCGACCTTTGCACCCACAAAAACTAGTTTATTGATCAGTGTGATTACCCATTTGTAATACCACTATTCAAAGGTCACTTGTCAAAATCGATTCTGTATCCTTGCGGCTACAGAGCTCCCCATGTCTTAGCAGTGGTTGGAAATACATTTACTTTATCTAAAAGCAGTAATTCTCGTTTAGTCCATTGTTTCGATTGTTTATTTTCATTCGACGATCATCCAACATTTTTTTGTTTATTTTTTGCTCATTTCTGGGCTGTTTTTGTTTTTAAATAGTTTATTTGACACGGCACGATACAATTTATGTTTAACTGAGCCAAGTAAATTTTTTTTTAAATTCTAAATTAGCAGGGAAAAGAGGGAGGCCTTTTTTTTTATTCTCGCGGCCGACTACGAGCTAGTGGGGATTTAAGGTGACAGGAGGGGTGTTACAATTTTGTTTTTAACTATTTTATATTACAGAATGTATTCATTTGTACGTGGCTAACCAGTGATGTTCTGTTTGAGCAGTTTTGGTCTCAGGTGTCTGCGTAAACATAGAGATGCCGAGTCTTCGTTTGAGTGTCTCCAGCCGGGTGTATCATTCTCTTTCAGTTTGTGACAGAAATTGTATTCTAGCAAATAGATAAAAGAAATCAAATTTTAATGCCAGCATTTTTTATAAACCCGTATAGCTGTGTCACGTACTGGAGATCACCGCTTCCCAGAATGTCTTCAACGGGTACGTTCGGTTGTTTTCCTCGGGCCCGAAGGGAATCTATAAGCTCAGACCTAACACCACAGTATTCGGTACACGACCAAACAACATGCTCGATGTCATGGTAGCCATCGCCACAAACGCAGTGATTACTGTCTACAAGCCCTATACGAAAGAGATGCGTGTTTAACGTATAGTGATTGGACATAAGTCTGGACATCACGCGAATGAAGTCCCGACCTACATCCAACCCCTTGAACCATGCTTTCGTCGATACCTTAGGAAAAATGGAATGTAGCCACCGTCCCAGTTCATCTGAGTTCCATGATGATTGCCAACTGTTGAGTGTTCTCTGACGCAAAATGCTATAAAATTCATCATAAGCAATTGGTCTTACATAAATATCGCCATCAATAGCACCCACCTCAGCTAAAGCGTCAGCCTTTTCATTGCCCAAAATGGAACAATGAGAAGGGACCCACGCTAAGGTAACCCGGTAATTTCTATCTGTTAAAGCACTAAAAAACCGCCGTATTTTCCCCAGGAAATACGGGGTGTGCTTCACAGTCTTCATCGATCGCAGAGCCTCAATGGCACTGAGACTGTCTGTGAAGATGAAGTAGTGGTCTATGGGCAGGGTTTCGATGATCCCAAGAGAGTACTGAATGGCAGCAAGTTCTGCGACGTACACGGAAGCAGGAGCATCGAGTTTGTAGGAGGCGGTAAAATTTTCATGGAAAACACCGAAGGTCTCCTGGGTGGCTCCCCACCAGGTTCCGGTAATCGTACGAAGAAAATTAATCCTCTGTTGGCATTTTCGTGTCAGATACCTAATATGGCAAGCCCAGGTGCATTTAGAGTCGAACCAGACCCCGAGATATTTAGCGACTAAAACCTGAGAGATCGTTTTACCCGTTAGTAGGAGCTGCAGCTGAGCTGGGTTATGCTTCCTAGAAAAAACGACCTGCTCAGTTTTCTCCGGAGAGAATTCGATACCCAGCTTAAGAGCCCATTCAGACAAATTGTCTAAGGTATCTTGCAATGGTCCTTGCAGATCGTTAGCCTCGCTTCCAGTAATGGATACAACGCTATCGTCTGCAAGTTGCCGTAGCGTGCATGAATTTGCAAGACATTCATCGATGTCATTGACGTAAAAATTATATAAGAGAGGGCTTCAACATGAGCCCTGGGGAAGACCCATGTAACTAATTCGGGAAGTTGTCGAATCACCATGTGAGAAATACATATGCTTTTCTGACAACAAATGGAGCAAAAAATTATTCAAATTTGGTGAAAGTCCCTGCGAATGAAGTTTCGCGCTTAAAACTTCTACAGAGACAGAGTCAAAAGCCCCCTTAATATCCAAGAACGCAGAAGCCATTTGCTCTTTTCGAGCAAATGCGAGTTGAATTTCAGTAGAAAGCAACGCTAGGCAATCGTTCGTCCCTTCGCCCCGGCGAAAGCCAAATTGAGTATCTGAAAGTAAACCGTTTGTTTCGACCCATTCGTCTAACCGTAAGAGGATCATTTTCTCCATTAATTTCCGGAGGCATCGCAATCGGCCTATATGAATTGTGATCAGAGGCAGGTTTCCCGGGTTCCCGAATAGCAAAGACTTCTTCCTCCCTCCAGTCATGCGGAACAATATTTAGCTCAAGAAACTTGTTGAACAAATTCAACAAGCGTCTTTTTGCAGAGTCGGGTAGATTCTTCAACAGGTTGAGTTTTATTCTATCTAACCCTGGAGCCTTATTGTTGCACGACAGGAGAGCCATTGAAAATTCCAACATCGAAAATGGGGGCTCTTCCGTAGTTACTAAAAACGCGTCGCGAAAGGTTTTCTGTTCCGGTACAGAGTCCGGACAGACCTTTTTGGCAAAATCGAGTATCCAGCGATCTGAATACTCCTCACTCTCATTCGAAACGTCACGGTTCCGCATGCGCCTGGCGGTATCCCAAAGAGTGCTCATCGCTGTTTCCCTCGACAACGCGTTTACGAACCGCCGGCAGTACCCGCGTTTTTTCGCCTTTACTAAGCTCTTCATCTGCCTGCCCAGTGCCTCGTACTTTCGAAGCAGGTTGACAGTGCCGTACTCCCGGTAGTCCTTATACGCCGCGGACCTTCGCGCGTACAGCTCAGAGCACTCTTTGTCCCACCATTTGTTGGGAGGGCGCTGTCTAATCGTTACCCCGGGTATCGGTTTCGTCTGAGCTTGAGTCACGGCGTCGATTATCAAGCCAGCTAAGAACGCGTATTCTTCCTCCGGAGGAAGTTCCTAGTGAGTCTCGATAGATTCCGCTATAATAGACTCATAACGCTTCCAATCAATATTACGTGTAAGGTCGTAGGAAATATTGATTGGGTTCGGGGGAGTTGAACCATTAGCAATTGATATAATATATTGATTGGAAGATGATCACTACCGTGGGGATCGTTGATTACTTTCCACTGGCAATCTAACGCTAGTGATGTCGAGCAGAGGGAAAGGTCAAGCACGCTTTCACGTGCTGGAGGATTAGGTACACGTGTCGCTTCCCCAGTATTCAAAAGTGTCATATTGAAGTCGTCGATCAAGTTACAGATTAAAGAAGATCGGTTGTCGTCGTACAGCGACCCCCATAGCGAACAGTGAGGGTTAAAATCTCCCAAAATCAAAAAAGGTGCGGGAAGCAATTCTGCTACATCAAGGAGTTGCTTCTGTTCAATCCGCGCGGATGGGGGAATATATAACGAAACAAGGCAAAGGTCTTTTCCATTCATATTCGTTTGAATGGCAACAACTTCAATATTCGAGATCGAGGGGAGGTCGATTCTGAAAAAAGAAAAGCACTTTTTGATCCCTAAAAGTACCCCTCCACCGTGTGAGTCTCGATCTCGACGAATGATGTTGAAATCGTGGAAATTAAGTTGGTCATTTGAATTGAGAAAAGTTTCACAGAGCGCGAACGCATCACAATTGTATGTGTTTATCAAATGTGAAAATAAATCGAATTTGGGGATGATACTTCTGCAATTCCACTGTAATACAGTGATAAAATTCCTAACCTCTTTCGCCGCATAGCTGAAATGAGGGGCCAACTTGCCGCTAGTTGCTTCAAAAAGGTTTTCACTGTGGGAAGAAGGGCAAGAAGAATATTTTGTAGGGGATCTGGTATGTCGAATGTTTTAAATATCCAGTCCACAATATCAGAAAATTTTATGAACCCTGTTTCTTTTTTATCTTCTGATCGAGAAATGGGTGCACGCGGGGTTTTTGGTGCCCCAGGAAGCGGTGGGTACTCCTGGTTGGAATTGAAATTAAAACCGGGTGCTTTTGTTTTTCTTCACCGCTTCCTTTTTGTGTTGGCTCATTGGTCATTCCGCTAGGGGTTATCCTGCGACCTTTGCGAGAAAGATAAGGAGAGTTGATCATTCTTCTCTTCGTAGATCCTTCTGGTATGGCATAAGAACACCCTTCGACGGGATCGTCAGATGTACCCTCATCGGTTGGCAAAAAGGTAAAGATGTTTCCTGTCGAGGGTGGCTCAGCCCTCTCAAGCATTTCTACAAAAGAGCGCTTTGATTGTTCCTTGCGGGAACGCTTGATTTTTTCCTCGCGCTGTTTGTACGCGGGACACGCCGAAAGGTCATGCCGAGTTCCCTCGCAGTAAAGACACTTTTCAGTATCCTCACTGCAAACGGTCTCAGCATTATTGCCTCCGCACTTGCTGCAGCGTGCCTTGTTGCAGCAGTAGGTGGCTGTATGACCTAACTGCTTGCAGTTTTGGTAATGCATGACCCGCGGTACGAACAGGCAGACGAACCCTGTCCAAAGAGATGTAGTTCGGCAGTGCGGATTCGGCGAATGTTACACGGAAGGAGTCCGAAGGGAGGAATTTCTTCTTCCCTTCTTCGATGGATACTGAATGCAATTGCTTGACATCCAGTATCTTTACATCTTGAATCAGGGGGTTCTTGAAGCAGCCAACCCCGTGACGCAAAATGTCATCGACCGTGAGGCTTCCTTCGGTAACCACACCGTCGATCTCCACGTCCTTGGCAGGGATGTACACGCGGTACTCCCTTGTAAAGAGCTCGTAGCTAGCAATTTCGTTTGCTTGCTTCAAGCTACTCTCGACAACTCGCAGTTTGTTCGGCCTCACCTTCGTAATCTCGGTTACGGCCGAAAACTGTTTTGCCAGGTTATATTCGAAGGTTTTTTTATGGGCCGGAAGTAAACAACGTAGGGACCGCTAGCGGCATCTGGGTAAGCTTTTACCCGTATTTCCGGTACCCTTGGTACGGGGCTAGGTAGCGGGGTTGGTACAGGGGAAGGTAAGGGAGAACTGCTGGGGGGAATTTCAATTTCTTCCCCATTTGTTTCCACATCCAGGAAAAGTTGCACCTGCATGTCGTCCATTTTGCGGGAGTGTTACGCTCTACCGTACACAAACGAAAAATATTCGAATGTGGGGGGGGGGGGAACAAGTAGTTGATATTAAATTTTAAAAACAATTTTTCAAACTACAATGGATCAAAATAAAAAAAAGACAGTTATACTAATACTAATAACAATAGTAATAATATTAATAATAATAATAATAATTATAATAATAATAATTATAATAATAATAACAATAATAATAATATTAATAATAATAATATTAATAGTAATATATCAATAATAATGATAAAAAATCTAAAGTGAATACTTCACCGAACGTCTAAGTCACGACCTCACGGCTGATAGTAGGATCAATCGAGTGTCTCCGCAGAACAAACAATGACGATCCAGCTTCGTGTTGTGACACAGTGGCCGTATCTTACACGCGACCTTGTAGATGCCACTTGTAGTTGACTTCCACTCGCTCGATCGTATGGTGGTCCATGCTGCTAGCGGGGTAACAGCGGTGCGGGAGAATTGTTCTCGCTGATATATCAGCTGCGTATCAGATCACTGGCGGGGTAGCCTGCCCCTACCAGTGTGCAGGAGATGTTTCTGCCGATATATTGCAGACTATTGTTATCGCACAGCACAAGAAATAATCGAAAAAAAAAACACCCGTACGATAACTCGTGTATTGTTATTTTGCGAATCACACGGAGATAAACAATTTGCGTCTAATCGAGACGTAAGCAAAACAACGAATGACATTTCTGGGCTTCTACCTATCAATATTTTGCGCTCGGTGTGAACAGACTCAAACTTCGAACCAGGGCTCCTGATTCCTGCATTGAATCTTCATTTGCTTCGTGAACCGTTCGCTGTGGACTAATGTCAATGTAACACGAACGCATACTTCATCGGGCGCGTACATGTGTTCGGATGAACTGAAACGATCGATTCGTGTCTTTCCCTTTTCCTGCTGTTTCTCATTATTTGCCGATTGGATACGGTTCAAAATCACATCGATGCAACTCAGTAAATATTTGTATCGGTTCTCCGTGGCATTGATAGATTCATCATGGCAAATAAAATCGGGACGAAGACAAAATAGCATTCGCATCGAATCGTTCACTGAAGCTTACCAGAATTTCTGAGCTTGTTCGTACATTTGCTGGTGCTATGAGACAATAGGCCGTATGAGTTAGGCCGAAAATATACTGGCGCGTCTTGCACTGCGGAGACGGTTCGCCTTGCCGTGGGTTAGCTGTACATTAACCTGCGGCAGGGCTTTACTTAGGGCTGTACATTAGCCTACGGCGCTAGTATGTTCACGGCCTTAAAGCGTTGGCTTTATTCGCCGCTGCAAATACTACGAGACAAGCAGGATAAACTTTTTTGTTCATACGGCCGGGATCAAAAAAGCTTTTATTTTTGTATCTATGTCGTGAAGATTCAATAAAACAGCGAGCATAGTTTCTTAAGAAAACAATTAATGTTGGAAATCATACAAAATTAAGTTGAATTTATTATGATTGACGACGGGGAACATATTGTTCATATTTTGCTCGGTTTTTGAAGATGCATGGCAGCGCCGTGTTAGTTGTGTTGTAAATTAATACAACTAATCATTTGCTTAATTTGCGAGGTCTGTCTCATTTATCTAGAATTTTTAAAAATATTCCAATCCGAATAACCAAATTTTTGAAATCACCGAACAGTTAGTGTGCTTACTAAAAATTCTTGTACTCGGTAAATATGGTTACATAAATATTTAAAAATAATTTTTTAATCGATGTTTGCAATATACGGTAAATAATTAAATTGTAGCTTTAACCCTCTAGTGCCCAAATTGATTTTCAGACGGACTTCGAAAAAATCACTTTGAAACTTTATAAACATTTTTTAAGTATTGATTGAAGCTTTTTAGAGGTTCAACTGAAGACCGTCTAAAGGCCGCACTGGGTACTAGAGGGTTAATTTATTTATCTTGGAGATGAAAAAACGAATTTGCAACCAACAGATTTTATTTAAAAGGTATAGCGCTTTCTTCAAAGTGTTCTCATTGCTCGGAGGTGGTTTTTCTTAGTTTTATTTTCGGGGTGAAAAATGCGATACAGCGAAATATTCTTTTGCATACGCTTAAAGATAGGTTTGGGCATAGGAAAATAAATGGTGATTAAGAAAAACGCAAAATGGCATATTTTAACAATCTTGTGTGCTGGATTGGCGTGCATAAGTAAACTAAGGTTGCTTCATAGGCGTTTTTTTAACGCGGGTTTTCTACGCGAACTCCGGAATTTACGCGGTTTTTTTTTACGCGACACGTATCCCTCGCGTAAAAAGCGACTTTAGTGTATAGAAAAATTACTTAAGCTATTTATACAAATTTACATTTGATACAAACCCGATCAGAAAGAAAAACAAAAATGTAACAGAAGTTGTTAGTTTGTTACGGGAAAAACCTTCCAGGCTGTTTGGTCCAATTTGGTCCCGTAAGGTGTTAAAATAACAGAAATTATAACAGCAATGATTCTACTAGTATCAAACACATATTAAAATTTGTTACTAACATATTAGCTTTCTAACAAAATAAGGTAGTATATAATACAATATAATAACAAACATTGTTAGAAACAACAGGTTTTGATAAAAACGAAAAGTTAGTTAGACTTGTTTCAGAACTACTTCATTACACGTTTTGTTATTATATATATTCAGATTCAATTTTGTAATCAAAATTATATGGAAAAATACAAAATTGTATCAAAATATGTTATTTGTATCTCACGTTGATAGAATTTTGTAATGTTTTAGTTGTGCTCTTCTGACCGGGAAGACAATTAATTTTACCACAGTTGAGAAAAAAATATTTCAACGTTCAATACTTCTATTGCTACATAGTAGCAATAGCATAGTAGACAGACAGATTTTAACAATGTTTATGAATTGCATGATTACGAAATTGTGAATATGTCCGCCATTTTGTTCGTTTCTTTTGTCGATATTTTTTTATTAACTCTTAAGTTACGTTTAAATGAATACAAATGATTGTTTCTTTGTGTCGCTTGAAAACATCTCAAAAAAAAAAAATCAAAAGAAGAAACCCTTTCTCAAAAGTAAAAATCTTTTCTATTTATTTAAACGGAACAATTTGATACCCTCTACCTGTATCTTCTTGGAGACTGTTTCCGCGTCCTGGCCTAACAAGAGCCAACTAGATAAGCTACGGATCGAAGCAAATGACTAAGGCCGTGAACATACTACTTATTCAATCAGAAGCAACTCGCCGGACATAGTCATATATATATATATATATATATATATATATATATATATATATATATATATATATATATATATATATATATATATATATATATATATATATATATATATATATATATATATATATATATATATATATATATATATATATATATATATATATATATATATATATATATATATATATTTATATATATATATATATATATATATATATATATATATATATATATATATATTTATATATGCCGCGGGCTTGCATTTTTACGTAAGCGCCAAATTTTCAAATTTCATTTTTTTACATATTACTATAATATAGAAAATCACCTTCAAGGTGCTTGTTGCCGTTTCCAAAAATTTTGATAAATTACTGAGAAATATCAAAAATAAGAAGTGACGTTAGCGCCACTTTACATAGAAGTGACGTTGAGGTACGAATACGATAGTGTATCATGCTTGTGAAGTGCATAATTTTATTTATATCCTTGCTGCTGACTACCGACCAGTACGCATGGCAAACTAGAGTATTCAGGCGTACCAACGTCACTTTTAGTGCAAAACTTTGAAATGGTTTTGCTGTTTTGCAAGAGAAGTGACGTTGGCATTAAAACTCAATGCGTTTACATAAATAAACGTGTTAAAGCAATGGGGTAAGTTTTTCATCATATTTACTCATATTCTATCAGATCAGTTTGCGTAATAAAGCGCTTCTGTTAATCTGCAAAAGATTTAGATCTGTAGCGATTTTGTGCTTTCGGCGCTTACATCAAAATCCTAGCCCACGGCAGTATAAGCTTCTTTCTCGGCAATTTCCATTTTTCGTTTGGATTCGCCCCAAAGCATCATTGCGATTGGTAATACCATTCACGGTGAATATTCACCGGCATTGATCTGAGTCACAAAGGCTTCTGAAACGATGTATTCCCATCCGATCGCTCAATATCGCTTCGGATGACTTGAGTAAATCGTAGCCAATACGAATCAAACACGAAGGTAATCATATTACGTTTTAATAACTATGCATCGCCCACAAGCCACTCATAACAGTTCAGTTCACTATAGGCGTTGTTTCCATTGCTGAGTAAATACACTGTTGCCACGTGTTGTTGTGCTTCGGCAATAATGAATGAATACGAATGCAACGAAGTGATATTCAGCAGCCCTGCTTCGAACACTCCAGTATAAAAGTCGGATCAAATTTTAAATGGTATATAATCATTTCGTCCCTTTGGATGTTCTTTACCCAGTGATTTTTTTTTTTTTTTTGTTCTTGCTTATTTACCGTCGGTCCAGTTCCGCCACTGTTGTTGTGCCAATCATCGACGCCCGGGAAGGCGACTCCACCCAGGACCCTAACTCACGACCTGTTGGTTAACGGACCGGCGCCAACGGCTTTACTTCCTCATGCGATGGAAGGCGTGATCCCAGAGATTTTTCGCCTCAGAAAATCTCCCGGTGTCGGCTAGGATTGAATCTAGACCAGTTGGGTTGGTTGTGAGTGGTTCACGCCACCCCACAACCATCGACACCTATGTCGGCGGTGGGATTCGAACCCAGGTGTCGAGCGTGGTTGGCGGAGACGTTACCAACCACGCTAGGCCCCCGCTCACATGGATTACCCAGTGATGTTTAGTAGAGATGGTCGGGTTTAATGTTTTTCAAACCCGTACCAGACCCGAACCCGATTTTTTTTCCGGTCGAAACCCGAGCCCGACCCGAACCCGAAACTTTTTTACTGTTCAAACCCGAACCCGAAAATTTTATTTCTTTGAAACCCGAACCCGACCCGTACCCGAAATTGTGAAACCTAAACCAGACCCGAACCCGAGTTTTCATAGATTTTATAGTCGGGTTTCGGGTTTTCATACCCAAAGCCCACCTGAACCCGACATTTTCAAACCCGGACCCCACACTTTCAAAAATTTTCAAACCCGAACCCGTCGGGTACGGGTCGGGCTCGGGTTTCGGGTTTGAAAACTGTGTAAATTGTAAATGTAAATTCCGGAATCCGCGTAAATTCCGGAATCCACGTAAATTCCGGAATCGGCGTAAAAAAAGCCGCGTAACAAAAAACCCGCGTAAAAAGCGACCATAGTGTATGTCGATATCGTCCGCAAAACCTAGGAGCATGTGAGACTTCTTAATTACGGTGCCGCTTCTTTGCACGCCAGTCCTCCGTATAGCACCCTCTAATGCGGTGTTGAGCAATAAGTTTGACAGCCTGTCTCCCTGCTTCAAACCATCTAACGTCACGAAGGAGTCCGGTATCCTAAAGGCTATCCTGACGTATAACGTAGAGCCTTCGAGGGTGGCACGTATCTGCCTAATTAGTTTTGTTGGGAAACCATGTTCAAGCATAATTCGTCATAACTCATTCGTTTTATGTAACTGTACCGTACGCTACTCTAAAGTCCATAAACAGATGGTGGTCTGCAAGTTGAATTCTACGATAGTGATTCGAAAACGGTTTTGGCATGGTTTCAGTATATTTCACAAAGCAAAATAATATCGAGTATATCTGAGCATTAATGTTAATGCGATAATATCTAAGAGTGGTAGTCGAATTATGTCTTATATTGAGTAAAAAAGTCTCAGGAATCGATTGGTTGGTGTCTGATCCACGTAAAATATCAGCAACTACTAAAAAACTAAATACTAAAATTGGTTTATCTCGACGTTAGATTAGCTTATTTGAAATCTGTTTAATGTAATATCAAGAGTGTAAACGATACTCAAAGATACAATAACAATTTGTGTTTACATGATCCTCCCCTTTTGCGGGGAGGGGGTTGCATATTTGGCCAGGGCTGGTTAAAACATAAAAATCTCACTACAGCTATGAGACAGAATCATCGCGTCTTCGATAAAGTCAAATGCTTTTGAGCCGTCCACATTGAACATTCGCTAGAGCACCAAATGCGTTATGAACAATATGCATCCGTTGCACTGGTTTAAAAATAGTACATGTGCTAGTGAAACACAATATTGATGTGGTTCCGCATCATCCAACTTTTGGGCGTGGATTGTTCGTAGTATGTCATATTCGGTATGCTGCTTTATTAGGGCTGCGATACCTAGCCTCGCGATGGGTCTGCCGACTTAGATATAGCTGGCAAGGCACCTCGTTCCGTGATTCAGCCGCCCACTCCGAGTCAGACGCTGTTGTACGCCGCCCCATAACATGGGGATACAGCCGCGTACGATCCCCTTCCCCAGTCAGCATACAACCACAGTTTTCACCGAGATTTGGTTACTCGAACTCCGCTAAGGTTACTCGTATCCCGGTCGGCGCCTCATAGAGGTTGAGATAGGAGTTGCTGGACAGAGGTGGATGACCACAATAGGGTCTCAAGTGACACGTGCCCTGTCATTTACCAACCAATTATTGTAACTTTCGCAGTTTATATCTGATTTTGATAGTTTCAACACCAAAAGATTCAGTAACTTATCTACTTGCAAATCAACTTCAGC
The DNA here is from genome assembly GCF_029784165.1 of Wyeomyia smithii. Classification (NCBI taxonomy): domain Eukaryota; kingdom Metazoa; phylum Arthropoda; class Insecta; order Diptera; family Culicidae; genus Wyeomyia; species Wyeomyia smithii. Next base: position 112,172,694 of record NC_073695.1, on the reverse strand, counting down.
GTTTCCCTGAAACAATTTTCTTATATCCAGAAATCCGGTTTACCGGGGATATGTTTCGAAACTAAGGAATTGTACTATTTCATGGTTTTTTTTAACAGAATCTCACGATTATTAGTTTAAAGTTCATAAAATTACTTCCGCAGGGTATGTTATAATGATATGCCTTCAAAATGGTCCTTCCCGAACAGATCTCATTATTGACCATAAAAACACAAAAAAAAAACAAGATCAAATACCATTCAATATTGGAATTTTTTGAACCGAGAGGATGCCCAAAAATGAAAAATGACCCCAGACGCCATTTAGAATTTCAAAAAGGCAATTTCCGGTTTCTAGAAAACAACTTAAGATGGTCGAATACCCCCCAATGGGTATATTGTTGTAGTCGACTCCAGACACCACTTGGATTCCGAAAAAACGACTTCTAGATCTGAAAAAAAAAAAACAAAATGAGGCCAAATTCCAGCCAATATGGGTATTTCCGGAATCGGAATGATGCCCTGAGACCAGAAAATGACCCCGGACACTATTTTTGATTTCAAGATGGCGGATTGCGGTCCATCTGGGGCCGTTTTTAGGTCTCTGGGCATCATTTCGAAAGTACTCATATGAGATTGTATTTGGTCGCTTTTGGATGTTTTCTGAACCCGGAAGTCATTACCACAAAAAATCAAATCATGGTCGCAGTGGTCAAAAAACAGAAGTCATCTTGAATTTAAGAATGGCATCTGAAGTTAATTTCTGGTCTTTGGACATCATCCCGATTTCGAAAGTATTCATATAAGGTGGTATTCAGTTAATTTTGGCTGTTTTCCAGAAACCGGAAGTCACCACCATCAATTCCATTCCGGAAATACCCATATTGGATGCTATTTGGTTTTAAATGTTTCTATGGCCACTAGAAGCCCCATTGTAATCTATTCCGGACTGTATATTTTCGGAGCATATCTCCATAACACCCCAAACTATAAAAACGGCCTATAGAAGTAGTTTTATGAACTTTGAACCAAGAACCAAGTAAGACTCTGGTCAAATATTCAATGGCTCAGTTCCATGAACAAGAAAATTATTCCGAGGCACTGCCGACGCTAGTTCAAATGTAGATAAGTTACTGAATCTTTTGGTAGAAATACTATCAAGATCGAATGGAAATTGCAAAAGTTACAAGAATTTTAATTCATGGGCACCCAGGCAGAAAAATTCAACTTTGATAACAATTTAGCAACAAAATTGGTTTTGTATTTCTTTTGTTCGTTTCGTGGATCCGGATTTAAATTTTCGTTCCGATACTGTTCATTATCTGTGAGTCAGACAAAAGTCTGCTGAGATTGCCCTCATAACGGGATCAAAAATGTAGCAAACCTCGAATAACAATACGCAGGTTATGCTGAATGCGTTTTGATATAATTTTTTTTTTCGTTTACGTCGAGCTCTTTAGATTGTACATAAACTGGAATCTCGTTGTCAGCCTGTTGTAATGCAACTTTTCATCGTCAGACCACGATTGTAGATTACTTACCAATGCACCCATGTACCGTGTCTTGAGGTGCGGTTTACAATCGAAGAATGTGGTACTGCATACATAATTGATAATCCAGACGGTCGCCGATGATATTCTTTTAACATGAAACGTCTTCATGAACGAATACGATACCTACATGTAACGCGATCGAGATGACTGACCCACCGGCGATGCAGCCGCCGCAGTAATTCTGAAAAGCACTCAAATTGTTTTAATTCTTCGCACTCCGATGCTTTTCGTTTTCATTATTTACAGACGATAAAATCTTGTAATTAGAACCTCCTAGACACCACCCAATGCCACAATGGTAATGGTGTCGGGGTATGTGACGAGGATCGTTCCGACGGTAAGTCAACCCGTACATACATAACTTTGTGCATAATTTCGTTGCGTCCGCCAAGCCGGCCGGTATCTTCATCGACAGAGTTTCTCCAACATACGCGACTGCAAAATTCCACGCATGGTTACGTGAAGCACTCTAGAGGAACTTCTTTATTCTTGCCCGAGTATATACGTTGTTGCAACAACCGCGGAAATCTTCGCAATCAATTAATGCTTGGAATGACGCATGGCAGCAGCAAAGAGACGATAATTACAGCGATCGTTCATCAGTGCTCTTGAACTTACTAAAATATCCATCTAATTGTAATATACTATTCTCTCATTCTTTTGCAGGTAATACATTCAACCGTGGCTGGAGGCATTATAAAATATGTTAAAGGTAATGAACGTAGTCTAAACCATAGTGTTTGACCCCGTCATGCTCATGTTGTTTATGAGCATCTGCAGTTTAAAACTGAACTGCTACTTTGCATGCATTTATTTTTCAGAAACAAATCTATTTTCCTTGCAAACAAAGCTGCAACAGTTTTGAAAAAAAAAGAAATATAAAAAACTATGTTACAGTCAATCTCTGAATTTGATAAAAATAACTGAATATAACGCCGTTTCGACGTCGTCTTAGCATAATTGGTAACATTACTACCAATCACGGTGGTGACCTGCGTTCGAATCCTAACAACGACGTAGGTGTCGATGGTTGTGGAATAGCGACTAATGGTTTTTTTTTGTTTCTATTAACCTATCAACTTGGAAACTTCAAGCTATTACCAAAAATTTGATTTTTTTATAAAATAAAAAAAAAACTTTGGATTTTTTTTTTTGACGCCATAGTTTGATTGAATAGTCACTCACAACTCTCAGTTTCCAACGTAATAAATTAAAAAATCGTAAAATCTTTCCCAACAAAGTAAGCCATTCCAAGTTGATCTCGTACATAATATTTTTTATTTTCAAATGTAATGAAGTATCTACGAGTGTATTTTTATAAGTTTTTAACCTGCTGTCGAAAAAATTTCCCAAAATTATACAATGTGGTTACTCCAGAGAAAACCAAGACAATTTTGTTTGCTAGAAGTGTCATATTTTATATTTACGGTTTACTGTTGGGTGCTTTGTTTTGGAAGTTTGTGCTGTTAAATATAGGCATTCCATTTAAATACAGTTACTTCCTAGGATTATCAACATCCATGCTTCTTGGTACATCATTATGAGCTAAAATAACTTTCCAAAAAACTAATATCTGTTACAATATCCGAAAGGTTACGGATGCACATTTTCCACTCAAATTCGCTGCCTATGCTCGCTCTGTCTACTAGGCTTCCTAGGCAAAGCTGGCCGAGGCTTGATGAAATCTATCGTCCTGAGTTACATTCTCACTGGACCAATACACAATCTCGGCATGAATGCACAGGAAGTGATTCGTGTTTTCACCTGCTCAACGGTGCTGACGTATAATTTAACTAAAGTTCGTTTCGATCTGGCCACTAAACCATTTCAAAATGCATTAGTTGGCAGCATGGACCAGCTGCAGCAGGTCAAAAACGAATTTCGCACCATTGTGGATATTATTGACCCGGTTCGACAAGAGATTGAAGAACCAGATAATTCCGATCTGTTTATGCAGCAAAAACGTGAAGCAGTAGATGCCTATCGCTACCAGCAAAACTATAATTCAAAGTTGAAAAAACGCTGCGAATTGCAGTTGGAAAGAGGAGTACATAAATGTAAAAACTCGTTTAAAAAAATTTATGACGAGTGTAATGAAAAGCTGCCAGTCGCCATAAACACATTATTATGTTGGCCTCTGAAAATTGATTTTGTTTGCAATGGAAATGATCTGTTTGGAAGTGAGGAGCAGATTTGTTCCCCTGACAATGTTATTGATTCTGAATTCGGCAACGACTACGAGCAGCTGAGAAACGCCGAAGCGGAACTAGTTGGTGGTTTAGAAGATGTGCAACTGCAGTATGAATTTATCGATAGCGAACAACATAGCGGCTATCTGTAAGCAAATTAATTGATTTCAGAAATTAAACAATTGGTTAATTCGTAATTTCAGGACCGCAAAACAAACTAGTCAAGAGATTATTATGCAATTCGGAGAGAAGAAAAAAACGTTCGATTTTGTTGTGTACGCTTTAGAGAAAATGTTTGCATTCATTTTTCTAAAAATAATTTTCGGAGCATTATCGTATCATCAGGGATATCTGAAAAGAATGGATTTTGAAAATTTCTACATTAACGAGTATTTTCGGCACATTGACAATCGCAGATCTATCTCTGGAAAAATGACGATTCTGCCCTTAAGACGTATTGAACAACCACTTCTTGTTGATTTGGAAACGGGGGTGTGTACTAAAATGGAAATCAGAAAGATTGTAACATATTTTACCAGCTTGTTACTGCAAACATTATCGGCCACCATCTTCATTCTAATGGACAGACTATTTTACGAAACGCTGGCCATTGTTTCTAGACATTCCAGGGTAGATTTCACCCAGGAAGGTTACCACGATATCAACGTAACTGTAACGGGTACAGGCGTAATTGCATCCCTTGTGCGTAGATCAGTTGAAGGCCTCAGTGGCCATGAAAAGCTGCGGATAACGACAACTAATGAAGAGTGTTTGCCGAGGCCTACGGTGCTGCACCCATGGACACTGTGGAGGATCTATCTGATTTTAACAGGAATCGCGATTTTGATATTCAATGAGGCCTACATTAATCGAATGAGACGACTGATTTGTGCATGGTTTTATCCTAAACGTGAGAAGCAACGAATTTTATATTTATATAATCGTACTTTGAAACACCGGAAGGCATTCGCCAGAATACTGAGAGAACGAGTAAGGGAACATATCCGGGGTGAGAAGCATCGACCAAAGCTTGACTTTCTGAAACGATTGGTTTTCTTCCATCCAAAATGGTGCGGATGGGTTGAAAAACTAACCAAAAAATCTTGCAGCATTTGCCACACCAAGAGCTCACCACGTTTCACTGAGTGCTCCAGCTGCAAATGTTTTCTCATGTATTGCAACGAGTGCTGGCATGATTTGGGAGAAACGTGTTTTGCATGCCAAACAGATACTCACCTTGATGACGATTGTGATCTAGATTACTAAACTCTGTGTCTTTCGAATACTATTCAAGAAAAAAAAGGCAGTTCACTTTTTATATTCTTGAAAGGGTTTCACTTTAATCAATTTCGAGCGCCGACCAAGTTCCGACACACCACTTAGCACGTCTTCTCCACCGGCCCTTTTAGAATAATTACGCTCAAAGCGATCCATCATCTCTTACCCAGTGCATGCGATGAAAACCACCGTGCAGGTTCCGACAGCATATTTCTCCGGCCATTTTTCTGTATTCCTTTTCGCATCTACATTCGTTGATTCTTACGCGTTCGGACCTATTAGGATGATGACCCTACTATCGCACTCGAAGGTCTCTACACATCTCAGGCTGTATCGTTGACGGAGGAAGTGGCCAGAGCGCATAGTGTACAGCTTATCGGGCGGCGCCTTTGCAGGCCTGCAGCGCATGGCTGAGCTTACGTGAAGTGAATAGTTAGTTATTCACAAGTCGTTTGCGAATTTCCGTTTTATCTTTCTTTGGTGCAACTGTTTTTGTTGTTGTTGTTGTTAATTTGTCTAATGCAAGATTTCATCGTCACTGGAGCTAAGAATGCTAGGCTAAAAACAGAAAACCACTTATAATTTCTGTTGTGAACAAAGTCTATATCTTGAAACATATATTTAAAAAAATATCTGGATTAGGATTAAGAAAATAACTTTGGGTAGTTTGAATATTTTTTTCTTCAACTCACAAAATGATTCTAAAAATTAATACGTTGCTGAAATCTTCACCTCACTACAAACGATTCAACCTTACCCTGTTCACTCCACCGTACTCACTGGTGTATGATCATAAACATGAGTATTTCACAGTGGATAGATGGTACTGTATGGGACAAATTGGCGTGACAGTGGAAATCATTTCTACCATAGAGATAAACGTTAATGGAGTGGCTTAAGTGTTGTGTGAAAGGGCACGCTTTCCCTACGCAGTTGATTGGATTAGCTATTCCCACGCAATTTAGAAGCTAACTACGTATTGTGTGCCAATTCGTCGTCTTGATGAGTTTTAAATTTTTGAATTTTACTACTAGATCATTTGTCGAAAGATTAGGGCTGCAGGTGCAATACGCCAAACATAATGAGTTTGGAATGTTTTAATAAATATGAGGGAACGCTTCAGTTATGTGGTATTGCGGATGACCAACATATGTATCTAGAACAGCAAAGTGTTTATTTTCAATTTGATGGTTCCATCGTGTTTCTCAGAAAATTTTACGTACAGCAAAGTGTTTATTTTCAATTTGATGGTTCCATCGTGTTTCTCAGAAAATTTTACGTGAGAAACACTTATCACCCTGAGGTAATATGAGCGAATCTTGAGATATTGGGAGATTGGCTCATATTACCTCTGGGTGATAAGTGTTTCTTACGTAAAATTTTCCAAGAAATACGATGAAATCATCAAATTTGAAATAAAATTAGCTGCATTTGCCGAGAAATGCAAATTTAGTTTTAAAATACAAAAAAAATCTATCTGGCAACACTTCCGGTCGTGAATAATATTTTTTCTGTATTCCTTGGTTTATTTCCTTCAAAATTCACCTACCACAATTTTCCGGGTGTCTTACGTCTATAAATTGTAAAAGAAATTAATTACGAAGTTTACAACTTTTTTCGTAAAAATGTTATATCTCGAGATTGGCTCATATTACCTCGGGATGATAGTTGTTTCTTATGTGAAATTTTCCAAGGAACACGATAAAATTATCAAATTTAAAATAAAAATGGCTTCACTTGCCGAAAAACGTAAATTTAGTTTCCAAATACAAAAATAATTTATCTGGCAACACTTCCGGTCAAAACTTATATTTTTTCTGGATTCCTTGGTTTATTTTCTTCAAAAATCATTTATCAGTATTTTTCGGACATCTTACGTCTATGAATGGTAAGAAAAAGAAAAATGAGATTCTGAACAAAAAATGCGTGACTTTGCATTAAACAGGGGGGTCCCACAGAGCGGGGGGTATTCCAATCGACACCAAATTTGGGATTTTTCCAAAGTGACAGTAGATGAATAGTTCTCCCAACTTTGAGCAAAATCTGTGATGGTCGTGTCCAAGTTTTTTGCTTTTTCGTGGTCACTTCATATGGAATGACCCATATATAAAAATATGTGAGATGATTATATCCTCTTGTTAATATAATTTCTAAACGATGTTCAAAAAATAAACTTTTGTTTATTCTTTGAATAAACATAATAATATAACATAGTAAGTTCTTTTTTGACAAGTAGCTTTTAATTGTCATAGAAATCTCCCAAATAAGCCCTAAGTCAATAATCGATACTTATCAGAAACCAATTGAAATTCGTTTTTCAACATATCTATTGAGAAAGAATTGCAACTGTAAACTCGAACCATCGAAAGCAGCAAACGCAAATGTCGCACGTCATACCCTGCTCGTTTATTTACTTCACAGTAATGTGAGGAAATGCTTACACCATGGAACTATCTACTCAAACAGTTTAGACGGGCATATATCTACCATGCGATCTATTTGTTTTCAAATGTAAATTAAGATACCTGTTCAGCGTACGGAAATACATGGTCAGTGAAGACGCGCTAACCACATTGTTGTCTTCTTCCTCTTTGTTTGATTTGGATTTACATTCACGAGAAACAACCGTTAGCACACGCGACTGTTTCCTAGAACACCAATGGGCACAAAGATAGGAATGCAATGCAGGCAATAACTTCCTACAAAGAATAAACCGTGTAGTAAACCCCATTCCAGAAGCGGTAATACCAGCAAAAATTTTAAAATATGGAGCAATTTATTTAAATAAATGGAATCTTTCTTTCAATAGAATACTGCTTAAGTTTAAGTAATATTACTCGAAATACATGTTACAAAACTCCCGTCCTCAATGGTCGTAGCCGATGGCAATGTAGAGAAGCGAACTCTGAAAATATGGCTAATATTTGACTTTCCACTGTTGGGTGTTGCGTGAATCATATATCTTCAACGTAAATCAGTCATAACAGCATATTTACGAGCTGGCATGCTGAAGGAAGTTTAAGTAACGCATAAGCTCGCAGAAAAAGTTTTTACTGCTGGGATACTGCGAGGACAATATAATCTCCACAGACAGCTCCCATTTGTGATATAATTCCCATCGTCTATTCTTCCAGCCAGGCAGCGCAGTACCATCGAGGAAGCAGAGGTGATTCAACTTTGCGACGGTGGCTCTGCTCAGTTATGGTAATTATGCTGTACCTCTTGACAATGGCGCAGTGTCCCGTGTCAATTTGCGAGACCTTGAACTCGTCATCTTGCAACAGAAGCATAGGCATAAAGCCATTAATTACTATGCTGCTCTGAAGAGATGGCTCTTCTGCGGCTCAGCAGCCATACCGGCCTGTCATTTTTCATTTTCATTTTTCATTCCGAGATTAAATCTAAAAGTAATAGTACGTGCGTGCAGTTAATAATGTAATTTTCTGTCGGGTATAATTATCACGGTTACAAATATATGAGAAAAACTAAACACCTATAGAAAGCATGCACAGTGAAAGCATTCGAAACACTAAAATTGTGCAATTATATATGGTCTGGATGACATACGTATTTATCATTCTAGGCAAAACATAACAATAAAATAATTACGAAAATCAATGTTTTCTTAATGATGTACAAAACTATCTTCATTAACATGGTACATAATGTGCGTAAAATATTGACAAACCTTTTCAAATGTTAACGAAAAATCATACTAAAACGTAATATATCACTGGACACATCTGATGTGTATGTGATTAAAATGGTGTTTTCGATAAAGTTATAAAGAGTAAAACTCAAATTTTCGATTTAATTCGCAAGAAAATTTAATCGCCAATTTTTTTTTTGCACTCACAATTTGTGCTATCATTTGTGTTAAGGGACCATTAAAAATTTCGACAGGTGGTATGCTTAGTGGGCAAAGTCCAGTTTGCCGAGCTCTACTGCTTTTATTTCACATAGGAACTCAATATGTGTTAGCTCACCTTGAACATTGACGTTTTTCTGTTCGCATGAATGATCCACTCCATTTAAAACTCAATATGTTCATTGTTTTTCAACAATCATGCATTTCAATTCTAGCGCATATGGATATTTCCCCCGGTCGAAGAGAAAATTCACGAAAGCGATATTTGGTTACCATATTCTCGAGAAATGTACATTTGTTCACCTAACGAATAAGTAGTGAAAGCAAATAACGCATGCACCTTGAACACTTACGATTAATGAGAGATAGGGGTTCCTGGGGTAAAACACACCAGTTAACGAAAGCAGAGTATATTCTTGATAAAGCTGAGAGAAACTGATCAAAACATAAAAACCCTTATTTATTCGTTCAAACTCGCATCTGATGCTACAACATTATGGAAAATACATAGCACACATTTTTTAAGTGCGTGTAATAATTTATAAAAGTCGTCAATCGAGGCAAAATGCACCCTTGCTGGGGGGTAATGCACCGGAATAAAAGGGCAAGAAGCACCATGCAAATGAAGTAAGATGCACCCCGGGTCAGAATGCACCACAACATTGGTGCAGTACGGCTTATTTTGTCATCTAATAAATAATGTCAAAATGGTTTTCTTCGGAATCCCACACTCTCGAGCGGCATGGTTTTTGGAAACACTGTTCAACGGTCCATGACCGCCGATTTGACTTCCGGACAATGCTGGAAACGAGATGAAATGTAAACAAAACATTTGTTTATAAAGAGTCCTTTTGCCCCGAGCACCGGGAAGCGTTACGCCCCGAACGTAACAAAACAATGTTTCTGGTTACATAACGGTAATTCCCATTAAAACTTACCGATATTTCATCAGAAATACGTTGCTCGACATATTTTCGTTGCAATAACACTTTTCGCTAGTGGAAAACAACAATTGAAGAGCTTAAAATACTTAATTCAGCTGAGAAAAAAACCGTATGCAACGAAATTTTTTTTTTTGTATTTATTTACATTTTCTGACATTTTAGTGCGGCCTAATTGACAGGGTGACTATAGAAAACATAGATTCATCTAATAGAATTATTATTTTGTTATTAAAATGTTTCTTTATTGTAAATCGGAGGGGGTGCACCTTGTCTCAACGGACGGACGGAACAAATACTAGGAAAAGATTTCAACCAAATACTAGAAAAAGATTTCAACCTTTCAAAAAGACAGATTTACTTTGCCATAGCATGTTAATGGTGTTTTTGTTGTCAGAACAAAAGAGAACTTTTTTGTTGCAAAACGTGCCGTATCCTTTATTTATTAGAGTTCATGACAAATGATAAGTTTTTTTGATTATATTGAATTACGAAAACTAATATTGCTATTTGTATATTCACAAACACACAAACAGATCACGTTATAAATCAAATATATATAGTAATCAGGTTCAAAGTTCAAACATATTTCGCAGTTAATGTGGAGCACTGCACACTCAGCGCACTGTGCAAATATTTCGATCCCCTTTGTTCTCACACAGTAAACGACAACATGGATCAAACCCTCGACAATTGTGTAGTCAGAGGCGCAACTAACATATCTACAAAAATGACATCACATATCATCACATCATATTTTTTGCTTTTGAGCACGCGGAACTGATGGCGTCAGGATTCTACTTATACTTTGAACTGCGGAGTAACGGTATACGTTTACTTACAATTCATAGCAATAGTTTCATTGCTATTGAACATCATCAGAACGCGTATAGTTTCACAAGATTTCTTTCTCTCTTTGCTACTGACGAACGGAACCAAAGGATGTCAATACAATGGAATAGGGGCTTCCTTTCTGAACTGTGAAAGTTTACAATTGAATTTAGAAACTCTGTTTAACATTCAGTAACTTATCATAATGTTCCTAATAAGATGGAAAGTAGAAAAATATTATTACAAAAAAAAATTGACCACTTACTAAAAGACGATGGCAGTCTAAAACATATCCATTGAGCAGCAGTTTTTCTTCTCGGATTTCAATTGATTTTTTCGGTGAGATTGAATCGCTTTGTGTAGTTAACCAATACTGGCAAAAGACTCGAGGCTCGGTATAGTAGAGTAGTAACCATAAAAAAGAAGGTGAAATCAAACACAAAAGTATGGATGAATAATAAGCACGTCATACTAGGTAAAGGACAAAACATAAGGTTGTTTAATGTAAAAGAAACATTGTGTTTGTTTACGACTAGAGACGCATTAACGACTAGAGATGCATTTTTCACAGGTTTTCTCATCATCCTGGCTTAAGTGTTATTTTTCATAAGGGTATATGTCCTAGTAAGTGAAATCTTTGATCTTTACTAAAAAGTTGTTTTTGGACGAGTTGTAAAAAATTGTTTTCTAGACCTGGAAAAAAGATACTAAGAAAAACTTCCTTTTTACAATAGTCAATATTTACTTTTTAACTGAATTTGCAAAACAGCATTTGCAATTGTTTTGTTTCGAATATACTCAAGCTCCCCGCTACATAACCATCCTCCAAGCTGAATTCTACAGTACTCCTGTCGGCTTTCCTCTTAAAAAAAAAAGAAGAAATTGTGTTACGGGAACTAGTCGAGTGTTTGTACTCTTTTTTTTGGTTTTATCAAATTAAAAACTATTTTTAATCCATCGAAAAAAAGCATTTTTGAAACTAAAATGACCAATCGCGTGCCATAAAGAAGCCATATTTCACCTAAAACAAACACTCTTAATGAAAAAAGCTCATAGATATTTGTCCTTATTCTGGATTTTGACTTTCAAAGATCGATTCGAATTATCTAAACAAAGAGGAGGTTCGAATAGATTCGTACGAAAATGGGAATGCATTTGCGACGCTTCCCGATCAGTCCAAAATATCAGGATTATAACAAATCTTGATATTTTGTTACGAACTTTTTGTATCACTTTGTGTTCTAAACTTGGTCTCGTTAATAATTAAAATATCCAAATTCCTGTCAAAATTGCTTACTGATTATTACAAATTATAGCAAGTTTTGTAAGGTTTTTGGCAGAAAAGATCAGAATTAGTTAGAATGTACAATATTTTGTCAATTGAATAACAAATTTTGTTATGAATATGCTTTAAGAACACACACTTTTGAACATTCAGGTTATCATTAAACAGAATTTGATATAATTCGGTACTTTTTATCATTCTGGCATCGGGTTTCGTATACGATTGTTTTATTTGGCAAATTTGACATCACAAACAGCTTTATCGGAACTCTTTGTGATGATGATTAGATCTTAGATTTATAGGTGCAAAACGCCTTAACACCTTAAAATTCTAATAGTTCTCAACCTAGGGTACGCGTACCCCTAGGGGCAATGAGGTATACAAAGGTGAGGAAGAAGAAGACATTTGTCTGTATTAGTAACGAAAAAGAGGTAAACAGAAGCACGTGTTTGGGTCGTGACGTAGATCTCCAAAAACAAGAAAAAGCCATTCGGAATTGTGTTCTGCATTGATTTTTGGGCATTGTTTCTTTACTTCTACGTCATCACTGTTAACAAAAAACAGAAGCCCTTTAAACCCGAGACTCAAACCATCTCCGTACCTTTTTATATTCCATTGCCCTAGGGGTACGCCAAAGCCTTCAGGGGGTACGCGAAAGAAAAATCAGTAATAGCGAACAAAGCAATTTTTCTTCATAATATTTCATTTGTTGTTCAAGTTCACTCTTAAAACATGACTGAAGCAATCAAACAATTCATAGTTCAATTTAAAACCTGAATTAGACTACCGCAATATGATCTACCACTATTCTCTCCCACTTTGTGAAAATATTTTACGCCAGAGGGTACAATTGATTTGAAAAATACCGCTGTTCTAATATCTCAAAATATCCTGCCAGAGATTAATCTTACTAGTGTTAATTGCTCAACATTTCTTCTTTTGAGCAAAAACGTTTTCGATTCAGTTCAAACAACAGAAAAAGATTTTATTCGAAAAAACACTGTGCAACAATTCGTTCAAACGCAAATTGGAAGTAAAATTTAAGTGCAAAACTATCGGGATTTTCAATGAAGTATAATTAACTCCGTAATTGCTCGCGGTTGCTCAGGGCAAAAGGCCCCTGGTTATGGCACACTGGCCGATCTGGTCGACCCTAGTGAGTAGCTGAGAATTCGTTCCATTAAATCATTGCCATCTTTCAATATGCAGAAGAAAATTCCAACAGCCGCACTCACATAACAAATCACCCCTACATGGGGGAGCAATTTGTTTTCATTACTCTTCAAATCAATTACACTTGGAAATGGAGCATCTATGCAGCAGCAGAAACAGTCTTGTGGTGTGGTCCACCACCGACCGCTTACCAAAGCCAACAAGCTCGAGACCGCAAAAGCGCAATTACAAATTGGAACGGCATATGCATGCGTGCGGATCGATATATAGGGTACACGCCGAATCCGAGTTCCAGCTCTACTTCCGAGAAACTCTCTGCGAGCCAACCAATCTATCACATCATCGCTCAAGCTTGTCTAGAAGAACGCACGGTTTGAATAATTTGAATTTGCGCGCAATAAAAGTTGCCAAACCATCCACAGCAACTGGAAAAGTGATCTCGTCCGAGATTAGCTGGCGGACATGTAAGGCATCGTTGATTATGGGATCCAGGACGCGTGCCTTATTTAGCGTGTTGATTCTTGTGAAGATATCAAAACTGTGGCATTCATTATCAAGATGTGCACAACCCTAGATTTAAATTTTACATTCTGAGTCATCTTATGAAAATAGGGCACAGCGAGTTTTTAACAACTTGAAATGAAATGAATTGCTATCGTTAACAGTGCTGTTAACATCAAGAAACCTAAGTAGGTATGCTAAGGGTTTAATTTTTAATTTTGTTCTTTAATTGCCATCAAGTATTTGTTAATAAAACCTCATTTGTAGTAGACTGCAAATTTCTGACCTATTTTGTGTAAATACCTACTGCGTATTTCGCCTTATTCAGGCAACTTTAAGAGTGAATCAAGTGAACCGAGCCATTGCATATGTCAGTTAAAACCTTAAAGCGTCCTATTCCACAGGTCACACTGTCCCCATTTAGCTCGAGATTGGCACTGTTCCTCTGAACACAACTCGCCGAGGCAACATTTTATTATCCCCAGATGCCTGCGGCATTCCACTGTAGTCAAAACTTGTTCCGGCCGGCTGGTTGCCTGGGGAACGCTCCAGGACACCACTCTGTGCCATTTCGCCAGTACTCAAGCCACCGGAAAAAAGAATTATCATTCCTTTTCCATCATCACTTGATTTATTTATCGACACAGTCCACATAGTGCCCCATGACTCTGGCAGTGGCTTGACCGTTATTCAACCCATGCAGCACGATTACATACAGCACCCAGGCTCACCGGATCATGACATTCATATGGCGGTCAAGTGGGTCTTCCTAGCAATTTGAATCTGAGTATTCGTATATACTATCGTCTGATGAATCCGATGCTGTTTTTGAATCTGATGTTATTTTTCGTTTAAGCTTTATTGTAGTTAGCATAACATAGCATGGCGTGTACTATCCACGATTGATCAGAATCAACTGGAATTGCACAAAGAACCGCCAAATGTTGCCTGGGAAAAGCAAATCATTCTCAGTGTGCATTTCAAGATTGTTACTTCGATACTTACTGCTACGAGAAACCGATGAATTCTCTAGGGGCCATCCACATACCACGTGGACAGATTTGTGACGATATTAACCCCCCCTTGTGGACAAATGCCCATATAAATTCTTTTTTTTTTTGTAAGGACCGTGGACATGTGGATGATGATGGTCCCACCTCATACCCCTACATCGGTTTGAGCTGGTCGATTTATCTAAGTAAGATATTATATAGAGTCATACGATGTAACCAGTTGACAAACAAATAACGGACTGGTTATTAATACAGACATAGTAACCCTTCAAAAGAATACCAATAATTCGAAAATAAATAAAAAATAAACGATTTTTCAATAACATTGATCCAAGGCTCATCCAGAACGTTTCCAACCCAAAAATTATCTGGACTTGGTTAGGAATTGAACCTAACATTTAGGAGCGTTAACTAATCAGAATTGGTTCTGGATAACGATCCAGAACTACGAGAGAGATCCTATGACACTATAGTTCCCGATAACGAGCTCTACAGTCCACAGGCAAACCCAAGCCTTTTCAGTTTTTTTCTCCGAACCCTTTTTTTAAATCGTAAAAGCAAATAAATTAAGAAAATAAAGGTGACAGCAACCCAAAAAGCAACTTATCAACCCGTTATGCTTTTTGTTTCAATTTCAGGGGTTTAAACCTGATGTACTCAATATCCAGATTGTCTATGTCAGTCTACGCGCGCGTGGCTCAAACATGTGTAGCCGACTCATTTTTTTTTAACTCTTATATTATTTATTATATAAATATATTCAAACAAAAATCCATCATCATCAATGAACATAATAACTTGATGTACCCAATAAATTAAAAAAAAAGTTTAAATTTTACAATCTTCGTCATTAATTTACAAAAAATTCTATATGATCTGTCTACAAGACAGACTTTATGTGTGAAATACCTTTTAAACTCCGCCATTGTTGCTGAACGGTTTACTTGTCTTGGCATCGAATTGAAAAAGTTTATTCCTTTGTACAACAGAGAGTTCTGTGATCTTCCGAATAAAAAATGTGGTGTTCTAGCATCATCCGCGTTTCTAGTGTTGTACCTATGAAAATCACTTCCTCTATCAATTCGATCACACAAATAGCGAGGCAGCATATTATTCAAAATCTTATATAGAAACACCATTGTCAAAAAATATACTCTTTGCTTCACAGAAAGCCATTGCAATACGTCCAGCATAAAACTCGAGGAAGTGTATCTATTACATCTTAACATTAATCGCATTACTTTATTTTGTAAGCGCTGCAGTCTCAACATTTGTGTATTGTTTGCAAGAAATATTATGGATGAACAAAAATCTATATGTGGTGAAATGATTGACTTATAAAGACTAATTTTACTACTAACAGTCAATTCATTTTTAAAACGGCACAAAATACCGTATTTTTTCGCCATTTTCTTGATGACATTATCTATGTGAGACTTGAAAGTTAATTTGTCATCAATAATAACTCCAAGATACTTTAATTCATTTACGCGATCAATCGTCTCACCATCAATTACAATGTTTACGTCTGGTCTGGAGTTGGCAGAAGAAATAATCAAGTACTGTGTTTTACTAATATTCAATTTAAGCTGTTTAAACTTTAACCAATTCGCCAGATAATGTAAATCTTGATTCAAAAGTGCAACAATATCGTTTGGATTTTTCGCTGCAATGAACAGAACAGTGTCATCGGCAAATAAATTTATATCGCAAAACCGTAAAACTCGCTTCATGTCATTAATATAAATTATGAACAAAATGGGCCCCAAAACACTTCCTTGTGGTACACCAAGTGTATTAGCAATGGAATCCGATTCAAAATCATTAAAACGAGTCTTCTGAGTTCTAGCACACAAATAGCTTTCAAACCATTTATATGCTGTCTGTACGATACCAAAGCGCTCCAATGTTTGCAACAATAAGGGCCTAGAAATTGTTTCAAAAGCGCGTTTTAGATCCAAAAATACAGCAAGAATAATTTCTTTAGCCTCGATTTTTTCTTTCCATTTTGCTAACACCAGATTCAATGCAGACTCACAAGAGTGCCCCTCTCGATAACCTGATTGCTCTGGAATTAGCAAATCATTACGATTTAAATAATCCATCAGCTGGCCTTTTACAACAAGTTCTAATATTTTCTCTAATGTGTGCAACATGTTAATGGGACGGAACTCTTCGGCTTCATCCGTCCCAGTAATCTTGGGGTTAGGAACCACAAGTGATTCCTTCCAAACTTCAGGCACGTGCCCTGTTTGCAGTGATTCATTAAAAAGGTCCAGCAGATCGTGTCCAATGACACGAAAGCAATCTTGTATTACTTTTGCGTTGACATTGTCGATACCAGCCGATCTCTCCAAAGAAAAACAAATATCTTTCAACTCTGCAAAAGTATTAGGATGAAAACCATCAAAGCTACAGTTATTATTGATCGGCTGTATTATCTCGTCCGGCTCATTGACCAAATCAATGCTTTGATTTATCGATTGAACACTGTTAACGAAATAATTGTTAAATTTATTTACTATTACTCGCGCCGATTGTTCTTCTAAGCCATTAAAAGTTATGGATTGCGGGCTACAATCTTTTCTTTTCATTAGTTTCTTTAAAATTTTCCATAACTGTTTGCTGTTATTTTGATGTTGATCAATCTTCCGCTGTATATATTCACACCGAGCCTTTTTCAAGGCACGTGAATACATGTTACGCGCCGCGGTGTACCTATACCAATCATCGTTACTGTTACTTCTGTAAAACTGCTTGTACCTTTATCTCTTTTTCGTTTTAAACGCAGAAGATCTAAAGTGTACCAGCTGTTTGCATTATGCAAGTTTACATGTTTTTCTAAAATTAAACTATTGGTACATTCTTTCAGCGTGTTGGTAAGAACAGCTGCTTTATTGTCCAAATCACCAGTTACTGGTTGAAAATCCAAGCTTCTCGAAACAAGTTGAGACACTGCTTGTTTCGAATATCTGTTCCAGCACTTTATCTTTACTTTATCATCACGGTTTTGGTCATTCTCAATAAAAACAAAAATTGTCTCATGATCTGTAATTTTGTAATCGGCCTCTGTAAAGGAATGAACATTATCAAAATTTGAAAACATGTGATCTATTAATGTACGAGATTGTCTGGAAATTCTTGTATATTGACAAACAGTTTGTCGCAAATTGAAAAAATCTGCTAATTGCTTTAATTGATTCGAATTTGGTTCATTAAGCCAATTAATATTAAAGTCACCAGCGATAACTTTTAATTTATTTAAATCTACAAAACTCTCCCACCAGTTATCTAAAATTTCCAAAAAACGCTGGTCACTTGAACTGGGGGAATGGTATACAATTCCGAAATTTCCCATCGTCATGCCTCTTTCAACTGATATACCCAGGAACCAATTGTTTTCAACACATTCGTTTAACCGAATGTTGATTTTAACAGATTCCTTGGCGTAAATAGCAACCCCTTCAGTATGTCTGGAGTGTGAAAGGCAAAAAGCAACTTTGTAACCCGGTATGTTATATTGATCAAATGCATCAGCTTCTACTATATGAGTTTCAGCCAGCAATACTAACATCGGTCGTGTTGTTTCCACAAAATGCCGCAATGCGGCATAATTTGTAGATAAACCAGCAATATTTTGATAAACTATCTCTCGTTTCCTCTCACATTGCATTTGCTTCAGCTGCTATTTACTTAACAACATGTTGCTTTTTCTTTTTTCAAACAGTCTCCGATATACCGGACACTGCGTGCTATATGCTGGATGTTTTACGTCCAAGTTCAAATGAAATTCTTTCTTAGATTTTAAACAATTTACGCAGTTAAAATCAGTCGATGAGCATTCCGATGTCTTATGTAGTCCGCTACACTTGGATCATGTTTCAGGATTAACACACTCTGTGCTTTTATGACCAAATTCTCCACATTTAAAGCAACGTAAAACATTGACGGCCTCTTGAATCGAACACCTATCCCACCCAATGTTTACTTTACCAGCAGTCATCAAGTGGTTAAAAGTGTCCTTATCAACTTCAATAATAGTGTTATACTTATTATATTTGAAGCTTGAATTTACAAATTGAGCAATAACTTTGACATCATTGATACCGAGGTCTTCATTTTGACTTTTTAACAAGTCAATAAAGACTTCAGGGGAATATTGATCACTCATTCCCACAATTTTCAACTTAGGCTTAGCGGTTGTAGGAATAACAGCATTATATTTTTCACCTAAATTGCTTTCAATGTCCTTTTTCACGACTTCAATGTTATCCCCTGTTGCACACTCAGCAATTATCGAACCTGCTTTCCCGTTTCTAAAGTTTCTAATTTTGTGTATTTTAGGATCTAAATTATTTTTCAAAAAAATTCTAGTATCTTCACTGGATTGAGAAGACTCGACTGGTTTAATCACAATAACCGGCCGAGTCTTACGGTTTTCCACTCGCTTCAATTTATTTGCATTCCCACTTGACCCCGCTAAAACGTTCGCGTATGTCAAAGTATTTTCAGAAACAAAAACCTCGTCATTTTGCTTAGCTACGTCTTCAATTGGTTCGTCCCGCTTATTCGAAATTATTTTTTTCTTGTTGGGAATAGAGTCCGACTCAGAGTGAATCATTCTCTCAGTTCTAGACCTCTTTCTACTCATTGCAGCATGTTCATCCCGATCATTTTTACCAATAACATTTATTTTAAAATCATCCAGCTTTCTGGCAACATTGGCTTCAATGCTTGCCATACTCTCACGAAGAGAGTTGCTGATCGATTTTAAAATACTATCGATACCGTTAGCAATCGCGCTGTTTATCTGGGTTTTGATTCTGCTTTGAGTATCTGTAAGCGACTGAGACAAAGATGACAATACACTCTTGATCTCCGTCAGCTCACTACTCATAGCATCATCTTTCCCGCCGTCTTCTTGGGCCGATAAACATGAAGCACATTTGAAAGCAATATTTTCATTATCGTTAACGACTTTCGCCGCTATTTTAGTGAGCGGTGTACAAACTCGATGAAATCGAGAATTGCACTTGCCCACACAAACTACGGGATCGTCGCTAACACGAACTACATTACCACACTTTGCACAGTCCACAATGAACAAACAAACAACCGCCGGCTGGACTCGTCCAGCAGCAACGGCAAAGGCTAAAGGCAACGAACAATGCAAAAATATAACAATGAATGTTTCAACCAGCAGCCGTAGCGTCTATGTGATATAGATGCGCTGATCGGCGCTGACACAAATTAAATCAATAAAAAACGAATAAATCGAAAGCATGTAAATACACTTCTACTTATCCGTTTAGGTTCCCAATTTGGCCGTCGGATCACTAGCACTAGATCACCTAAAGCACTTGATTTCACACACAAAAAAGCGTTTTAATGTTGACACTAGTGGTACACAAGCTACCATGTTCACCATTCACCATGCATAACACAACGAGTTTGAGTTTTCTTAAATTAGCACCAATATACGAAATATTAATGTTGTTGTATGCTTCAGCTATCTTTTTATCATATTGAAATATTTCTCTTATGTGATAGGTAGGTACACTCTACAACACATGGCTCTAATAAAATAAAAGTAACAAATCGAACGAAATTAACATCTTCTCCATGCTGGATCTTCTTCTCTGGCCTACAAACACCAACTTTTCGTTTGCCTCCCCTACAGCTAAAATTAATCAACTCGTTTGTCCATCGCGCCACACCGTCTAGTTCCTATTCCATCCACGGGCGTAGTCGGTCGTGCTGGGTGAAGATTTGCACACATGAGAAACCGGCCTTCAATTTACGATCTATTACAAGACGCCGTGTGTGTCAGTAGTTCGATTCGCCAGTCGCCACATCCACCGGTACGATACAAGGCTGTTAGTTATTATGTAAATTGCGCTGGTACACGCCTAGCCTGTAACAAATACAATGCTTGGCATACGGTGGAGAAAAACTCTCATCATTAGCGTCTATGAGAATAGATAAGAATATAGTCTTTCAACCTGTTGCTGTAACGTACCGTAAAATCGTATCATATTAATGAGTATAAAGTCACGTTATTGAATATGAAGCTTCCCGGTGGATCATGCATAACACACGATTACTTGTTATAGTAGCAATATGAGAACAACCAATCGGCTAAAGAGTTTTAGAAATATTCAATCTACCGTGACCAATTTGAAGAATCGTATCGACTCAAACGAAAGAGCGGAGAGAAATCAGTTTTTAGGGCCGTTCCTAAACTACGTGGTCATATTTTGATCAATTCACCGGTAGACAAAATAAAAAAAATTGTACTCCAAAAGCTCAAACCGGAAAAAATGAAAGATTATAGCTATTCAACCATTCCTATGAATTTTGGTGCCCCTATCTATTACCAAAACGCGTCAACTCACGTGAGAGTGTCGTATATAATTTTCTCGCCGGGTTCGTCGCTTTAACGTTGTGTTTACGAGAAAACTCATTTAAATCTCCGAGAAAACGGTAATGGCTAGGGACACCAAAACTCACAGGAATGGTTGAATAGCTTTAATCTTCCCTTTTTCCGGTTTGAGCTTTTAAAACGCACCTGTGTTGAGCAGTGTTATACCCTAAAGCTTTTTAAAAAAATTAAACTTCTCATTTTTGCGATTATTTTGTGCTTTCTGGGTGGATGTCGAATTGGCCAAATAGCCCCTTAGGTGGTTGGGGTAAATTGATCATTTTTATTTAGTTTATTTTAAAAGTTTTTTCTTTCAAAACTGAGAACATTTAACACATTTTTAATCAGTCTCTATTCAAAGCAATTCTTTTTATAACAATAAGAGCTTAAAAAGTAATCAAGTATTATGATTAAAACATCATCACTAGCCAATGCTCGTACAACGTATGTAGATGAAAATGGGCTTCTCGGTTAGAACACATTTCAAGTGAGCCCATTGATCACATATGTTGCATTGAATCCGCCTTTTCATAGGCTGACCTTGTAGAAAAGGCTTGCTGCACATCAGACACACCTTATTATGAGACTTCCGACCGATCATCTTTCGTGGTACTTTGCGTTTACTGTTGGTATCTGTTTGGGTTATTGTTCGTGGTTGACGTCAAACAGGTTTGGCTTGCTCAATTTCCAGTGCGTTTTTCTCTGGAGTATCAGTCAAAATGACTGCCTTCCTCTTCCGCTTTTCTCCTACTGTATATTTTCTTGGTCCGGCCTTGGGATACGCCTTCACTGCTTCAGGTGAGAATTCATCACTTTGCTCCTGAACCTCCTGCTCGGATGATATCATCTGGATTGATGCGGTGTCACATGTGGCGATATCCACTGATTCCTGCTTAGGAAATGGTCTGACAGTCACATATGATGGCTTGAAATCTTCCGCCGTGAAGATACTTGGATGCAATAGGAAATTTCCACGCTTTTGAAATCAGCTCATGATGATTGATGGCGCAGCAGCTAGTGGCAGTTGTAACCATTCTCATAATATCATATATTGTTTTCCCAGGATTATTCCTCATCCAAGAGCCTTGAGCAGATGTGACGTACTTTTTAAACGGACCGAACACTGAAACGTCGAACTGTGGCATGCCATGGCTAGTTATCAACGAAACAGGGTGAGAGAGGAGAAAATCGCCTATTGATACTTAGGTACTTTTAAACAAATACGCGATAAATAGTAACAAATTTATATAATATATATAATATTTCGTACCAATCGTTCGATCGATGAATTACGCAACAATCGCGCATTATTTTAAACAAAAAATTGGCAGTAGTACAAAGATGTTTGATTAATTTCGGTTGCAATGCTGACATCAAAATTGTATATTTGTTTTGTTTACAATGCGAGTACAATCCATTGGTATCATTATCTATTCCATTTCTACTAGTAGGTCCTTTCGACCTGATCGATCCACTTTGCCCGCTGTGCCCCTCTTCGTTTTGTCCCTAACGAATTGGTTTCAATAACCATCTTTACCGGGTCCGACATTTTTACGACATGCCCAGCATATTCTCTCCCGTTAATTTGTGATTTTTCATTCTTTTTCTTTTTCTGGGTGTTTTCAATTTTTAAAATTTTGAAAAAGTAAGCATAAGAATGATTAAAAGTTTAAGAATGCTTCTTTTCGTACGAAAATACAACAAAAAACATCAACAGTTATACTAAGTAAGCTATGAAGCGGCTATATCAAACTCTGCCAGTTCATCAAATACTTGCTAAGAACAGAACATACTTCTCTTTATGCAATCATTCGTGGATGATTTATACCAAGTAACACCTTTTCATTTACTGATTTATACCGACTGGAGAAATATTAAACAGCAATTTACTGAGAAACATACGGTAACAAAAACGCGTTAACAACAATTTGTTTAGCGAGGCATGAAATTTTCCTATCCGCTGTGCCATGAGGTTTTTTCCTGTTTGAGCTCAGCCACACATGAATGAAAAAATCTAGACACAGAATAAATGCGTTGCTTCTGGTTAATGGCCTTCTGTGAAGAAGCTGCTTTCAGTGGAAAATTTACTAAACTATTGTATTAGTCTAATGTCATTCTGTTGAATAGTGTCGAAGCCTACAAATTATTTTGAGATTTAATATGTCTAGTATTAGCATTGATTAAAACTGATATGAGGTACTCGACATAACAATTTTGATTAAACCCATCGAAAACATGGAGCTCGGCCTAAGAGATTGCCAGAAATATTACTCATTAGTCGTAAACTGGATTGTTTATCGGTGTGATAAGCTTAATGCTTTATTCTTTAGGTAAGAACCAGAAAGAAAACGAAGCCTTCTTATTCTTTATCTTTTGTATGTGCTACTATTGCATAAAGTTTAATTAGCGTATGTATGAGAAGCATATCATTATGTTGCCTTTTGATCGCGGTGCGGTTGATTGGTTGCACGGCGGGATGTTCAATTATAGTACAGTTTTTTCTCTTCCGCGTCTTTTCACGGCCATGTTGCGAACCACAAATATCGTAACAGCTGTGAAACGATAACACGCCTCTATGATGTTCGGTACGCGTCTGTATGGTGCGCCTCAAATCATTCATTTGAAATCTTAAAGCTGTTAAAAAAGGTCGAAAATAAAATCGAACTGTTGTTTGAAATGTTTTTGCTGTACATCCGTTCGTTTTAACACATTTTGTTTGACTACGAGCACTGGCGATGGAGGCTGTATTTCCCGACAACATAACTGAAAAATCGCTATCTTTGAATGGATATCAGTTGATTAAGTTATATGCTTACCTTGGTTATTCACTCAACACTATTGAAATTTTGTCAATTATTCAAGTTATTGTTCAACCTTTTTTAAATGTGCCAAAATTTAGAGCACATGTTTTAACTTGTTCTTTATAATATCTTCTATCAATCTAATTAAAATATTTCATTCATTCTCTAGATAATGCTAGGCCAAGTAAATACAAGGAGAGCACAGCTATTTCCTGTGCTTAAACCCATTATCATACGAGATGGCAGGATAAGAATCGAGCCTGTTGGATCAAGGCGGTTAAGCATATAAGAGTAGTCCGTCGTCACGGAAGCTGCTTGCCTAAATGTCATAATATTTCCAAAACTACAAAAATGTGGAACAAAAATGTTGAAACAGAGAATTAAAATAGGGAAATGGAAGCGAAGGAATGTGAAATGTCCACGGTCCACGATGGAGGAAAATAAAATGGTTGTCCACCGAGGGAGGGGGGAGGTCAAAGTCGTAAAAAATTTGTCCACATGGAAAATGGATTGCCCCTAATTAATAGGCGGCATTAGAAGGCACCTATAAACAACATCAAGTCACCTATAAACATCAAAGCACCTATAAACAACATTCAAGTTGAATAAAAAAATAAATTTTGTTTATGGTTAAATGCACTGTATAACACAGTATAACGAGCATA
Source organism: Wyeomyia smithii (assembly GCF_029784165.1). Classification (NCBI taxonomy): domain Eukaryota; kingdom Metazoa; phylum Arthropoda; class Insecta; order Diptera; family Culicidae; genus Wyeomyia; species Wyeomyia smithii. Next base: position 112,148,197 of record NC_073695.1, on the reverse strand, counting down.
ATTCCCTTGGACTGAGCAACGCATTCATGATAATCTAATATAAGACAGAATAAAAAGGAACCTATTTGCATTATCTTTCATCCATTCAATGTCTGCCCTAGTCTGTGAAGGTACTGAAAAACCTTCCGTCTTGGCGAGTACTTGGTGGCACGAAGTGATTGAAAGGAAATAGCGTATCTTTTACCCAGATTGTGTCTATAAAGAGCAGTACACGGTTAGCCTTTATGGGTAATATTGATTGATCAGAGCATATATTTATATGTCTATATAATAAAAGTGATATGATAGTTATTTTTCTCACAAAACAGGTACTTTGAAAAATGATGATCGTTGCACATCTTTCTGCAACCTAATGAGATGCAATAGAAGGTTACATTTTTATGTTAATTCTTATGTTAAATCACCAACTCTGATTTCCTTGGATCTCAATTTTGCATCATCATGCCGAGCTTTTTTCCAGAGAAAGTAGAAAGACAGCTCTTAAAAGAGCAAAACATTATTAGTGAATAAATTCACTTGGATAGGTTCTCTACCATAAGGCACGAATGGCGGACCCTGATTCTAATTCCTAACATATAGTTACGATTTCCTTAATTTAAATTCAAAATAATTCGACAACTGATGCTTTTAGCAATTCGATTACTATGAGCTTTATAATTTGAAATGCCAACCAAAATCGTATTACATCATCGGAATACGTTTAACCTTGGAATAAGTTAAAGTTGAAAACAAGCTTTAAAACTAAACTTTCAACAAAAAAAAATCCTAACATAAGGTACTTAACCTTGCAATTTTTTATTTTTATTTTATAGATTTTTTTATAATGCCAGATTAATTTTGTGTTATAAACAAAACAATCAACGTTGAGTTATTTAAAAGTTGGTGTTTAATTTTAGTATGTTTTGGTAAAATATGTTTTTAATGTTCAACCAAAACTTTCTGAGCTGCAATACTTTCAATAGAGTGTACTGAAATTATAGTTTAGAAATTATAGAAATTATACAGTGATACTTAATATTATTTTCAATTCTAATAGAAAAATTTCACTCAATTTTCTGAATCGAATACGTAATTTTATAAGTTTATTTATAATAATATAACAGTTTAAAATAACAGTATAACTTGTGATTGCACACAACAACTCTCTGCTTATTTTTTATTACGAACACTCAAATCTATTCGAACGACTTGCTGCAAAAAAAAACAGCCAGTTTACACAATTTACTCTTTTCTGAAATAGTAGAAAATTGCCGCTTTTTGTTATGTTTCCTAACTAATGATGATTGCTACGTTATTTTACGCTGCTGGAAGAAGCTCGTAATCGATCGCAAAAACTTCCTCATAATCTTGCTCGACAAGATCAATCAGAAAAGGCCAAGATGAACAGAAAAAATTGCTACCTAATTCTATATTTCTGCATGGATCATCCATCGAAGGCGTACATGCGGGAATTGATTGAACAAATTCTGGACCTCCGCCTCAGTGTACCAACCGAAGCAAATAAAAAATTACAACTTGGGAAAATAAGAACTAGGGTAGACCAGTTTACGGACAAGAATCCAAATCACAGGGAAGGTTGTAAAATTAACGTTTATTCTTGACATTCTTCTTAAAAATTACACCATTATTTCATAGTATGCGCGAAGAAAATATTGGAAACTGTGTAAAAAAACAGTTGGTTAATAGAGACTGTAAACTGAACATTTTCTAAACGTAATGTCCCTCCTATCTTTATCTTTATTGTGAACTGACAAGGTAATAATAATTTTACTGACATTCTATTATCTTACTAAAGATAAGGGGTTAGTGCTCTGAAATTCGACGTACTTCTTCCGCAATGAAGTGCAAAACCTTGCGATGGAATTCTTGAAATAAAGGAAACCAACTCCACGGCAGATGAGTACAACTGAGAAGAATCGAGAGAATAGCTTTGGTTCGGTTGCAAGGCGCACCGGATGGATCGCCCCGCAGCAGCTATAAATTTTAACTGTAATTGAAAGACGAGAACGCAAGTGTTGGTCCAAGGTAGGACGGCTACTAGTAATGGAGCATCAACGATCAGTCAGCAGCCGCCAGAGAGCTTCAACGTTTGTCTTCTACGAAGCTATGATTTACTGCTCTGTTCGTTATTTATTCATCGAGTAATCACTGTCGAATGGAAGGGGTACGGAGCTGCGTCACAGACAATTAAAAAAACCAGTCCCAATATCTGAGGTGCTTCCTTCATTTACTATTAGCTTCTGTTGAATTTGGTACAATAGGAGCGGACAGATGATAACAGAGAATCAAAACGATTGAAACCTAGCGTGAAACGGTGAAAAAGTTTCGATTTGTTCACAATTTATTTGAAATGCTACGTAATCGGTTTAACGTGGTAAAAATCGGCTTGATAATTTTTTTTTTTTTCAGAACAAGCATGATCATTATAAATGGACGAAACACATTAAACCAATAAAACGAAAAAAATTTTTTCGAAATTAAAAATATTATTTGTGATTGTGGATATTGCCTTTCATTTTTTTTTTATATTTTTAGTTATTGAGAAAATGAGAATTTTAAGTGCAAGTGACTCGGTCTTAAAAACATTTAGTCAATAGAATCGAATCCTTAAAATGAGCAAGTTAATATACAAATTAAATAATTAGTATTGAAATAGCAACTCTTACTAAAAACTTTTTCTTTGTTTTGTTTCCAGGTAGGGTAGAGCGGGGCTAGTTGGTCATTTTTGGTCAAAATGTTCTGTAACTTTTTGTGGGAAATATTATGGCAAAAACTCATAACATGGAAATGTTATTTAAGTCTATAGCATCTAGGAAAAATATAAACTGTACAGAATAGTTTATGATTTTGCGGATATTCTATGTTTTTGAGTGGATGTCAAATTGGCCAACTAGCCCCTCAGCTGGGGTAAGTTGGTTAGGGTGTGAGGTAAAATGGCCATTTATATTTCGGAAGGATAATTCAGTTTTTCTTCCTCGCGGCAGCCTGTGGCGTCTCAGCGGAGGTCAAACCGCACCTGGTTTTTTGTTCATACATTTGCTTTCCGGAATCCCAAACAATGAAAAAAGTAACTCATAATTGCATGAAAAAAATCGTGTTACTCTTTAATACCTGATGAGAAGTATATGTTTAAATCTCTCTAATAGTTTGGTTGCGAACTAAATCAAAGACAATACGGATTAAACTGAGAACCAGAGCCAAATTCTAGATTCGCATCTGCAATCACAAGCACAAAACTATAGCTACTTTGGCTTTTTTCTTTTTTTTTTTGTTGAAAGCTTGCTCTCGTCGAAATTTTCATCAGGTAGAAGGCATTTGCCGATGCATTAGTGTACGTTATAGTTATTTGAGATCAATGACTCAGCATTTATAGTGTGCAATAAAAGATTCATCAAAATGACAATGCAATGGAGATAAGTTTTACCAAATATGTAAATTCAAATAAATGGTTTTACTGAACAATAAAAAATGCTGTTTTCGCTTGGATTAAGATTGCATCACGACAGCACTGTTCAAGAAATTGCATTTACTTGGTTACTTGAATTCATTTATGATGTCCATATGACCAGCCAGCCCCGCTAGTATGTGACCAACTAGCCCCTCACGTATTAAATATGAAAATTACTTGAAATATATGAAAATAAGATTTTGGCGAAAGTTTGCTTTACACAACTTAAAACTAACGGAAATGACTTTCATAATACGTTGAGCCATGTTCATTTCCATTTGGCTAACTTTGTTTAGACGAAAAGTTTCAACTTGAAAACCGAGTAGAATTAATGGCCAATTTGGCACCAACCTGTATTTATTATACGTCTCAATTAAAACTGTACTTCATTTCGTCATTAAGTTTCCCTGGTTATCTACTACGTATCACCCATATAACCCGATTTTTTTGATACGTAGAATGGTTCGGAATCCGACCCTCGAAAACCGACACTCGTTCTCGTTCATGACGCACTTTTTCTAGGGAGCATGTTTTTCAAACTAGCGAGTAAGATTACAAAAAAATGCTTGTGCTATTTATATAAAACTAGCTGATTCTGTAAACTTCATCCCGCTCATTTTTTTTTTTTTTTGCTTTAATTAAATCATTTTAAACATTTCAAATTGATTCCACATACATCCAAAGATTGACCTTGCGGTTTATTTATAGTTTGCAAATGTATGACGAATCGGATATGAAGTACGTTTAAATCAAAAGACAACGACGTTTGAAATGATTCCTTTTATCAGAATGCGAACGCCAAAAGATGAGGAGTCTCCTGTACAGCACCTCGACTCTGGAAATAGGGTAAGCAGGGGTAATCATGTATGAAGCGCCTCAGTTCATTTATTTGGAAACATGCAAAAAATAAGATATGAGACTATTGGGAATCCGTAGCGGTTCATGAGACCTACCTTCTGTGCAAGTTTAATAATTGGCACTAGCAGCAAAAAAATAAACAAAAATAAACTTTGATTTGAGCTGCTGTAGATCTAATATCAAGTAGCGTTTTCGTAATGTTTTCTTACTAGTGTATAAAGTTTATTAACTGGTATTTGCACTCATATATCTCAAGAGAACCTACAAGCAGCTGTATCAAGTAACGAAACAGAAAAATTGTAAAAAACAAAGCCTTGGTACTACATTCCGAGTCTGAACTTGACCTTCTGTTTATTTATACACAGACTTCGCAGCCGACTATTTAGTGTACAGGACAATTGCGGGGCTAGCGCTACGTTTAACTGACACTAACAGTCTCTCCCGAGCCGAGACCTGAACCTACGACCACTGGCTTGTTAGCATCGTACCTCGAGACCATCTGGGAGAGAAAAATTTTATGATTCGCTTAAATATTCAATGCTTTTTACAACACTACAGCTTCGGGCGGCATGCCCCACCTTCAGGCGTGCTGAAATGTTCATTGCTTCAACCAGAGTTGCCAATAAAATTTTCTATTTAACTGGAAAAAGGCTGAAGAAAAAACTGGATTCCAAATGAATTGAAAAAGAAAGCAAAAAAAAATGTGAGAGCGCTTTTCTGTTATCCAGTGTCAGTTTTTTATACAGAAAACAAAGGGATAACTCTTCGCATAAAAATACTCATTTTAATCAGAACTGTTTGGTACCGGCCTACATTTTGGCAAAATTTTGAACTGAAAATTTTCCTCTAACGCAGCAAAATTTAAAGATACGCAATCAATCTATCTCAAAATTAAGAAAATAAAGCAACATTTCCTTCCGTTACATTAGTGAAGTTTAAATTTCAATCTAATTCTTCCAACAATTTTTTAACTGCTACGCAACAAAAATAAATAGAAATTTTTTTCATGGTCTGGTAAAATCTATTTGTTTGGTTCTATCTCAACCATGTTATGCAGTCTTTAATTTGACCGTGTTTCGTGCGAGAAGATAGAATACTGAAAATGCTGTTAAGAATTGACAAAATAATTTATCAATCTACAAAATTTACGTTTTAATAATATTTCCGAAAATCAATCGGAGCTTCAGTGAATAAAAAACTGGACAAAACTGGCAAATATCTGAAAAAACTGGAAGGTTTTGGAAATAAACTGTTTGACTGGATCACTTGAAAAAAACTGGAGGAACCCAGTTTAAACTGGAACATTGGCAACCCTGGCTTCAACGTTCACTTCTGAAACCTTTTTTTTTTTATAGGGGGGGAGTTTGTAATGATTTATTTATGTACTAAAATATCTATTCAGAATTAGTATTGTGTGTTCTGCCACAAATGGTGACATTTCAACACTATTATATATATTTGTACGCTTTTTAGTATTATTGAGTGTTATTAGCTTTCGCAGTTAAGATAATGTAATTGTAGGAAGATTATTAAACCTACTTGTCAAGAAAAAAAAAGGAATAAAACGAAACTTAAAATAAACTTAAAATAAACTTAAAACTATCTTACTGACTATAAAGTGAGCTAATCGTTGCAATTGAGGATTGCAACGATTTTTGTCGGAATTTGTTGATAATTTGGCTTGACATATTTTCTGATGTTTCTACATTAGTGAGCCTATGTAGCTCGTTCGTGCTAAACCAGTGAGGACGCTTCAAAATCATTTTCAAAAGTTTATTCTGAATCCTTTGAAGTGTCTTCTTCCTGGTTGCACAACAACTTGTCCAGATGGGAACTGCATATAACATTGTTGGTCTAAATATTTGTTTGTAAATTAACAGTTTATTCTTGAGACAAAGTCTAGAATTCCTGTTGATAAGAGGATATAAACATTTGATATACTTATTGCACTTTGACTGGATATTTTCAATGTGCTCCTTGAAAGTAAGATTCTTACCATAAGTTAGCCCTAAGTATTTAACTTGATCAGACCAATTTAAGACCACACCGTTCATCTTAATAACGTGGTTATGGGTGGGTTTGAGAAATGAAACTCTTGGCTTATGAGGAAAAATAATTAACTGTGTTTTTGAAGCATTAGGGGAAATCTTCCATTTTTGTAAGTATGAAGAAAATATATCTAAACTTTTTTGTAGCCGACTGCATATAACACGAAGGCTTTTTCCTTTTGCGGAAATGCTTGTATCGTCACAAAACAGAGATTTCTCACAACCTGATGGTAAATCAGGAAGATCAGAAGTAAAAATGTTATATAAGATTGGGCCCAAGATACTCCCCTGAGGCACACCAGCTCTAACAGGCAATCTATTAGATTTACCATTTAGATAGTTAACCTGGAGAGTGCGGTCAGTTAAATAACTTTGTATCATTTTTGTGAGGTAAAGCGGAAAACTGAAATTTGACATTTTAGCTATTAAACCTTTATGCCAAACACTGTCGAATGCCTTTTCTATATCTAGAAGAGCAGCTCCAGTCGAATAGCCTTCAGATTTATTAGTTCGAATCATATTTGTTACTCTAAGTAACTGATGAGTAGTGGAATGCCCATGGCGAAAACCAAACTGCTCATTTGCAAAAATTGAGTTCTCATTAATATGTGTTATCATTCTATTAAGAATTATTCTTTCAAAAAGTTTGCTAATAGAGGAAAGAAAACTAATTGGTCGATAACTTGATGCCTCAGCTGCATTCTTTTCGGGTTTTAAACTTGGAGTGACTTTGGCATTTTTCCATTTCGTAGGAAAATGTGCTAGTGCAAAGCATCTGTTAAAAATTTTTACCAAGAAATTTAAAGAGTTTTCGGGAAGTCTTTTGATGAGGATATAGAAAATCCCATCATCTCCTGGTGCTTTCATGTTTTTGAATTTTTTGAGAATGGTTCGCACCTCATTCAAGTTTGTCTCCAATACCTCTTCGGAAAGAAATTCTTGGGTGGTGATCTGAACATACTTTTGGTTTACTTCATTTTCAATAGGACTTACTACGTTCAAATTGGAGTTATGAACACTCTCAAACTGCTGAGCAAGTTTTTGAGATTTTTGTTCATTCGTTAGAAAAATGCAATCACCATCTTTAAGGACTGGAATGGGCTTCGAGGGTTTCTTAAGAACCTTCGAAAGCTTCCAGAAAGGTTTTGAATAAGGTTTTAGTTGTTCAACTTCTCTCATGAAATTCTCATTTCGCAAGAGAGTGAATCTATGTTTAATTTCCTTTTGTAATTCTTGAAAAATAATTTTCAAAGCAGGATCACGAGATCTTTGGTATTGACGTCTCCGTATGTTCTTCAAACGTATAAGAAGTTGAAGTTCACTGTCAATAATTGGTGCATTAAATTTCACTCTTGCCTTAGGAACTGATAAATTCCGGGCATTGAGTATTAAGCTGCTAAAATTTTCTAATGCTCTGTCAATGTCAGCACTATTTTGTAAAATAATATCATCATTCAAATTTTCCTCGATCGTAGAACGATATCTATCCCAATTAGTCTTGTGATAATTTAACACAGATCTAGTGGGATTTAAAATAGTTTCATGGGAAATAGAAAATGTTATGGGAAGATGATCAGAATCAAAGTCAGCATGAGTTAATAAATCACTGCATGAATGGCTTTGATTTGTTAGTACCAAATCAATTGTAGATGGATTCCTAATAGAAGAATAACATGTAGGACCATTTGGAAATAAAACTGAATAAAATCCAGCCGAGCAATCATTAAACAATATTTTTCCATTGGAATTGCTTTGAGCATTATTCCAAGATCGATGTTTCGCATTAAAATCACCGATGATTAAAAATTTAGATTTATTTCTTGTGAGTTTTTGCAAATCTCCCTTGAAATAATTTTTTCGCTCACCAGTGCATTGAAAAGGCAAATACACTGCGGCTATAAATCAAATGCCAATACTTGTTTCAATTTCAATTCCCAAACTCTCGATAACTTTGGTTTCAAGATGGGGTAAAACACGATGTTTTATTCGACGGTGGATAACTATTGCAACTCCACCACCGGCAACATCAATTCTATCAAACCTATGAACTATAAAATTTGGGTTCTTTTTTAGTATAATATTTGGCTTTAAAAGCGTTTCAGTCACAACTGCAATATGCACATCGTGGACTGTTAAAAAATTGAAAAATTCATCCTCTTTCGCTTTTAAAGAGCGAGCATTCCAATTTAGGAAAATTTACAGCATTATTTAAAATCATTGCTGAATTTCAATTTCATAACAATATTAGTTGTAAATTTTATACCTTCTTGAACAGCCTCGTACATCGAGTTACAGTTCAACAAAACGGACATTAGCTGCAGCATGGATTGTTGTAGGTATTCAATCTTTTCGGGATTTGGATCACCTAAATCAATACTGGCTGACTTTTCAGCACCAAACACGAATGGTTTGTTACTGTTTGAATTTGAAATATTACCTGAAAGGACACTGGCATATGAACAGCCTGGTGTTGCCTGAACAAGATTATTTTTCTGAAATTTGTTATCTGAATTTAAATTATTACCTACAGACACACCTGCTAATGAAAGTGCTGGTGATGCCTGAACAGTACTGAAAGTCTTTTGATTACCCACATTGACAACAGGTTGTTTAAAATTCCTACGTTGTCTAGAAGCAATAATTTTTGACCTCACAGGACAATTGAAGAAATTAGATTTGTGATTTCCCCCACAATTTACACATTTGAAACTATTAGTGATCTCTTTCACGGGGCAGATATCTTTCGTGTGACTAGTGTCACCACAAATCATACATTTTGCAGCCATATGGCAGTTTCGAGTTCCATGACCATAGGCTTGACAATTCCGACATTGCGCAAGATTATGGATTCCTCCATGTCTCTTTAAATTTTCCCACTTTATTCGCACGTTGAATAAAACACGTGCTTTTTCTAAACATTTTAAATTATGTACTTTAGTACGATAGAAATGTACTAAGTAATTTTCATGGTGTATTCCAGTTTGAAAAATTTTGGCATTTGCCTTTCGTTTCATCAAAATTACTTGGTTGGGGGCAAAACCAAGTGATTCCGACAAACAATCTTTGATTTCATCAATACTTTGATCATTTGAGAGACCTTTCAACACAGCCTTAAACGGTCTCATCAAAAGAGTAAAATTTATACATCTTTTCAGTCAAATACTGTAAAAGATATTTATGGCCATCAAAAGATTCGGCCAAAATACGAATTTCGCCTTGGCGACCAATTTGAAAATTCACTTTCACATTCGATAGAAATGATGCAAGTTCTGATCGAAATGCTTTAAAGTTTGCTACAAATACCACAATAGGTGGAACTTTAACCTTCTTCATAACGGCTTTATGCTCAGTATGAGAAGTTTGGAATTCTAGATCCCCAACAGAAGAAATAATATCATACCTGTTAGTCGAAATTTCAGTGTCACTTGGAGGAGATGCCTCACGTTTCCTTGATGCCGCATCAAAGCGAGCTTTTTTATTTTTTCCAGGCATAACTGGACAACTTCACTACACTTTCACTTCACTATAGAATTTGAGTAGAAATATCTCAAACCAAATTAATTCACTAAAAACTCGTTAACTTTAAAAACAAATTTATTACTTTGCCTTTCAACAGGTAGTCTTTTAAAAAGATTGCCTGTTGAAAGCGAAAAACAAAATTTTAATATCTCTCGCTAGTCTAAGACTTAGCCTCGAGCTGTTGGTAAAATGCGACCGTACTGTAGGACAGTTCAAGTCGATCGACACTTCTGAAACTTCAAGTGCTGTTTCACTTCGCGTGCTGAGCTGTAGTAGAAGCATATGAAGCTATTGCATGAGGCATTTTATACTGCATCTGGGGCGTTTTTCCTCAGTAGATTGGAAAGCTGGCGATTTAATAAAATTAGGGCGTTTTTGTGTAACAGCATAGGCGCCATCTTGAGGGGGGCAGAGAACTTTTTGACACCCCCCACCCCACCCCCCAATATTTTTTCCGAGAGGCAACTTATCATTTTGCTCCCTCAACAATTTTAGAAAGTTGGCGTCTCTTTTTTCAGTTTTTCGTACTGATAGTTTTATTTGTTATTTTTTAACTTCACATCCCCCACGCTTTTTTGCAAAACTGTAGTCTATGCTAGTTATTATCAAAACTGCCATTTTATTCACTTAACGTCAATCCTGAAACATTTAGCACGCAAAAGTTTCAAGCGATAGATTTCTAGAAGTTCTTTAATATTTGATAAAGCAAATATTTTCGAAACTCTCGTGTGCCCCTCCAATAATTCTATGAAGTCGGCACCTATGTGTAACAGTTATTACAAAATAAAATAATAGCAGTGCATTACCAACAGAATAGTGTATCTAACTGCATGAGAGATTTGTTGTTTATTTTAAACATAACTACAATGTTGACGATGTTCCTCAAGGGGGCGTATTACACCTGTTTATCCTACCCATATAGAAGTCGGGAATTTTCAGCTGTTTCCCAGAAACAGAAAGTCGCCATCTTAGATTTCGAATGGTATTCAAGTCAATTTCTGGCCTCTGAGCATCATTCTGATTCCGAAAACAGTTATATTGGGTGGTACTCACTCATGTTTGGCTGTTTTTCAGAAACCGGAAACCGCCATCTTCGAATTCAAAACTCATTTATTCTTGTACAAGAAATATACATATTAGACGATATTTGGTCACTTTCTGCTGTTTTTTTAAATACATCAGAGTTCACCATCTCGGATTTCAAAATGGCTTCAGTGTCATTTCGGCTCCGGAAATACTCGTTTTGGGAAATATTCTATTCTGTCATGTTCAGATGTTTTACAGAAACCGGAATTCGCCACTTTGTATTTCAAAATGGCATGTGCAGTCAATTTCTGCCCTCTGGGCATTTTTTTTGCTATAACTTTGTAAGGAAAAGTCCTGGAGATGTGTGGCCTTCAACAAAAACGTGTGTTTTGTATGCCCAAATGCTGCTTTAGAACAACGTTTTCTTGTAAAATGTAACTAACAAAAGTTAAGTACAAAAAACCAACTTTTAAGTAACTTTTACATGAGATACTATGTAACTCTGTTCCCAATGAAGATAGAAATTTGTTTGTTCAGCAAAGTTTAATATTTTTGCACGTTCTAAAACTTTGCCGAATAAACCATTCCTCTGTCTCTTAACACAAAAAAGTCATTTTTTTTTATATATGAAAACCTACTGTGACATATGCTCGCCGTACTCTAAAATGGGTGGATTGTGACAAATGGAACCTAAAGAAGTTTATAGTACTTCAGCATCATGATCATGATTCCACTTGCTCCTTTTTAACCTATACGTTCTTGAAGTTATCGAAAAAATAAGCTAAAATATGATATAACTTTGTAAGGAAAAGTCCTGGAGATATATAGTCTTCGGCAAAAATGTGTGTTTTGTGTGCCCCAACAATTCCTTCCAACAACACTTTCGTGTAAAATGCAACTAACAAAAGTTAAGTACAAAAAACTAACTTTTAAATAAGTTCTATGTAATGTCCTTATAACTTTGTACCGAAAAAAGATAGGATTTTCATTTGTTCAACAAAGTTTCATATTTTTGAATCTTCTACAACTTTGCTGACTATTCTTCTATCTCTTAACAAAAAAAAGTTTTTTTTTTTATTTTTAGTATAGTAAACTTTTCATATTTTTTGACAATTTGCGAATATGCGGGTCATTTATACAAACAATTGATCCGAAGACACTACTAAGCTCAGATGAAGTTGAAAGGCGCTATGGAATTAAGTATCACTTTTTGCCTTATTGGACCACTGTGCAGTGGTGTCAGCAGCTATATTGGCACGGCCAGCTGGTGCGGCACTTCCCTAGTAAAAGCTGCCTTTGTGCAGTAGCGAGGAGCATCAGAAGAAGGTACATTATCCGACACTTCCTCTGATGAAAAGTTGCCGTATTTTGACAACACACAAAGTTGCAGTGCAGTGCAGTTGTGGCTTTGCATACAACCCTTGTGTTATTTTTTAAATTTGAATGGGAGCCCTCGCTTCTAAAAGAAGGAGTGGTTCTGAGCCATCCTAATCACCTTTCCCGTCCCCTAAAACCCCTACATACAAATTTTCACGCAGGTCGGTTCAGTAATTTCCTAATCTATATGGATCAGCTATTGCAGCTATTGAAAATATTGTTTTTCAATGTGTTTGGACGTTTTGAATAAAATATCGTTTAAGCTGTTAGCGACGAGGCGCCGTGTTAGATTTTCAAAAAGTCCACCATTTTATTTTCAAATTATCCCATTTTTTCTCATGCCCAAACTTGCCTTTAAATAAATACTTGCTTTTTCCACACCGAAAAAAAATTCAAAAACGATAATTTTCAAAGCCACTGATGAGATGCATCCATTTCTAAGACATTTGGCATAAACAACTTATTCAGGCCCGGATTCAAGGGGGGGAGGATGTAGCGGGGGCAATCGACTAGCTCTCCCATACGGTTGTGATGTCGGGTTCGATTCCCGATCAGGTCGAGGAACTTTTCGAGCTGGAAATTTTTTCAACTCAGCACTGGGGCACACTGTGTCGTTGTACTTATCCTACAACATACAAAATATACCAAAAACAATATCGATAACGAATTCTCTCAACTGATGTAGTTGATCGAGACCGCTATTAGCCCCCCAGGCTAGCGTGCGATATTGTTTTGTTGAACGGGGGCAAATACCCCGGGCCTCCCGATTCGAAGGGCCCCTAGTCCTAGAGCAGACATCACAGACGTGGAAGTGGAGACCTCTTTTTTGCTCGTCACCTTCCAGCGGAGCGTGCAGTCATTTCACAATTTGCACTTTTTTTACCTCTAATTATTCTAAGAAAACAGGGCCCCACGAAAAGATCTGCCCAGGCCCCTCAACACCCAAATCCAACCCTGCACTTATTCGATATCAAAAATTTATGCTTTTTTTATCCGCCAAAAAAGTAAAGCTTTAACCGCTTTGAGGCACGATTTCGGTAATCTTTCAGACATTTGCCAGGGAGATAAAATGAAGACCACCCGGGTTCAAATCTGTTGCTAGGTTGATTTCTTTAAACAAATTCTACTCTAACCCCCGAGAGAAATAATTTTCTTTTCCAAATATTCCGCTTTTCTTTTTTTAGCTTTTTATTTCTTGGCTTTGAAAACTTTATCGCTATTCTTTTATTGGTGCCTACTTATTGTGCTGTCATGCGGTCTTCCTTATTTCTCTCGTGGAAAACAAGGTGTCTAGTATTAGCACTTTTTCTGCCGAAGGAATGTTGGTAAAATATACTAATTTATACAATGCAATAGAAGGTTGCATCTTGCATCAAATGCCTGTGGGAATATAATTTTGTGACTGTACCTCTGGGAAAGAGGCAGCTGCACGATTGAGTTGGAATTTTACATGAGGACTTTTTTCGAGAAGACGAAACTTTTGAGACCAACAGCTAAACGAAATTCCAAAAGTTGTTTCGAATGTTGTATTCGAATCGATCGTTGACTGAACTACGCAACGGTTAATTTAAACAGCATGTGCGTTGCATGGTAAGCGGCATCGCTAATGATAGCAGGGAACATTTCATTGTCTGAATTGTTCTCTACTATTCTCTCACTTCAATATTATCTTGCACTCATTTATCTACTAAAGCGAACCCGTATTGAAAGTAATTGATGTGAGCGTGCCAATTCACTGATTTAGGTTACGCACTGTCTCTCATCCATCCTTTCTCTTCGATACTGTCAAAATTCATTTTTTTTTTCATCAGATTACAATCCATTAGAAAATCTTGTTCCGAAATTTTTCTGTAGAACAATGACAACTCCCGAACAACAAATTGTTGTTTTTCTACAAGATCAAAATTTTGAGCTGGATAGCTGCAAAAAGCCTCATGACCTCATTGATACCTTTCCTACGAGTGATGAGTTCTTAGGCATTTTGTCCAAATATTCGCACATCGCCACCTGTGCTTTCTCCTACAACGTTCTATAAGCTGTACGATCAGTTTCGAAATGGTGTTAAAATTATTACAATAATGATTGTCATTACTGGCAAATCTTGTCGAGTCTTGCTGTGTCAGTGGTACCGCAATGTCGGTGGTACCACAATGTCAGTGGTACCGCTATAAAATTTGATAACGCAACTGTTATATCGGATTTGACGTTTTTAGCATAGCCCTGAAAGCCTCAGTGCAACGTATGCTTTTAATATGTTTACACTCTGGCCAGAGCCCTTCGGCATCTTAATATCGTTCTACGTGCCTACCGATACTGCTTGCGGTATCATTAGAACGGTAATGTAGCTTATGTGGGTCGTAAAGTTGTAATTGATTCCGTCAGCTTAAACAAATGCGTCAAATTCCGATTACACACCTTGATGGCCGAATCAATTGAATTTTCACGGTTAACGTGCCGTTTTGTCACAGTGATTGTCATGAAGAATAGTCGATTCATACTCTTTTATGTCTTTTTACTTGACGGTACAAGACAGAACGACTCAATGAGACAACTCCATTCACAATAATAAGTACTTACCTGTGCATATGTATTTACTTGCACGAATAAATCAAAATTATTCCCCTGTAAATGAATGTTAAAGTTCATCCCTTATTCATTGTCAAATTTTTACCGTCGTATACATCTGCCTTATTTTGACAAATACTGCAGTTGCTTTGAAACAATTGTGTTTTATGTATACATTATCACTAAAATCATATGGTCTAGAAAAAATTTACTCTTCAGCCACCCTACTGTGATATGTTTGCTATCTTTCACATTCCATTGAAAATTACTTTTTCCCATGCACGAATCGCAATAACCGTACTGGTACCACCAGCTTGCCATGCGCTTCGCGAGTATGTTTGAGGAAATCGAAAGTATCCCATCCCGTGGTTTATTATGTTTACACAGAAACCACCTGTGTACCGTAACTTACCACTAGCAGCAACATGTACATAGCTACACGACCACACACAGGAAATCTACTTGGGTAGAAGCAAATTACGGAGACACCGTTATATAGAACTAAGGAAAGGTCATCAAATGCAATTCTTGGTAGCCGCAATCGGGCTTTGTGACTAGGCATGAAGTACGTACAATGGCGAGTCACATACAGCATAATATTCCTGCCTAACTAACCGTTCCATTGGGACATAAACGCATTATTGTGTTTACGTGAAATTATGAGTAACTAGCGCATTTAAGTAGCTGATTACGTCGTACTCAAAGGAAACGATCATAATCGATAGTGAGCCTCCCGTAAACAAACATGGTTTTATTCTCATTATTTTAGAAAGGTAGCTTTGAAAACGTGAGGAAATTAACTTAAGTACCACTTAATAAACACTCGCTTGATGATCTTCTATATCCTTCGTAGCAAATCCAGTTTTCCTGCTACTGACTGGTTCATGCCTTTCGACTGTATTCTGTTGGGCATAGCATCTTACACTAATTGCGGCTAGTCGTGACTTTGATGACTATAAAGATAAGCCGCAATGATTTCAGCAATTTTTTGTCATTTCCCTGTACGCGATCGTGATGTCAGTTATTTAGAGATACCTAGTTCCCGTCTAAAATATATAGCATGTATGCGTAGCAATTGAGCCATTCTACCATGTCGTCACGCAACTGATTTTTAGAGTTTATAATTTTCTTAATGGACGTCAAGGTGATACACATGTAAGCAGCTTGTAGGTGGTACAACTGGATAGTAAAAAGTAGAAACGGTGGACGTAATTAGCTGGTGTACGTTTCTGGAGCCGATATTTTAATGACTAATAACTGTGAAATTTTACGACACGAGACATTTTGTAAAACAATCTACCCAACATCAATACTCAAATGATTTTTATTATTAAACCTAACTGTAGTTGCAACACAGTTGTTGAACGAAATTTCTGCTATGCAGCTGTGGTGCATTGTACACGAGCAGAATCAAATTCCTCAACAAGGGTTGCTTACATTCCCGTGAAATTTAGTCTGCTAATCCGGGGAAGGTAATTGATTTTATAAAGCACTCTCTACCTGACTGGGAGCGATGGTGGATGACTGGTGATCCTATATGGCACGTATAGCAAGAGCGATATACTACAAAAGTTCAAATTAAGGGACGCTGTACCTAGTCTATTTCCACAATAAAAAATACTGTAAAATAAATAAAACCATGCAAAATTATTTTGAGAATAATATTTCCTACATACCCTACTTTCCAGACAGAATGCGTAGAGATATTTTACCTTGCACGCTCTCTTGAATCTTCAACAGAAATACGATTTTATTTTCCCAACTTTAAATTTAGCTAACAAGTGATTACCTGTGAAATTTCCTAGATGTTTTCGGACAAAAGAATTTACTCAAAACAAACAAGCAAATCAATTTATCAAATGACAATAAAATTAAACAGATGATAGATTAAGCGTAAATTGCTAGCACAACTCTAGCTCCATACTGTACCCCGCCACGCTCCACGTTGCAGACGTGACAAACCAAAATGGCACTTGAAACAAATTGCATAAGCACGATCTGACCATGTTCCCATCATCGCGGTAAGCACTATACATAAAGTGCAGGGGGCTGGACTTGTTGAGACAGTGCATGTAGCAATGGGCGATCTTTGAACAAAAATCGATTCTCCTGCATCGATTAATCAAAATCAATAAAATCGATTCATAACAAAATCGAGCCTGAAAAATCGATTTTACAAAAAATCGATTTTTGTTCGGTACGCAAGAAACAATTTGGAAGCTGTTATGAGAGCAAATGTGGCCAAAAGCAGTGTTGAAGCAATCGATGCTGAATAAACAACACGTTGAACTATTTGTTGAACAAACATTGCAGCAATCTTTGTTCATGTACTTATTCAACAGTGGAACTCTAGCTTAACAGAAGTTGTTCAAACGTTTGCAAGTGAATACCAGCAGCACTAATAAATATGTGCTGCGTTGAAGCGCTTTAAAGGTCTCCACTTATCACATCTAGATAAAAGCTATTTGAACGTTTCAAACGGCAACTTCGCAACTATTCTGCACATGTTGTTCAAATGATGCATACATGCGTTTGAAGTCTTTCAAAGAGCAATTCATTAGCTCTTATAGACGCGAGCGCTAGATCACCGGTTTAATAAAACATTCTTCTGGATGCGATTTATTGCAGTATAAACATTTTTTTAAATCACTAAAAGATTTAGCAACGTCAACGTCAGTGATGCCCCGAAAGATTTTTTTTATTCTCGGAAACTGAGGAACTCTATGAAAATTGGAACAGCATTTTATAATTATTGAATAACTTTGATCAGACAACAGTCGAACAACAACCGAAATGGAAAATAGAAAATTTCTGTTCAATAGTTGAAATTTTCCGGCACACAGTTGTCCAGAAACGGCGAAGAGGGTTTTAAACAACAACATCAGAATATTTTTATATTGTTGAATACAATATTCTGCTGTTGTTGCTCAAAACCCTCTTCGCCGTTCCTAAACAACTGTGTGTCGGATAATTTCTCCAAATTCAACTGAACAACCATTTAACAGTAGTTTTTTATTTTCCATTTCGGTTATTGTTCAACTGTAGCCTAATAAAAGTGATCGAGTAAATGTTTAGGCAACAAAAATTGTTACTTGGGTATAATCTTTTTACGACTATTTTTGGTTATATTTATGGAGATTTTGTTTTGTTTGCGTTTTCTGGTTTATTAATCATGTTCATCGAGTTTTCGTACGCAACATCTACTAACGATACGGCTTTTTTAGTTTATTGCCATCTTCTTTAACCGTGTGTACTCTTAGCGTTTTTTTTCTACTAAAAGTTTTCGTTGTCGCTCATCCCATAGACCATTTCACGAGACGTTTGGGAACTTGAGTCATGAACGAAATTTTGACAGAAAGTTTGGAACTGCTGACATAATGCACGTGAAAGCATCAAGAACATCAGCAGGATCCGTGACACCTGTCAATTCGTGAAATGGTCTATTGTTTCGGATGCACTAAGAGCAATCCAAACCTGTATACAGTCAGTTTTTTTTACGCGGGGGATACGTACCTCGTAAAAAAACGCATAAAAACCGCGGTAATTCGAAAATCCGCGTAAAAAAAAAGAACTCATTCAAAAATCCGCGTAAAAAAAACCTCGCTAATTTAAAAATCCGCGTAAAAACAAGTTTTTTTTTAAATCCGCGAAAAGTAGTCCAGCAAGAAGGGCTTTAAATAAAACCCGAGACGCTCTAGAACCAGTATTTAAATTTGTCCTCTTTGACGGTCATTCCGAATCTTTCGGTGGGCGGAGGGTATTTTCTGGACTAAGTCTTTTACTAGATAAACACTTAAACGTTTCTGGTTCCAAACCCATGTTAATTCGGAAATTCGCGAAAATTGTTTTGAATTAGCGCGGTGTCGCGTTCGGTTTTCAAATGAAAAATAAAAATTCGCTCTAAATCGTTACAATGACAGTTGGTAGATGGGCGAACTGTCATTTTAGCGGTTTCAAGCAGATTTCAGGAAGTTTTAAATCGTGATTTAAAAAGCGAAGGACAATGATAGAATTTTTTTTAAATCACGTTTTACTTGGAAAATTCAGATCATTCAGATGATATGAAAAACTGATATAGCTGATCAACCCAATTCATAAAAAAAAATCGGAACATCCGCAGAACAAACTCAAATAAACAAAAATGGCGAGTGCGACACCATGCAGAACAGAATAAAGCACGGCATATACACGACCATTCAATTCAACTTTTGCAATATTTGAGTTAACGAGTACCCCGCTACTCAAAGTTGAAAAATAAGCGCATATGCCTTTTCTACCTAAATCAAAAAATTGGTGCTTGATAGTAAACATCCACAACGATAGTAAACAACGTCCCTACGGAAGCCAATTTTCAAAAAGTTTACTTGCAGAGGTAGCAAATATGAAATAATGTTGGCTAATATCCAAAATGGTAAATTCAATATCCAATGCAATGCAAAATTTCAGCTAAATCGGAATCCAGGAGTATTTGGTCTAAATTTCACTTTCTCGACTTATGAAGAAAAGCAAAGTTTGTAATAGTTTTTTTTTGTGCCAAATGTCTTATGCCTTGTTCACACTATAGCAGATATCCCGTGATACCGTGATCTTGATACATACATACATCTAGTTTTCACAGAAAATTTGGAGTATGGGATTTGAAATCAAGATGGGCAATATTACATCATGTGAACTGGTTATTAGAAATGAATAAAACGTCGAGGTCGGGTGTTATCCAAAAAATCGAAATTTTGCTAACTGTTCGTGAAGGCGATATTTTGAACACTACTTCTAAATAAAACTGTCAAAGTCAATTTCCATTGCCACCCAATGTACACCAATCAGATAGTAATGATTGTATACAATATATGTCAAACTTTTGAGACGGTCTTGTGGTCTGGTAATTTATATTCAGTTCGAGGTCTTGTCTCGTCGTTCTTTTCATCCTCGCTAGGTATGGGCGAACGGCTCACGAGCCGTTCATATGAACCGGTTCTTAGGAAAGAGCGAAAGAACGAACGGCTCACGAAAAAGAACCACGGTTCTTTGGGCGCACCAGAACTGTTTGGTTCGCGCGAACCCGAAGTTTACTGAGACAACACGAACTGTCAACGCTCGTGAATCATTGTGAACCATGAGTCGGTTTAGAGCCGCTCCTTGATATATTTCACAACGCAAGCGTATTAGCCAAATTTCATACGGGTTTGTCTATTGATGTCGCGTTTACAAAGGCAAAAAATGGTTACTGCGTTAAAAATACTGGAGGGACTTAATTTGGTTGCGGATTGTTCTTTTTCAACTCGACGACAAGGTTATCCAGCTTCCTTGACCTACAGAAAACGTCAAAATGGGCTGCGTGCACTATACGCCATTACCGTTCGTGAAAAGCTGGATATGCTGGATATGGGGGACATACTCATGAAAAAAGTTGTCATGGACGTAGACAATTGTTTGAGCCAACAAAAACATTTGAAATGCGTTTTTCTCGGTTTCATGTCTATTACATTTTAGCCCATTTTTCAACTATGGACATCCCGGTAAAAAATTGACACATTTTTCAGATCAGTGTCCGAATTCCGAGCACACACTTCTTCGGAGAGAGAAAAATTTCGTATACTATCAATAAAGAAATATTCTTCTCTTCAAAGAAAAGTGTTCTCGGAATTCGGCCGCAGATTACGTTAGCAACAATAAATGCAATCACTATTGTTTTCAATCCGTTTTGCACACATTTATTTTTCAGGCGGAAAAAAACGATCTTGCCATCCAAAGGATCGATTCAGCAGAAAATCGCGCGCAGGAAAATCGATTCAAAAAATCGATGAATCGACTAGAAAAGATCGATTTTGCAAAAATCGGATCGATCTTGCCCATTGCTAAGTGCATGTAGTGCGCCAAGCTCAAGTACGTAGCGGATGAAAAAAGTAACTTGTAGGGAGGTATATGTGCAAAGCGGAAGAGGTTTTCAAAGATTCGAAGATAAGCAATCGTTTCTGGGTTAAGTTTGTTTTGATTGGCGATTGGCTGGAGGCTCAGATATTGAATTATACACAGTGTGATTAGAAATTAGGGTCTAAGTATGAGGTGCCAGGAGAAGGTTAATTCAGACAAGCAAAAATAAAATGTAAACACTTAAAGATATATTGTTTTCATTCATGGTGCAAGATAAATAACACTTCCAAAATGGGTTCAGGGGCTTAAATGCATAATGTTTCGTAGTCTAGTTCGGTGATAGTGAAAAGTGTTTCATCTTGAGATGCTCCGAATTTGAACGTTATTCAAATAAACATTTGTACTCTCAATCGTGATTAGCTTCGAATCAAACATATTGGACTTATAACAAAAACCTTATATTGTGCAACGCAACATATCAACTCCTTTCTACAAACGTCGTACGTGTTGATTGCTGCTCTCGTTTTATTAGCTGTATAATCGCATAATAACAAGCTCCGATCTGTTTGCCTGCTATAACGTAGGACTGAATTTACCTGGATGTTATATCTGAAGGCGATGTATGGAATACAGATAAGACTTCTGGAAACTGAACCTCTACTGTACTTTCGTACTTTCGCATAACCAACTTAAATAAACTTCAACGAGGTTTTTCTGTTCTTATTCACAGTGCTAAAAAACCAATCACATTAAGTTAATATGTTTTTATTTGGCGCATGATTAGTTGAGAAAAGTTATATCAAAATCGTATTAATATGAATACCTTGAAACAAATACTAATTATTTTAATTCCAACAATCGTAAATATAACGCGAATATTTGGCAATTGTACCGAAAATAAACTTTAATACGAGTTGGTTTCCTTGTGATATGATAGATTATGCACTCGAGTCACTTATTAAATTTAAAAACAGCCAAAGTTCCATGCATTCAAAACCAGAAGAATTAAAGAAAATATTATATAATTTATATTTTATAATTGAATAAAATGAAATAATATTGAATTCTAATATGGTTAAATAATAAAATAATATTGAATTCTAATATGGTTATTATATGGTTTATATCCAATAATTTCTGTTCAAAAGCTATACTTTACTCAGTCACTTCTGCACACGTTCAATGCGTAAACTCCACACTCCAGCTGATGGAGATACCTAATGGAAGAAACGTTCTCGATTAGAGGCCGTACCAACAACCAATAAAGCATTTTTAATTAGCGGGGATTTTTGAAGTCTAGAGCAATTTTTGTGATTGAAGTTTTTGAGATAATAGCCAAGCGATGCTGATTGAAAGTGAGCTTAGCATCAAGTAGCACACCAAGATCGTTGACTCGGTTTACGCTTTTGAGGCCATGCCCATCAATTGAGCAGTTGATAATCAAACTATTCATTGAGCTACTTTTTCGATGAAAGGTCATAACCTGACATTTAGAAACACTAAGGTCAGGCCAATTTCGTAAACACTAATCAACAAATGTATCCAACAGCGCTTGTAAACGTGAGCAATCATCAACAGATTGAACTATTCAATACAATTTTAGATCAGCGGCATGCAGTTATTCACAGTTGACTCTAAGCAGCCAGACGATGTCGTTAATGAATAATATAAACAGCAGAGATGCTAAATTGCTGCCTTGAGGAACACTGGAAAAGTCGGTGTACTGGGATGAGGAGGAGGAATCATTTTGTACACAAAGAACTCTGTCATAAAAATATGGAATGAGCCATTCCGTTAATTTTCGAGAAGCGCTAAGTCGTGCAAGTTTTCGTTAAACTATCTTGTGGTTGTGGACATCGATTTGCGCCTCCTGCTCCCTGTGAGAGATGCAGGTTGACATGAGCTTCAGTAGATTTATACAAGCGAATCTGGCAGGTATAAAACAATGTTGATTGGAGAAAACATAGCATTCTGTTTGTGCAAGAATAAAGTTGCTTACAACTCAAACAGTTTGGTTATAGCAGAAAGATTCGTAACACTAAAATAGTTTTTCACATTCTGGCGGTCTCCACCTTTGAAGACATGGAACACATACGACTGCTTTCATATTTGAAGCGCAACTATAGACATGCCAGAATCGTAATCTTTTCAGACAGCCAGGTTGCACTACTGGCATTAAAGTCTGCCACATGTGTTGCCAGACTAGTCTGGGAGTGCATTGCAACACTCAAGAAACTTTTCCGCCTCAACAAAGTTAACAAAAATAAAGTTCCTCGTTTCAATAAAACTGGCCCAAAAGACGCACAGCGAAACTTCTCCAGGAGATTATAATTGGCGTTATTTGGCAGGAGGAACGAGGCTCAGTATAGTGAAGCGGATAGCGTGTAGAAAGAAGGGTGACACATTACACACAAGCACGGATAAATTAAGAATAAGCATTCCACTTCTCAATAGCGATATTGCTAACAATAGAAAGGCTATAATCATTTTTTTTAGTTTGAGCACAAGAGATTTTTTTTCACTTTTGTTAACCATTTGTCAACACAGGCTTGACCTGAAGCTCAACCTGGAAACTACCAAGTGACCTGCTGACAAAGCGGTTAAGGTGCTTGAGAGGGTTATCCTCAACAGACTCGACCAAGAGTGAAACCGGTCTGTCCAGCAACCAATTCGGCTTCTGTAAAGGTAGGTTCACGGTGGATGCTAGTTTCTACGTCGCCAAAACGGCCGAGGTAACACTCCAGCGTAAAAGAAGGGGAATTCGCTATTGCACAATCCCCATGCTAGACGTGTGAAACGCGTTCAATGGCGCCAGCTGACACTCTATAGCCTACGCGCTTCGGAGTTATACAATGCCGTTGCCACTGTACAAGATTCTAGAAAATTACTTCCAGAATCGATAACTGGTTTACATCACACCTGAGAGTCAGAAATGCGCCCCAATCACCGCTGGTGTACCGCAAGGCTCCATCCTGAGTCCGGCATTGTAGAAAGCCATGTTTGATGGTGCGTTGAAACTTATCCTCCCTCCGGGAGCAGTGATGAGCAATTTATACTGACCTTAGTAAAGCGTTCTATAGAGTTAAAATTCCTCTCCTGCTTCGGCCATACTTGACCGACAGAACAAAAAAGTAAGATTTAAGAGCAGTTTATCATCAGTAGTAAATGCGATATCCGATGTTCCACACGGCTCAAGAACTAAACAAAGCTTAGAAAATCGATCGAAATACGCAAAATAGAACCAAGGCCCGGAGGGCCGAACCGTATATACCATTCGACTCAGCTCGACGAACTGAGCAATGTCTGTTCGTGTGTATGTGTGTTGTCTGTATGCATGTGCCGCAAAATATTAACGCACCTTTCTTACAGAACGCAATATCCGATTTTAATGATCTTATACGCAAACGAAAGCTACTGTACTCCCCCAGAATGCTACCGAGTGGATTTTTGATTAGTGGCTTAGATTTTAAAATATTGATCAAAGTGTATATTTTATATGAGACATGTATACCAATCGATTCAGATCGACGAATTGAACAATTTCTGTATATTTGTGTATGTGTACATGTACGTATGTATATGTGAATATGTTGTTTATATGTGTAGTATATCAGAATCGAATCGAAAAAATATAACAAAAAACACTCTTTTTACAGAACGCATATTCCGATTTTGTTGTTCGCATGCTCAAATGAAAACTCCAGAGCTCTTTGAAAATCATACTGAGTGCGAATTTTCATTGGTTGCTTGAACTGTTAAGTTTTGACCAAAGTACAGTCAGGTTTTTTTACGCGGTTTTTTTATACGCGGTTTTTTTTACGAGGTTTTTTTTTACGCGGATTTTTTAATAAACGCGGTTTTTTTTACGCGGATTTTTGAATTAACGCGGTTTTATTTTACGCGGATTTTTTAATTAACGCAGTTTTTTTTTACGCGATACCGCGCTAAACCAAAAATTTTTTCACGAATTTCCGAATTAACGTGGGTTTGGAACCAGAAACGTTTAAGTGTTTATCTAGTGAAAGACATAGTCCAAAAAACACTCTCTGCCCACCGAAAGATCCGGAATGACCGTCAAAGAGGACAATTAAATACTGTTTTAAATACTGGTTCTAGAGTGTCTCGGGTTTTTTCTAAAGCCCTTTTTGCTGGACTACTTTACGCGGATTTTTTAAAAAACGTGGTTTTTTTACGCGGATTTTTGAATTAACGCGGTTTTTTTTACGCGGATTTTTGAATTAGCGCGGTTTTTTTTACGCGGATTTTCGAATTAACCCCGTTTTTTTTTACGAGGTACGTATCCCCCGCGTAAAAAAAACCTGACTGTATACTTCAGACATATGATATTTTACTTTCTGGATAATTTCTCTCTCTCCCTGCTCTTTCTTCTTCTCTATCCCTTTTTTCGTATCGCTATTTATTTTTCAAAGCAAATCAACAATCATCGACAACTTTGCACTATTTTTACACTTTTGTAGTGCGTCTTAACTGGTGTGAATAAATTACCTTTAGCTTTTTCCTAAAAATTTGAATTAGATTTTAGAAGAAACTGCAATGCTTACTCAGCTCCATTTTCCGAAGCTTCCATCCTCACTTCTTTTAAAATATATATTAAATTGTAGGTTGAACTCAGATTTGCGAAGAATAGGAAACTTTTACAGCTTTCGGGAGCCAAGCATTGAAGCAAAATCTGATCCCACAGTGTACAAATGTAACACAATTAGCGATGCAGATATTTTGAAAAGCTTTACCAAAGATGTATAGACTAGCAATACTCAGAGGGAGCGATATGCGAAGAGAATGTTGTGAGCCAAACGAACATGTCAAAATCCAAGCCAAACGAACAAGAAAGGTAAAACATTGAAAGGTATTGCAATCAGGTACAATAAAGGATATTTTTATTTTACTACTTTACCGTAACTAAACAATGGTTACCGTTACTAAACAATGAATTAAGAATGCTCCAAAATTGCTTTATCACAGTGATTTTTAACTGGTAGTTCACAAACCTTTTGTATGGTCAATAAAATAATGATTAATCATGGTGCAAGTATATAAAATTAAACCTAAACAAAACAAAATTAACACCTTCACGGTTTTCTTGATGCACTTTATTGTTCCCCAGGACTTCTGACATGTGAAACTTAGTTGCCAATTTGGCGGTTTTTTCCTTCGCTTATCTCTCTCTCTCTCTCTCTCTCTCTCTCTCTCTCTCTCTCTCTCTCTCTGAGTATCTCTAGTATAGACCTATTTACGTACAAATGTGTTAGTGCCACCCGTTGAAGAAAACATAAGTAAATCGCTGTTTTGTTTGCAATGCTACGTTTTATGTTTTAAATTCGGTTTTGAATATACTTTTCACTCGTGACCAGGAATCTAAACTAGCTGTTGAACGTAATCTACAAAATAAGGAAAAAGTGTTAAAAAATTGTGAACATCGAGATGCGATGATTTACAGTTTGGATGAAACTAAAGCAACTTTACATGGCTATGCGCGTTTACTAGTGTGCGCAGATGAAATGTCACTTATCTCTATGATATGATACTTCTCGTTATAGCAGCAAATTTAATTAAGTCTTTATTTCGGATTTTATCATACAGTCTAGGCCTTCGGAAAGAATAATGTTCTCGAATACACTCTGGAAATCCGAAATTCTCAAAGTTTGTGGAAAACCCTTTATTTTCAGATAATGCGTTTGAGATCTTTCATCAGTAGTAATATTTTTTTCCTGTATAATTCTGAACTATAATTTTTCGAAAACAGATTTGTAGAATTTTGCTTCAATTCGTAAAAAATACCTGATGCTGATTCATAAACCTAGCTCTTGCGATTTCTGATAATAAAGCGAATATGGTACTTAAGCCTGAATTATCGTTCCTATATTCATCTCAGTACCTATATTCATCTCATCACGCCTTTTTGATAAATTCATCGTCAAATTTTACAATATTTTCAACGTAAAACTTGCAATCTCATACATATTTGGTAGTTCCCCATTTGACACATGCAGTAACGCTGGCGCTGATGTCGAAATACATGACGCAGCGCGAACACGACAGCAGATGGTGCTAGTGTTACTAATGTAAAGTACTGGAATCATTCAAACGATGATTTTATTGAAAATTTGTTCGACGTGTTATGTCTGTAAGTCTGCGCTCATATATTTCAGTGATATCATCCATAATATTTGTGAAAACCACGTCAAGCTTTAATTCAATGATCGTCTTTGATTAACTCTCCGAAAACTATTTTTCAAATTCATTTCAATCATTTTTGAAATTGGACTTACGTTGGTATACGATTTGTAATTGACTGGCCTAATGTGTATAAAGTAATAGTTTCTGCGCCACTAGGTGGATTAATTCGGGTTTTTATATCTAGATTGATTGGCCTAGTCTAATTACAAATGACATTACTTGTGTTTTTATCAGTATCTTAGTTGAAAACAGACGTATTTCGCCATCAAAAGCGTTTCAGCGCTTCGTTTTGTTATTTCGAAAGGCTGTTTCCGACAATAGTGTAAACAAGAAAACCTGCAACCATAAATTGGTGGCACAGTTTACTTTATGCTAATGCACACTATGTCCTGAAAATTCAGTAGAAAATTTATTCAATTACGACCCAGGAAAACTTGGACACAAACATAAAAACCATTAGGTACTTTCCGGGAACGCGTTCAGATACGATATCTCCGATAATAAATCTTAAACTGTCTTTTTTATGTTATGAATAAAATCAGCAATACACAACGTTTTTAAAATCAAATAAGCGTACTTGTTTTTACTGACGTTTAATAAGAGTAATTAATGTTTCAGCTAATAAAAAATAGCTTAATGTTCAAATAAAATGCGCAACTAAATAGCATGAACCTCTGTAAAACGTCACGGGCAACTTTCTAATTACATCGCGTCCTGCGTGACTTGTTTTCTAGAGAGAAATTATCGCATTGCAAGCTATCTCCAGACAACAAATTCCAATTATGCAACGCTAGTACGTAACGATAGAGAGAAACGGGATTTCCTCTATTTCTTTCGAATTACTGTATGTGCAGGTTCTACTTTTACTTATCAGCTTAACTAGCTTTCCGTTCGCACCACTGACCTACTGTCGACTTTTTCTGACTAGTTTGTAAAGAGAACGCACAACAAGTCATACCACATAAACTTGCCGGTTCCATGGAGCAATTATTCTGGATAGAGGTCCAAATAACACCGGTCTGCATACCATGTACTGGTAATGCAAAAGATGTGTGAAATTGAGAAGCGCAATGAAACAGAATACCATATTCCGATTCAATTCCCGTATCAATCCGTGCCTCGTATTCAAACAAATAAAAAAAGCGCAGTCGTACATAAAATTGGCATTGAACCGGACCGTAATGATCGCTTTCACAATCAACACATCTAACTAAATGTGCATCCACCTAGAGACACTTAATTACATCCTAGAGAGCAGACCGTCTGATGGAGAAATGGTATCTTATCGCGACCCCACAGAAAGCTCTCTCTTCCTTCGTGCAGGTTTATTCTTCGATTAGCGCTCAAACGAAAAACAGAGCATAGTCAACACGATGCGTAACATGTGATTTGTGAAAATAAAACATATGTTCTGCAGTTACATGGGTTATTGGTTTCTGCGTTCGCATCTGGATTGTGGCGCACGCTGCCTATTTGCTCAGCGTCTCGAAGCACGGTGACTTGCATTTGGGATTAAATGATGACGCATGATATAATTTCATCAAACGTACCTATGTGCTATGAATGGTGAACGATTTGATATTAGCTTAAATGTTATTGGAGATGTTTGCTAATGTCTTGACGGTAGAGTGATCTTTTCACCAAAAAAAAATTTTTTTTTCACCAAAATTATTTCCAAAAGTTTGAACCGGTAATAATATTTTTCTGATACACTGTTATTCTTTATTTATACGCAAAAATGCAGGCTTGAAGCGTTTGAGGCGCAGAGCAGAATCAATCTTTTGTAGGTAAGACTTGTAACTGAATTTTAAATACTTATTTATTTTGGACTTCCTCAATTTGAAGACTATGAAAAATGGCCCTAATTACGAGTTCGCTCAGTTGAATAAGAAAATCATTCCTGAGTAAATGCTAATTTGTTTGATATTTTATATTCATTTTTATAAAGGTCACTTAATGTCTTGGCTATGCCAAATTCAGCGGTAAAAATGTTCGAGATAAAAGCGGTGAAATAAAAGTCAGTGGCAGCGTGTGCATTACAACTTGTATCGATCGCTGCTGCCGCTGCTGCTGCCTGAAGCCGAAACGAGCACTCAACGCCCCGTTTGCCAACCTGAACAGCACCGGGCCGATTCGAGTTGATAGGCAGGAAATGGACTGCGAAAAAAACAACGCACCGATCTAGCGCACTCTTCCCCATAAAATGAGATTTAATTTCAATTTTCACCTACAGTGCGGTAAATTTAATTTGGGTACGCTGATCAGTCATGCAAAAAATGTTAGGCAAATTGATTCCGACTGTTTCTCCGGCTGACATAATTCGCTCGGGGTTTATCAATCGAAACCGAAACCATTTTTTACTGTTTGTGAGATAATTTATGTAATTTAAATAATTTTTCAATTTTGTTATTATTGAAAGAGAAAATATGTTGCATATATGCATATTGCCTTCAACTTAATGCGAAGTGATGCTGAAAGTGAGGTGGTTTTATTAAAAGATATAAAATAACAGAAAGTATGGATTGGTATAAATATGATAACTACGTTGGAAAATGTAAGCCGACCGTGATCGTGAAATTATCGAGTTCGAGTTTTTGTTAGGTGGTGGTACTGATTTCAAATCAATTAGATCATTACGCTAACCTCTCTGTTGAGAAGCCATTCGGTCCTTACAAGATGTGTAAGCCCAAGTTAGTATTTTTAACTGAATTCGGAGCTACGAGGAAAAGGTATTGGGTTTGTACCGCAGAATAAGTTTAAACTGAATAGTTCAAAATATGCAATGCAAAAATAACATAAAAATAATATTTATTTAAAAATACGACATAAATCACGCTAATTTTTTTTTTTTCGTCTCCAGCGTCCCATAAAGTGCTTTGTTCAGAAGACCTGATGCGAGCCCACGTGGTGTTACCTGCGAACGATTCCAAAACAACAGTTTACCTAGAGGGCATGAAAGGCTATCCTGACCCTAAGTGCAAACCCACAATCAACGATACCCTGGCCCAATTTGATCTGTCACTCGCTAACATTTACGAGTGTGGTGTTACCAGGGTAGTCAATAAACTTACTGTAAGTATCGCATTAGCTGAAAAATAACCGTTTGATTCTAACAAGTTTATATCCGTTTTTTTTTTCACTCAGGGAAAAAAAGTTTTCTACCATCGAATCATAATCGAAGGAGACCAGCAGAGTGGTAAAGAAATAATAAGCGTCAAATGTATCACCAATGGACCGGTCTACAATGTTACTCATGGAATCGTCAAGCGTGATGTTCTGCCGGCAGGATTTCAGGAACCAGAGTGCGTATTTTCTTTGTGCTTTACTTTATAAAATATAGTTGAGACTATGTTGAATAAATTCAACAGCCAAATCATGAAAAAGAATTGCATAGAGACTTGAATCGCCTATTCTGTTTCAATGGATCCAGCTGTACAATTCTGAAATCTAGCCATTTGTAGTTCGATTTTTTGTAACTTTCAACATTATTTATACCAGACATTCATCATTTTAAATAAATAAGTTTTGACACTCGTCTCAATTTCAAACAATGTTAAAATATATTTTGAACAATGCAACAATTATAAATGACATCGATAAAATACACCCAAATTAACCAATTTTTTCTATTGGAATGTTTTCATTCCATCAGAGAGCTCGAGATTACCTCCAACATAACAAAAACGGCTCCCGAGCCATTGCTGAGCATCGGTGTCCGTCAGGGTGATCAGTTAGTGTCCGGTGATTTAAACGTGAGTCCAGGCACGAACCTCCAGATGGAAATTTTTCTCGATGAAAAGTCTGCTCCTATTTACGGCCTTGGGGTAAACTACATGCAAGTAACCGATACTTTGTCACAAGAAGAAACAATAATTTTCAATGGGTAAGTTTTCAACACAACACAAAATTTATCGGTATTCTAATATTACGAAATGAACTTGCAGCTGCTCTGTTGATCCATATCTATTCGAAAATTTTAATACTGTGGATGGTGATTTACTGGTAGCAAAATTTCGAGCCTTCAAGTTCCCAGAGTCAACCTACGTACAATTTCGAGGAACCGTTAACGTATGCGTAAACCGATGCAAGGGAGTTACCTGCAGTAACGGTCAAACTGCATACGGCCGAAAACGACGAGAAATAAGTCAAAGTGCGATCGATCCGAACAAAGTATATGAAGTTACAATGACCACTTTCATAAAAGTTAATTATGATGAAAATGGTGATAAAGGTAAATGATTTATATCGACGAATTTTTTGAGCAACACTAACCATTTGTTTAACCGCAGGTGCCGCCTTTGATATAGATCAGAAATTTCGACAACTGAAACTAAATAACCAAAAACTTGCCCGCAACAGTCGAGCCGGAAATGTGTTCGAAAGTATTCACGTGTCAAAAACGGCCGGATCAAACCCCAGCGAGAATGCTAAAGTAGAAGAAACGATTCTCTTCACTAGGGAGATAATCACTCAGCCGGAAGACAACATGGATACCAGTGGCAGTAGCAGAAAACATTCGGCATGGGCTAGCATAACCGTTGCTTTGCTACTGTGTTCAAATACTTTCCTTTAAACTAACGATTTCCTACTAACGATCTCAAAAATCCGGCTTTTTAAAAGTTTGAACAATAGAAGTATGCGAAGCAGACTGTCCTGAACTTTTTCGCGTGTGCGCTGACTCAAAACGTATACTTTGTACGTCCGATTTTTGAAAATGAGTTTTAAGTTAAATTAGAACTATCTCGCTAGTTTCCGTAATTTTACAGAAGACACATTTAAGCAGGAACAAAAACTCACCAAAACAATATCAGCATATACAAATGCTAACAAACAAAACAATGAACTAGAATTCAAAACCTAGCTATTAAACTAAACAAAACATTAAACAACGCGGAAGACTAAAACTATGACGTGCAACTACTTGTAAATACCTCGATTCATTGATTCATAGCAATATGGATGAAAAGTTTACCTATCTGTAATCAAATTTAGCATTTTATTGGGAGACAAAACTGCCGCAAAATATTTTAGTGACCCCAGATTTTTAGCAATCGTTTCAGTAGAAATGCGAATTTTACAAACAACATGTGATGATAGATCAAAACTGTACGTATTCTCAATGCTTTTCAATGGATTGGCGATAGGAGCTTTTGAAAATTTCAACAAAGTTTGGTAAAACAATAAGCAATGTAAGTTATACTAGTCTAATACATGTAAAGCAAATCAAGCGATGGGGGTGTTAGTGTAAAATTCACACAGCGCAGCAACATGATTTGATTAAGCTTAGTAACAAATAGATTGAATAAAACTCGAATATTCAAGAAATCCATCGATAAGCGGGCCACGTGTGACACGTAATTCAGACTGGAAGTTGGGAATTTCGGTTACTTATAGTTTTTTATAGTATCCAGTGTTATACAAAACTATAGTGTGCAATTCTTTATTTTTCTCACTTTAATCCTCTTACTACCAACAACTTTTGAGGGCTTCCAATTTTTCTCTCTTATATAATTATGAAAACATAACAAAAATAATCTCGAAGAAAATGTGAAAAAACTAACGTTTGATTTTGATTTGTTTCGAAGCCGAAACACAATATTACAGTAACTCAAAAGCCGGGTTTATTGAAGTTGAAGTAAAACAAAAATGAACAACTGAACTAATATGCGTATTTTATTGGAAATAACGAAATAATTTTTTGGGTATAAAATTATTATATGTTTTTAAAATGTCTCGACAAATGATGAACAATCGATAACTATCGAACTTAATCAAACCTGAATTCAGAAATTTGACATTCTACATATCAAAACAAGTAGCTTGACCAGGAATATAAACAAAATGATGATTTCAATGTAGTTGATCCATGCTCTGTGGAGCTGTCTAAACTGTCTCGTCAGATCAAAGTCAAACATGACCTTTTTTCTCTATTTTTGTTGATAGTCGTGTTACAGTTACTGGAAACAAGTAATTCACATGCGGCCCACTTATTGCACGGACTAGGTAGAATTAAGACTATTGTAAAATACTAAATTTATGTCGATAAAACACTAACGAAGTCAATTATTTGAAATTCTCTGTGATGACATCCGCAATCTAAACGTATTTATCCTCAACGTATTTGTTGTTACAGAATCACTACACTACATTTATGCCAACAGATGAATATTTCCTCTATGGTTTTCATTACAATGGTAGAGTAGTGAAGTTACAGTAGGACTAGTTCAGTTTAATTCTTTCGCCTTTGCATTTGATTACGGTCCGCAAACGCTTCACCAAAAGGTTACTAAAAGTGTCCAAAGTCATATGTTTCACTTCACCCAGACTCCCAAACATGTACCCCCAAATGCTGAAGTCCAATGGATTCTAATCAGAAAAGGATGAGGCCATTGAGAGGTACTGATAGTACATGGTAAATTTTCCTTGCACCACTTCTTGACAACCAATGTTTCATACGTTGGCACTGAATCAGAAACTTTTTTTCCAAATAATTCCTTGGCGTAAGGCAGCAATTGGTCTTTGATGATGTGTTGTAGATTTTACTCTTTGTTGATTTGACAGAAAGTTATTTTATCAAATACGAAAACTGTAAGCCGATGTCAAACTGTTTTTGATCAGTGCACTATTTGACGGTTTATATTAAACTTTTTCTGTCGCTATCCAGATAAGTTAGGAGTTTGAAAGCTAAACAGTTTACCCATGTACCAACTGTCATTCAAGCGATTTAGGGCGATTTATATTTATTCATTTGAAAATCGAACTTAAAAGATATACAAATTTGAAAAATCACGTTCTGCTCAGGAACTTACGCTCTTTTAGCTAACATAAAAAAATGGAAATCCGTGAATAGCTGAACAACCCAATTCGTTCCCGTCGTACAAATTATGGGGGTGACGGAGCTCTCATCGGACTTCAGCGTGTTTTTAACGGTGTATCTACCGGTTTCGACTACCACCTTCCTCGCACAAGGAGCAATTTTTCAAATATTTCAAGGTACAACATTGGGACCAAATTGAGTCTGTTGATGTTAATAATAAATATTATTTCAAAACAACAATGTAGAAAAAAAGTTGAAAGGGCTTTCGGATTTCGTCAATTTAAGGTGAAACAGGATTGTGGTCTTTTCCTATACAATTTTGAGGTTAGAGTTCTTTTTACTTTTGTAGTTTGAGCGTAAAAAATTCGGCTTCCACTAAATAAACAGCACTCAAATTGCTACTTCAGGCATGCAACAGTTGTAAAAACAATTGATCAAAGTTTCATGTACGTAGTCTTCATAAATCAAGAAAAAATTAGATTGCAAAATTCTGGTTGATCGCGATCACGTCCCGTTTCACCTTAACATCAATCTTATGTTTGGTCGTTGTGCGAGCAGACTGAACCAAGCGTCATTTTCTTACAAATTGAGTTGTTAACACCAGTAAATGTGAAAATTCATAATCTATCTTTCATGAAAAAATGAAATCATAATAATGATATTATAACGAAAATTCTCTGTAGCAATTTGCACAAAACACGAGATGGCTAAACTTCGAACCCCGAATAATGTTTTTGGCGCTTGGTTCGGTTTAGCTGCACACCGATCATTTGACAAGCTGGGATGTCAAATGATATTTAAAAATAAAAGAAATATATGTATCTGTAACATAAATTGAGGTTTAAAACTCCTTTGCTTGTGTTGAAACATAAATTTTATTTCTTCAAATATTCATTATGCAGGCGCGGTATTCAAAGTGGCAATAAGACCAACATCTTTGTTGTTCGACATACATTATGATTCACGAGTGCGTGTATGATTGATAAATTAAAACTTATCCAATAACAAGTTCAGATTCCAAAGAACACTGTGTCCATTTGAGAGCATGGTAATGATTTAATTGAGGTGCAGGTCCTAAATTCCATTATTTGTAAAATCCTATAGCAATGGAACATAAAACTCGCTGCCTACCACTAAGGAAGTACAATGTTTGACGGTATTCTAAAGATTGTTCTACTGCCACGTGTTGATTATTTCAAAATATTACATTTGACATTTATACGTATGTAGGAAAATACATTTCAATAGTTTCAATTAATATTTGCCATAATTTGAACCATTATTACCATTTTTTGCCGAACGGAATCGTCCTTCACGGCTGCGACTCCGGCTACGACTATAACTGCGGCTATGGCTACGGGCACGACTGCGGCTGCGGCTACGACTACGACTACGAGTACGACTACGATGCTTACGTGGAGTGGGAGATCTACTCCGTCCATTGCGTTTTCTGTTAGCCAGACCACCAGCATTACCACCACTTCCGCCACGACGTACAGGAGATCGACTAACCGAGCGACTAATCCTGCGTGCATTTCTCCTGCGATTGTCACTGCGATTACTTACATTACTGCGGCTTCGAGATCGGGTGCGCTTAACCGGACGATACACGTCCCTCTTGGAGAACCTTGGCGATACGGAGCGCGATCGTGAACGTGAGCGGGTACGTGAACGGGAATATGAACGGCGCCTGAAGGTACCCCGACGATCAAGTGATCGCGAGCGACGCTCTCGTGGATATCGTGAATTGACATGGTTGCGATTATCTAAAAATGCTTATTTTATATAACGTTTGCAACTTAGCACACCTAAAAATACCTTTTCCTCTCATCCGGCTGTTAGTCATGTCCAGAAGTTTGGGATTAATGACTTGTTTGGCCTCCTTCAACACTGCAACCAATTCGCGAGCTCTACCGGCATTGTTCGGCGTAAAAAAAGTGTATGCCGTTCCTGTATTGTTAGAGCGTCCAGTACGCCCAATACGATGAATGTAATCCTCAGATGTGGTTGGATAATCATAATTGATAACGAACTTTACATCATCCACATCTGCAATAGGGTCCAGAGTGAAATTATATTACATGTTTGATAACATTTTTAAGCAAAACAGTTGTTATATGAGCCCTAGTTGTACTTATTTCTATGAAAGAAAACAATAAAATCATTTTGCTTATCCTGAGTGTTCTCTCATACGCTAGTGATGTTTGACGGCTGACCTGTTCGCACCAGACCAGGAACCACCAAACGTCACCGAAGAGGCTTGCGGTCCGATAGTGATCCGGTAACAGTTAGTGGTAAACTCCACCATCGCCGCCCTTCTAATTGACGCCAAATGACCGGATACACCGGCCATAGGACTTGGGTAGAAGAGGGGTTGAGCGGCTGTGAGCACCGGACGACACACCGCCAAACACCAACCGGCTTGGTGAGCAGTGAGCGATGCCTAGCCGACCAGACAAGTGGGAGAATTGTCAGTCATTGGAGGTAGTAGTAGTAGTGGTAGTAGTAGTACAGTAGATGGAGATGATGGCCCGAGGCAGTGTTGCATCCAGGCCGATCCCGGATACCACCGCCTTGTGCCGCATTCCGAACCAAGCAGTGTGGATTTCACAGCGATCAAGAAGGCTCGTGCAGTAGTGCGTGCAGGCGCGCCGTGTTTCGCCAAGAAGCATCATCGTCACCACACGCAAGCCATACACCACCACCGCCGCCATTGGTACCAAAGGGAGAGGCACACACACATACACTTGTGACTTCGGTCTGATCTGTTTTTCCGAGCAAAGCAGTACGCGCTTATTTCGCAACTTCTTTGCTAAACATTCTTAACAGGGCAGAGCAATGTTTGTGTGCCTCTGGAAGAATAGAATAGATGGCTGGTTTTATTCATGGAACTTGTTGTTACGCTGCTGCTGATAGGAAACTTTAAAAAATGTTGGCGAATAAGATCTTGCTAGATTAGTTATGGAATGCTAAGAAACGCAGAGAATACGCGAACAGAGTATCATTAAATGTGACTGATGATTTTTAAATACATACATTACATTGCGAGGCAACATTGCAAAATATGATTGTATCAAACTGCCTCATATACTAGATTTTCTAATTGTAAGAAATTATACTATATTACTATATTACGTTCGCAATGCAAGTGTATAAATTATATTCCTTTTTTAACATTTGAGTCCATTTAATGTTACTCTGCAATTTTCCGTTTAACTGTCGATTCCTTGTAAACTCATAACAATTCAAAGACAATATATTACATAATAACTGAGACATCTATAAAAGCGTTGAAATATAAAAGCATCAGATCTAACTAACCGATGTATTTGTTTTAATCGTTTACTCAAAGCATGCACTGAAAGTATAAACAAAGGACCCAATAACTTACCCAATCCTCTGGCAGCAACATCAGTAGCAATTAAAATTGGTGTCTTACCAGAACGGAAGGCTGAAATTGATACATTGAAGTTGGAGGGTGTTCAGATGATGTTGCAATCAGCGTATACTTACAGTTCAATGTATAATCTCTATCCTTCTGTGATTTATCACCATGAATACACATGGCCGGCCATCCGTCACGGGTTACCTTTCGAGTGATATCATCAACTCGCTTTTTCGTCTCGATGAAAATAATTGTCTTACACTCTTTTTCGGCCATTATCTCTCGAAGAAGAATGCTAAGCTTTGTTTCCTTCTCGAATTCCTGGCACACGTCTATGATCTGCAGAATATTGTGATTGGCTGCTAATTTAAGGGAGCCTACATTTATTTGAATGTAGTCCTTAAGATAATCTTTTACTAATCGGGCAACTGCATCCGGCCAAGTAGCTGACCACATAAGCGTTTGATGGTCCGGTCGAATTTGCTCAATAATTGTTCGAATTTGCGGTTCGAAACCCATGTCCAACATTCGGTCAGCCTCATCCAACACCAAGTATGAACATCTGCGAAGATTTGTATGATCGGAAGACAGAAAATCTATCAACCTTCCCGGAGTGGCAATTATTATCTCCACGCCCCGCTCCAAATCATAGCCTTGTTGTTTCTTTCCTCCACCGCCAAATAAACATGTATTTTTTATTTTCATTGCTCGTCCAAAGTCATCAGTAACTTGCTTTATTTGCTGTGCCAGTTCACGGGTAGGGGCCAGAATCAACGCAATTGGACCATCTCCACGACGCAGCCGCGATTGCTGGTCAATATGAATCATCGCAGGTAATAAGTAGGACAGTGTTTTTCCTGATCCAGTTTTTGCGATACCGACCATGTCACGACCAGAAAGAGCAATTGGCCAACCTTGTGATTGAATCGGCGTCGGCACAGTAAATCCAGAAAACCGCAGCTCATCAGTTATTTCAGCCGGAAAACCAACTTCTTCGAAACCATAAACTGGATCTGGTACATCGCGACCTTTAATAGTAATTTCGTTCGATTTTCGCCATTCATTGACTTCACGCTCCGATCGACGATAATCCAATTTAGAACGGAACGACGGTCGCACCACCGTGTCTAGTTTGTAATGACTCCAGTTTACCGGTTTTAATAATTGCCCTTTTCCTACTTCATAACGTTTGGTCAAGCCTCCCCCTCCTCGACGCGGACTGCGGCTACGGCTGCGACGATAGCTGAAATAGTTTTGCGAATTATTGTCAATTACAATATGGCTCCAATAAGATAGATTACCCTCCTCGTCGTCTCATATCTTCAATCTGGCTTGTTTCCGCTTATTTTCTACCTCAACAATTTATCCACTGTTACTTGGAAGTGAAAAAAACACACAAGAATTTAGTTTTGAGGCTACAAATACTGTTTTCGACGCAAAAAAGCGATTTTCTGCTTTGCAAGCTTCAAACAGCCATGATTTTGATACTCTTTTTCAACTTTTAACATTTTTCCATAAGTTTGTCAGATGTCCCCTATAGCTATTTCATTGCGTTCCCGAAAGCGAGGGACAACGGACACACGCTTAAAATGCCGAACACGTACGCTAAGTGAAAAATTACACCACGAAATCTTTAGCCAGCTTTATACGCGCCTAAATGGCGGTCGCAGAAATGCTTGTTCGGAATGTGCAAACCTCTCATATTTACAAAAATTTTCATTCCGCTGCGGAGGTAACGCGCATAGCAGAACCCCGCAAAACAACACATACAGAGTTGCCGTATTGTAATTTAAAATAAAACATTGCAAGACTTTTGGGGTTTCTAATCGCAAGAAGATGTTTTAGCACGACACAAAGTTTGAAAATGTTTTTACGAAAAATACTTGAATATACCCATAAATCAGTTAGGTTCTGCATGAATCATGAAAAAATAAAATTAGTAATCATTACAGTGCATTTATTTATTAGTACGGATAAATCTGTTTGGCAGCTCTGAAAACAAGTTAGTGTGTAATTTAATTTTGATGTATCCGTTGTTTATTTGTTTGATTCAAGTGAATTCGTACGTATAATTCTTTTTGAATGGAAAATATAAAAAAGTTAGTGTACCACAATAATAAGTTTTTCCTATCTAGCTTATTCAGAATGGCAGAGATTCGGTGTAACGTTCACAATCGACACGCATTAACAAATACGGTGTATCATTGTTTATATGGATTTTATTTTCTGGGCTTGTCAAAAGTTCAGTTAGTTCAAATATATGGAAAATGTTACGTTACAATTGGGAATTGGACACGACGATATGAGGAAAATGGATTCTTCACTCGAAAAGAAAGGGCTCTCGTCTATTTACGGTTTAGTGCAGTACTGAGACGATGGATTGTCGATCTCTACAAGTGTAATCCTGTAATGATGTTAGATGAAGCAAAACAATGATTTCAAATTACATTTTTCTGTCACAATAAGTACGACTTCTATTTGTCGTATTCTGCACAGTGCTGATAAAAGTCATTTTCCCCAGCAAAATTCTTCGAAAATTACAGCCAATCATTTTCAATTTTCACTTCCAATGATCGCAGCACTCTTTCAGATACACTAGATTTTCGTCCTAGTATCGTGCTGTTATACTCAGATGAAATAGATACGGAATAAAATTTGACGATAAATCCAACCAAATGATCTTCACCTCAAAGCGAAAATGAAAAACAAACAGTCCACTCAACCAAAATAAACCTCACCGAAACACTTTTTCCACTGACACTGACCGATGCCTTGACAATCTTCGTTAACTGATAAACTGATTTTGTTGTCTTGCTTCCATCGCATGAAATATAATGAGGTGTTTTGACAGTTCACTTCCATGCAAAAAGCGGGAAAGGAGAACTCTGAAAGGCTTGTAAAAAAATAACGTTTATGGATGCTTTTTTTCACTCTCACTCAAGAGTGTCAACAAATACCAACCCTGATTCTGCATGCAGAAGGCTTTACATTTAAAGCATTGGAGCGTCGAGCGATTCAACTTCGTGAGAGTGATGAGTACAATTTGCGAATGAACTGTTTTCAATCAAGTGGGATCTTCATATGCTGTTATTCTTAGATGGTGTTCTGTGACAACAAAGGAACTCTACGAAAAAGGGATATGGACAAGAAGGAAAGCGCTTGATTTTTCGCGGAGAGTTCAACCGCTGTCCACGTGTTTCCATACTATCTTTTATGGGACAACCCAGACTTTTTGGAACGTTTTATACAGAGGGAACGTTCAATCGTATTTGCTTTTTCAACTGTTGCGCTCGTTAATTTGTTCAGGACTTATACAGAGATATCCTGGACAACATTCTGTATGGATTTTGGATGGGGCCAGAATCCACTGCCATAGAGCAATAGTAGAATACCTCCGTTCTCTTGGAATTTATGTTGTCTTTTTACCAGCTAATGCACCATTTTTCAACCCCATTGAGTCTCTTTTTGGTTGCTTGAAAAGATATTTGAAACGAACCTACATTGAACTTCACACCAAAAATCTAACGGCAGCAATCGCACAAGCTATCCAAAAATTTAAAAACTTCGACAGTACTAATGTTTTAAAAAAAAATGTGGATATCAGGCCGGAGGAATGTATGATCCCAGATTGGGGTTGGCTCAAGATACGACACATTTTGATTTTCGAGATGACTGCTAGAATGAATGGCTTATACTCATCATAAATAAATTATCAACTACATCATACGTAATAAATGTGTATTTATTCATGGTCAACATCAGTGCAATCTGTGACTTTGCTTGCTAGAAATTGTGAATACTCATTATCTTCTACGGTAACTGTATTTCTCATAGCAGTGATCATATCGCAGTGGTCATGGTCATGTTGATGTTCTAGAATTCTTCTTCCCATGACTGCAACCAAGGTGCGCAAATTATTACAATCTTGTTCAAGTTGACTCACGATCCGCGTGAAGGCTTTGTTTTCATTCTCTGCTACACGAAGATCAAATTTCGTCTTGAGAAGAACGGTATCCGAGTATATTGGCACAGTTCGAAAAAGGGTAATGAGATGTTTCGGTGGCAGTTGGTTTATGAGTTCTTCACGCATTGTTGTTGGTTGGGTACTTATGGAGTTCGCCCAACAAGACCAGTTTATATCTTCTGACGTCAAGTGATTTTCATGTGAAACTTTAAGAGTTTCCTTTAACTTATGTAATGACACATTTGACTCAGCTCCTGCTCGATCTTTTTCAGCAGGTCGTAGCAACTGACTTGCGACAACATGGTACTTATGCGCAGTTGACACAGAATCTGAATAGCGATAAACAACCGTAATTGTTTCTGATAGCCATCCCTGTAACGTATTAGATGTCACATCCGATGGGGCTACATTTCGTTTCCCTGATTTGTCCTGAAAAATTAAGAATTTTTCTTTGGTTTAAAACGATGGATCTTCATTATCCCAAGTGGCCTCCAAATTCGTTGAATGTCCTTTAGCCTTCGTGATGAATTGTGCACAGTATTCCCATATTCTGTTGAGCACTCCTTCAACAGAATTATCTGTAACTTTTACGGTTCCGCGCTTTTCATACGATTTCTGCCCTTTAAACGTTTTCTCCAGTATATCTGCATGAAAACCAAACAATTTCTCTTCGCTACTATTTCCTGCTGGTTCTAGATCATCCAATGAACTATATTCATCACCAGCCATCGGTAATTTCTTTGTAGATCGCCTCTGTGGAGGTAAAATAAATAATAAATATTAAATCCAATTTATAAAGTTTTTAAACGTACCTCATCATCTCGGTTCGATGCATAAATCAATATTGGTGAATTACTTGTGGTACTCTGTATGTGCATTTCTATCTCTCCAGATGATTCAGAACAAGAATAATGGGAATCTAGAAACTCAACTTCGTATGCACCTTGTTCTTCACTCGAGATAGAATTATAATCTTCTTCCATTTCAAAATTTTAATTATTTGCTCAGTGGTGCTGTACTTTGAGGCTGTTTTCCAAAGACGTGAACTTTCACTGATACACTCTTCCGGTCAGCGCTGCGTACATTGTAATGAATCAAAATCAATATCCCGGCTGTATCGATACCTTCCGAAAACAGTATCGATTCCTCGATCGATTCTCAGGAACGGAAGCTTTGTTTATTTTGCAAATTCCGCACAATGAAAAGATTTCTTGCAACGCACAATAATTATTTTGCCAAACCAAATGAATGAATAGGAACAACTCTATCTCTGCATCACTTGTTACAAGCGTGTAGTAGCAATTCAATCTTCAGCATGTTCCTTATGATTTTTTTTGACATTTTGTTTGACATAAAATTATTTATCGTTGAACGTCATCATTTTCTTTTTCTTCCCCAATCGTTGGACAGCAAGGCAAGCTAGAGATTGCCTCGCATGCCGTTTTGTGCAAAAGAACTCTTTTTTCGTGTAATTTTGAACTTATAGTGTTTAAAACCTACTTATTAACTGTTCAAAATGGCAAAATTTGATTTAACCGCAAAGAATTGTCAATATCTGGATCGTCATTTGACTTTTCCATTGCTGGAGTTCCTCCTGCAGAAAAAGGTAGGGATAGCCGCTTTATTTGATATTTTACCTAAAATCCACTATAATATAGTAGTAATTATGTTAATTACATTAGTGATTATCTTTATGCAAGGTAAAGAACAATTTTACTATTGTTTCTTCTATGTTTAACCATTTTATATAAAGCTGGTATGATATAACCTCAAAATGTTCTATTTCAGATTTATGACCAAACTTCGCTTCTGAAGTTTATACTAGAGACAGTTAGTAAGACTAATATGGTTGATTATACGATGGATATTCGCGAAAGATTGAATTTGGGAAAGGAGCTTCCTGAAGAACTAACGAAACGAAGGGCTAATGTTTTGGTGAAATTGAAAGAACTGCAAGCCGAAGTGGCCCCTCTTATGAAGTGCATGGAAGAACTCAAAAACCCGGATACAATGAAAGATTCTAAGTCGATCGTGCACGCTCTGCAACAGGAATTTGATGTAATATCATGTAGCATTTCCGTTTTAAAAACTATATAATTCTGTTTATTCCTAGTTCAAATACGATGTTAT
Organism: Wyeomyia smithii; assembly: GCF_029784165.1. Classification (NCBI taxonomy): domain Eukaryota; kingdom Metazoa; phylum Arthropoda; class Insecta; order Diptera; family Culicidae; genus Wyeomyia; species Wyeomyia smithii. Next base: position 112,104,991 of record NC_073695.1, on the reverse strand, counting down.
CAAGAGTGCTCAAAAATTGGCTAAGTTTATGTATGAATGCGGCAACTATCGGGATTCAATTTCCTACCTGTACATCTGCTTACTAGTAATGGAACCAACTGATAAGAACTATCTAAACGTATTGTGGGGTAAACTGGCTGCCGAGATTCTTACCCTAAACTGGCCAACAGCTTTCGAAGATTTAACACGACTGCGTGATTTTATTGACAATCATAACTTTTCTCCAATTGAAGTGCTCCAACAGCGCACTTGGCTAATCCACTGGAGTGTGCTGGTGTTTTTCAATCACGCTAAGGGTCGTGATCTGATTATTGAGATGTTTCTATATAAACAATTGTATTTGAATGCAATCCAGACGATGTGCCCGCACATTCTACGATATTTGGCTACAGCAGTTATCATTAATCGGGGAAGAAGGAATGCCCTAAAAGATTTGATAAAAATCATCCAACAGGAATCGTATACCTATCGTGATCCAATAACTGAGTTTCTAGAGCATCTGTATGTAAACTTTGATTTTGAAGGTGCTCGCATGAAACTTCACGAATGTCAAACTGTAATTGTGAACGACTTTTTCATCATTGGCTGTCTACAAGAATTCATCGAAAATGCGCGGTTGATGATATTTGAAACGTTCTGTCGGATCCATCAGTGTATCACCATCGGAATGCTTGCGGACAAACTAAACATGGAGCCGGCGGAAGCAGAGTGCTGGATCGTCAATCTAATCCGCAATGCCCGACTTGACGCAAAAATCGATTCTAAGCTTGGCCATGTTGTGATGGGCACACAACCTTTGTCTCCTTATCAACAGTTGGTAGAAAAAATTGACTCACTTTCAGTACGCTCCGAGGCGTTGACTGTCTTGGTCGAACGCAAACAAAAAGCTAAAACTCAAGAATCCGGCGAAGGAAACTGGAAGTATTACTAATAGAGAAGTCAAAAAAATTTAAAGCCTACTAACCAGGGATCAGCTGAAAGTTAAGCAAAGAAAATAGGAGCGAAAACTGGCCATCAGGAAGTTTTTTTTAAGTTGTATTTATTGTCAAGTGTTTTTCACAGAAGAAGACAATTGTAACATTGAAAACATTTGGGTAATAAAATGGTGGTCAAACAAAACACAAGTCTTCTCAATCCGTATTTCCCACTGTAAATTTTCAAATTGTTTTATCACAGTAAATAACTTATGTTAATAGTCGACATGTTGCTAAAGGGCTCTATTCCCATAGTGACCTCCCGAGAATGATTCAGTCACCAGTATCAACTGATAACGATATCGTGAAGCGAAGACCAGCACTTAGGCGTGGTACATAAACTACGTAACGCTAGAAATCTTGATTGCAGACCCCTTCCCTCTGTGTAACAATAGGAGTTGTAGTAGTAATCTGACCGACAATATGACTATCCCCGCCCCCTTAACATTACGTAACGAAAAAAAACTTATTCCATTCTCCTTATTTTTTTTTTTTCATAAAGGCCATATTTTTTCGTCCACAACCAGATAAATAGGAAGGATCATCATATAAAAACCATTTATGAAGTTCAATCATGCATGTTTATTGCTGATTTCGACTACTAGCCTCTGTGCTGAGTTTGAAATAACGTTCTCTCTTACCGCTTGATGCAATTTTCCTTTTCTTCGCTGATAGATCTGCATCTCCTGTAGGTAACTTATCGTCACATATGTCTACTTTTTCATCATGATTTTTCGATTTGCGTTTCCGGTTTTGATTGGCCTTTTGCTCAATTGCTTCATTACTCCACGCTTTCGGTAGGTGCAATAACGACTTGATCATTTCTTTTGAGTTGCCAGTGTCAATGTCAACACGATCTTTTAATTTACTTAACAGGTTTACTTTAGTCTGCACAATGAAAAGAAATGAAAATCTGAAAAAATGCAACATTGAATACTGTTCTCACCATGTTGGCGATTGATATTCCATTGCGGATTTTATTCATAGTCTGCTTCTCTAATTCAAGTGCTTCACGCAGGTCATTTAAAGCGTTTGAATACAACACTGCATATTCTTCTTCTGCATTAGATTTGATATTAATCAACTCTAGCTCATCTTTTCCAGCTTCGGCCAGTATCGTCTGAAACGTGACTATGGTGTTTATTTGCTAGTAACTAATGAGGTTAAATTTCATACATACTTTGAATGTTTTTCGTTGCTCATCAATTAGCATTGTAATTGAAGTACCTTGTCGTCCTGCCCGACCAGTTCTTCCGATTCGATGGATGTAAGTATTCACATGTCGTGGCATGTCATACGAAATAACAACTTCAATATCATCTATATCAATTCCACGAGCCAACGCATCGGTGCAAATTATTCTGAAATATTTTTTTTCTGCTCAATCTAGTTCTACGTAAGTTCTAATGTAGGGATGATTTTGTTCAAAACAAACACGAAAAGCTTTCAACTTACCCATTAACTTTACCCAGAGAGAATCGATTGAGTACATTCTTCCTTGCCACTGGACTTAAAGAAGAGGACCACTCTTCGATTATCAATTCATCACCGAACATTTTTTGCAATACAAACGACAAACGATGTGACGAATCGATAGAACTGGTGAAGCACAGAAAACGCTTGTAGCTATTTTCCTTAATCAATGCAAAAAGTGTCAGCGGTTTTATCTTATATTGCGTTAAGCAAATCAGCTCGCGCAATTCCACAGGGGTTGCATATTGGCCAATGAATTTACCGCGTTTTTCTTCGGCAAGGGCATGATGCTTGGCTAGGTTGGTTAGCCATTTCTCTGGATTGGCTACAGCTGTGAACAGCTTGGGATGAAAAAGTCGGAATGTTTTTAGTTTTTCAGAATCCTGACTAAGAGTTGCTGAAAACAACAATTTATGAGGCTGACGAGGTTTGTCAAATAACTCCGTTTGGGATAATTGTCCTGCAGTTCTGCCTGTTGAAATAGAAAACTTGTTTACAATTCTCTATATTGACTAATTGTTTTAGTTTTACCAAGTAGATATTCATCTGATTCTTCCTTAACGTGTTTGTTGAGGTGGTACAACCAATCATTCTGGATTTGATCCATTACTCGGTCAGCCTCGTCAATGATTAAGAAACGAAGCTGTCGCAAAGTAAAACCTTTAGTTGTATGCAGATGCTCAACTAATCGTCCAGCTGTAGTTACAATAATGTCCACCTTTGGCATATAACTTCCGTTGAAACAGTCAACAAGCTTTGATTGCTCGATGCTGAAAGTTTGTTTACGACTTAATAACAATGGTCGAACCTTCGTTCCTTTACAGAGTTTTTCGAACACAACAAAAACTTGTTCTGCTAATTCTTTAACCGGTAAAATTACCAGTGCTCGCACAGCTGGAGCAATCCTGTTCAATAACATCTGAACAATTGGAACAGCGAAAGCTAATGTTTTTCCACTGCCAGTTGGCGAAGAAATACAAACGTCCCGAGGCCAAAAAGGTGCTGGCTTGCGATGGACATCCAGTATCCATGGTATCACAACTTCCTGCACAGGGAAAAGCCTTTTATAACTCATATTTTTGAGATTTATTTTAAGTTGCTCATCAAGATAAGGCAACTTTTTTATGGATTTTCCTTTTCTTGTAAAATCTCCGTCTATTATCGTTGGATGTGACAGCCAGGGAGGTAGTATGCTCTCTACTTCTTTAAGTTTTTCGAAACGAGTATGTCCAAGTAACTGAAATTCCTGTTCGATCGGTTTGACACTTTCCTTAATCGGCTGGCCATTTTCTTTTGCCAAGTTGGAGCTCTCTTCTAGAACCAAATCATTACCTTCATCTTTTTCAACGGCGTTCGATTCCTTGTCAGATTCATTGTCGGTTACTACATCATTCTTGGCAATGATTTCTTTAGTCGGTGAAACTTCTTTTTCTTTATTTCTTTTTCTAGACTCCAGACGTTGCAAAAATAAATTTTCCTGGAGTGATTCATCTTCTTTACTAAGCTTAGGTTCATCGTACCTATAATCAACCAAATTATTTAAAAACGTTTTTAGTTAAACTTGACAAAATAATACCGATTTACTGCGAATAGTGCCATTTCAATTATAAAATTTGCGGACACTTGATAGCATAAAACGTAAACAAGCACGCACGTGTTTCACAATTTTGTTTTTGTTCTATACAGGTAGGGGTGGCAAAGTTACAATACGACGCCTCCACTGTAAAAAATCGACACGTTACTGCCAAGTGGATTCCACTTACTTCTGTGCTAATAGATGAAACATTTCATATCTACGTGGAATACACTTGAGTTTTAGTTCACAGCACAAAATCAAGTGTTTTACACTTTGACATGTCATGCATACCAGAAGCAATCATTTTACACTCGGATTTTAATGGCTACACACGTCAAATGCCAAAACACGTTAAAATAACGTGGATTTCAATAAAAATCGATATGGATCGACATAAAAAAATGATTAGGTTCGTTTATTGACACTCATATGTAAAGAGCATCAGGGACACAAAGCACAAAGTGACACATCTGCTGCTGCACGCTCGGGAAAAATAACTCTAAAATGAGTAAGGTTTGACGCATTTTCGTAAAAAGTGGAACAACTCATAAACTGAGTAACTCCGTAAATACGCATACAGTCGAATCCCTTTATAGCGACACCGCAAGGGACTGTCGTTATAGCGAAATGTCGCAATAATACGAAGAATTTTTGCATATGTAGAACAGAAGGTACTGTTGCGAATGTCGTTATAGGTTAAGCAATGTCATTATAGAGAGATTCGGCTGTACCATCGTCGCAATAGAGAATGACAAGTATAGGAAGGTAGTAGAGGAAGGTCGTGATAGCGTAATGTCACAATAAAACGAAGAATTTTAGTATAAAACAGAAGGAACTATTGAGAATGTCGCTATAGCGAGATTTGTCGCTATAGAAAGTGTCGTTTTAGAGGGATTCGACTGTAATTGAGCAACAAGGCGTTTTAAAAACTAAGTGATTGTTACTCACTTTTTAGATATAGTATTACCACATACATAAGACATACGTAACACTCAGGAAGAAATTTTCCAAAAAAGTAGGTACAAAATGAACTACTCGAAAGTACCAACCTCTGTAAAAAAAAACCTATGTTTGAGTAGTTTAGGGAGGTTGTGTACCTGCGCAGCCCTGCGTTTGTCTCGTTCCCACTCGGAACATGCAGCATTGATTTTGTAAACAACTTTTTGACAGTTTCGTAAGGGATTTTGTTGAGGGCTCGAGTAGAGCCGCTGTGAAGAAAATTCATTCCGTTCATTTTTGTCGAGCAGTTCATACTGGTGTTGGTACCGGGTGATGTGGGGCAAAGTGTACCAAAAAAATCGCCAGTGTTACGTATGTCTAAGTATGTGGTATTACCAGTTCATTTTGTACCAAATTTTTTGGAAGATTTCTTCCTGAGTGTTACGTATGTCGCATGTATGTGGTGGTACCATTCGAGTAGTTCATTTTGTACCAACTTTTTTGGAAGATTTCTTCCTGAGTGTTACGTATGTCTTATGTATATGGTACCACGCTCAGAATAAAATCTCTATTTGAGTTGTTTTTGAAGGCAGTGTACCTGCATTTGTCTCGTTTCTACTCGAAAAATGCTGCATTGATTTTGTAAATAACTTTTTGACAGTTCCTTATGGGATATTCTTTGGGGCTCGATAAAGCCGAGAAAAAGAAAATTCATTTTGTTCATTATTTGTCGAGCGGTTGGACAGGACGAGGTACGGAGTACTATGGGGCAACGTGTACCAGAAAAAAAACGCCAGTGTTACGTATGTCTCATGTATGTGGTATTACTCAGTTTTGGGTTGAGTAATGACTCATTTTTTGGGTTCTGAATTGCTACTTAATTCAATTTACAAATTTATGAAAAGTTTCGAAAATACAATCAAACATACCTAGTTTTGTTGTTTGTGCTGGCTAGAAAGCCCTAGAACATTTTGCAAACGGGAGGTATTTCTAATTCGAAAACTTATGAAAGACATAAAAAAATTCAACCAAAGCGTTACTCAAAACTCCGAATAATTGGAGGAAACCCAAAAAGAGAATAAAAGTTACTTAGAATCATAAAGAACCTTTACTCATTTTTTGACAACCACGAATATCGTTCTAAACTGAGTCAAAGTTGCTCAGTTAATGAGTTACTATTTACGAGCGTGTGGCCTGTGGGAAATATCACCCTCTGTCCTGGACCAACTGGTCTGAGCCAAAGCGAGAAAAGAAAAAAAATATAACCCTGGTTCAAGTGTCATGATAAGGTAACCAAAAGTTTTAAAGTCTTAAGCCTGTAGTACACTCTTTGGCCAATGGTCAAATATTTGACCTTCTGACATAATGGTCAAATCTATCTGACATTATGATTGTTGTTTGCTCGTGTTTGCCACATGTAAAAAGTGAAGAGTGACAAACAATTATCTTTAAACAAATTTCTATCTGTCAAAAAGTGACAAATATTTAACGCTTGGTCAAAGAGCGTAATCCAGCCTTTAAAAGCCTGTATTACACTCTTTGACCAATGGTCAAATATTTGACTTTCTGACATAATGGTCAAATTTATTTGACATCACGGTTGTTGTTTGCCCGTGTTTGCCCCATGTTGAAATTGGAGAGTGACAAACAATTATCTTTTGTAGGCCGAGACTTCATTCGCGTGATGTCCAGACTTATGTCCAATCACTACACGTTAAACACGCATCTCTTTCGTATAGGGCTTGTAGACAGTAATCACTGCGTTTATGGCGATGGCTACCAATATGATATCGAGCATGTTGTTTGGTCGTGTGCCGAATTCTGTGGTGTTAGGTCTGAGCTTATAAAATCCCTTCGGGCCCGAGGAAAACAACCGAACGTACCCGTTAGAGACATTCTGGGAAGCGGTGATCTCCAATACATGACACAGCTATACGGGTTCATAAAAAAAGCTGGCATTAAAATTTGAATCTTTTTTATCTATTTGTTAGATTACAATTCCCGTCACAAACTGAAAGAAAATGATACACCATGCTGGAGACACTAAAACGAAGACTCGGCATCTTTATGTTCACGCAGACACCTCAGACCAAAACTGCTCAAATAGAACATCACTGGTTAGCCACGTACAAATGAATACATTCTGTAACTTAAAATAGTTAAAAACAAAATTGTAACTCCCCTCCTCTCACCTTAAATCTCCACTAGCTCGTAGTCGGCCGCGAGATATAAAAAATGTGCCTCCCTCTTTTCCCTGCTAATTTAGAATTAAATAAAAAATGTGCTTGGCTCAGTTAAACATAAATTGTATCGTGCCGTGTCAAATAAACGATTTTAAAACTAAAAAGAAAAACAATTATCTTTGACAAAATTTTTATCTGTCAAAAAGTGACAAATATTTGACACTTGATCAAAGAGTGTATTAGAGCCTGAAGACATGTCCGAATTTCGAAGATATTGGAGCTCGTGTGGAGAAGTGGAAGCCTAATACTAGGTTGAATAACCCTTCACTGTGGACCGTGTTTACCAAAGGAATGACACCATGCTATCTATTTCTAATGTGAAAGTGAAGAGTTATTCCTGCAACCATTTCAAGTTGAATGAAATTTTTGCTGGACTTTTTTCATATCAGTCAGGGGAAACGCAGACCATTGAGATGTTGGATACGCAGCAAATATATGAGATTTGACAACGATAGCATAGTCCTGGTGTTTACAGATTTCTCATGCGTGAAAACATTGTTTCAGGGAGTGTAAAGACATTTGAAAATTGACCTGGCATCTCTGTGTTTTAATTTCCTTGACGGCAGGGTTCCCGAAAAAAAAATTACGATGTATTTTGCGGTGAAAACAGTAAGTGAACAATGCTTTTTATTGTAATCATTAAAATAGTATTTTTAGTGTAAAGCCCTGTTTAGAGTTCCAAGCGAAGTGAAAATCTCATATAAAATGTTCATTTTTTCACGCTTGTGAAAAATGCAACCGGCAAAAATTTCACTTCGCTTGGAGCTGTAAACAAATTGGATCCAGCGAAATCGAAGGTTGTGGATCTCATCTTTTTCATTAGGGTTTACGCATGCAAACGCTAGTGAAAAAGCAGCAGCAAGCGAAAACTTGCGTGCCTTTATATTTTGTCAGTTGCAGCCAATTTTCACTTCACTCGGAGTGTAAACTCGTGAATTTCGCTTTACTTAAACTGTAAACTGCAGGCTGGTGAAATACCTGCGTGTTCCACAAACGGGTTTTCACGACAGATTTCGCAAGCGAAAATTTACGCTTTTTCACTTGTCAAATTTTTCACTTCGCTTGGAACTGTAAACTATGCTTAAGCTAGCAAACGTTTTTAGTCATTACCCTATTTTAACCGACAGTAATTATACCATGAAAAGCATTGTCAGTGACTTCAAAATGTATGGGGAAAATTTCTGAATAAATGCTGTTAATGTAAATAACAACCCCCCTTTTCTATAGTAAAAATGACATAAACAATGTTGTTTGTTGTTCTGAACAATGATATTTAATGTAAAACTGATGTATTTACAATGGAAAACATAGTTAAATTGTGGTATAACCTTGGGTATAACCGCGTATAACTATGTACACACCAAAATTTGAAAGGAATTTTCAGCGAAAAATAATACTGAAAAAAAGTCAGTAATGATATTCTTGCTGACTGTCAGCATTCAGAATTCTGTTTGCCGGGAATCAGCGAATTGCTGGTAATTGCTGAATTTCTGGCAACTCCATCCGTCAAACTGTTAGAACAATCACCATTTTGTGCGTGAAAAGGTTACGTAACTATAGAAAAATAAAAACGAGCTTTTAAGCGTATGTACTATGGATCTGGAATTTAAAAAAGCATTGCATGCGCTTAAAGAGAATAATTTTTTGATAAGAAGAAAATGTTTAATAAGTTAAGTTTCTGTCTTTTCTAGGAATTGGGAATTATTAGCAATAAACTGTTATGTTGTTTCTGCTACCAATTAGTGGAAGGTGATGTCGATGGGCTACGAAGACATTTGAAAGTTTATACTGAAAATTCAGATTTAAAGTCAGATAACTTTGAAAAAACTATTTGCAATGTAAAACATTTGTTTTAATAAAATAACAAAAAACGAAAAAACATTCTGGTATATGTTTTCTAACTTTTGCTGAGATACATCAGCAAATTGATGTCAAATGCTGAACAGGCAGCAATTCTATTCAAACAACTGATTTTCAGCAAAATGGTGTCAAAAATTTGACGTTTCGAATTGCTGATCGTTTCAGCGAGAAAGTTTGCTGATTTCATAGCTGATTTTTCAGCATGTAGAATATCAGCAAAATTTTGCTGGTTTCCAGCAATGAAAATTTAGTGTGTACAATTACATCAACTTTTAAGGTTTTTTGATGTTATTTTTTCGGGTTGTTTTAAAATTACTTATACGATTGTTAAATTTAGAAATCTATCCTATGAATAATTTTCCGGTTTAAATTAAAAAAAGTCTGTTGAATATGTCTTTTTTTATGACTTTTCCTATCAAGAAAAAAAATATATACATAGGTACCCCTGAAACACACTATTCAGAAATCGACATAAAAACTGCAAAAAAGGTGATTTTGAGTGTAAGTTCTATTCTATTTTCAGTGTAAAATCAAATCAGCGTGTTGGCACCTTTGAAAAACGTCAACAAATTGACTGTTGATTGTTCTTGTTGGCATACTGGTACGGCAAAAAATTTATAAAAGCAACATTTATTTTAGGAAAAATTACAGAACTAATACATTCCGCATTGATTCTAACCGTGAGATAAAAAAGGTAAATTCTTATTGTAACAAAATTTCAACAACCGTTGTAAATAAAATGTTACCTGGAGTGCTGTTATTACAGTGACGTGTACTTTCGGAAGTTGTTTTAAACGTCAAATGTTTCCAAACAACTAACATTGCGAAGGAAATTGATAAGTAAAATTTATTTCTTCGTTATATTCCAATTATAATAGAGTGATGAGTGTTCGAAAACGCCAAGATCAACGTTCGGATCAGGTTCCACTAGTAGCCCCTGGTAATAAATATGAACATGACGACAAGCATGAAGCTAGTGACCTGCGCGGGGATTGGGGCAACATAGCAATATTGTTTTTCCTGTACCTATTGCAGGGTATTCCCATAGGACTAGCCGCTGCAATCCCAATGCTCCTACAAAACCGCGGCGCTAGCTACAAACAGCAGGTGAGGAAATAATTAATTTCATCGTGCTGTTCTCTAATATGCAGCGTCATGCTAAACATAATAACTGATAACTACGCTGGAGAGATAATATAAATTTAACCTTCATTTACAGGCGGAGTTTAGTTTCGCTCATTGGCCATTCAGTATGAAACTACTTTGGGCTCCAATTGTCGATTCGCTTTACTGTAATCGCTTCGGACGTCGTAAATCGTGGCTAATCCCAACCCAATATTTGATCGGCATTTTTATGCTTATTCTCTCTGTGCATGTAAATCGATGGTTGGGAAGTGCTGCCGAAGATGGAGCACTAGTTCCAAATATACCTATATTGGCAGGGATATTTTTTGCCCTGAATTTTCTTGCCGCCACTCAAGATATCGCAGTGGATGGCTGGGCCCTAACGATGCTGAAACGATGTAACGTTGGTCATGCTTCCACTTGTAATAGCGTAGGACAAACGGCCGGTTATTTTCTGGGTTATGTAGCATTCATGGCCCTAGAGTCAGCAGAATTTTGTAACAGTTATTTGCGAACAGAACCTTCCGACGATGGATTAGTCACACTTCCTGGATTTTTGTGGTTCTGGGGTCTAGTATTTCTAGTTACAACAACACTAGTGGCATTATTAAAACGAGAATATCTGCCTAGTATTGATCGCGGGCACGACGAACATTTGGTGTTGAATATAAAAGAAACCTACACTTTACTTCTCAACATCGTGAAAATGAAGCCCATATTAATTTTGACTGCGATTCTGCTAACGGTAAAAATTGGGTTCTCCGCTTGCGATGCTGTTACTTCGCTTAAGCTGATTGATGCTGGCGTTCCAAAAGACAAACTGGCTCTTCTGGTGGTTCCACTAGTTCCATTACAAATAATTCTACCACTGGTGATTAGCAAGTATACCACTGGACCACGACCAATGGAGGTCTATCTAAAAGCTATTCCATATCGAATCGGTCTGACGCTGATCGCAGCTGCTGTTGTCTGGTTTACACCGGCATTGATACAAAACAACCACGTTCCTTACTATTATTACCTTATACTATTAGCCAATTATGGTCTTTATCAAATAGCTCTCTATAGTATGTTTGTGGCTGTTATGGCATTTTTTGCAAGAATCAGTGATCCTGCCGTAGGTGGTACATATATGACATTGCTAAATACATTAAGCAATCTTGGTGGTAACTGGCCGACTACGGTTGTTCTATGGATGGTCGATGTATTGACATGGAAGCAATGTTCTAACGCTGCTGATAATAGTTGTTCGGATATTGCACAGCAAGAGGTAAGAGAATTTTTCTTCAGAAGATGAGAAATGTATATTAATGATCAATTTTAACAGGTTTGCAGTGAAGGGAGAGGTAAATGTAATATCCTGATCGATGGATATTATATAGAAATTGCTATTTGTTTGGTATACGGAGTTTTGTGGTACCAATGGGGCAAGCATAAAATCCGCTATCTGCAAAGTTTACCTTTAAGCGCCTGGCGAGTAGTACAAGGACGAAAAGAACATTCAAGCTAGCAATTAATGCAACTTATTTAAAGATCCACCGAGAATGGCATAATCGAGTGATAAATTATGTTCGTTTGTTTTAGCGCAAATTTACTTTATATCTATTCGTTTTGTAATTTCAATACGGCACACATTCGCGCAATCGAAAGATTACCCAAATCGCCACTTATTTTAGTAGTGCAACATTTGTACATTTATACGACATTCTGTACTTTTACAACAATGCGACACGTAGTGTCACAAGATATTGAAATTCCTGTTGTAATAAGTCATTCCACCGGAAACGAAGGCATCTTTGCAAATAAATTATTTTGTCATGGACATAGCCTAGCTATAAATAAATGTCTGATTAGAAATAAAAACAATATTATCTTGAACACTAAAAAGAATATCTGAAATGTCCCATTTCTCGCTAAACATGTGGAAAGGGCCCGTATGTAAACAAGTCACAATTTCACGTTTTTCGATGAATCCAAGCTTAATCTACCCGTACAAATAAGATTGTTTGATTAAGAGTAAATTCTTTTATCAATAAATCATATTATTAAGGGCAAATTTCGCTGGTATTAATCAAAAAACGAGAAAATTTGGCTTGTAAACACATGCACATGCGCCCTTTTCACATGTTTGGCGAGATTTATGATTTTTTTAACCTTATATGTGCTTATATGCACAGACTAACAGACATAACCATCTCCCTGACACCGTAATCTCATTACCTATAGTTTGACAGTACCCCCATTATGACGAACCCCTCGATGCCGAGCCCCAAACAACAATGACCGCAAAGGGAAGACATCTGACGTGCTTTTCACTCCCATTCAGTGTTGCCTAATCTATCGATGTCGCTGTTCATAGCAGTGTGAAGCACAGCAGTGTAACATGCCATTTCATTCCCGCGTATACGAAAGAACAGGCTACGAACGTGTCAGGGAGGCGGACATAACACTTCGAACCCGGAGTGATTTGCGATAAGGGCGCAACTGGCAAAAGATAAACATTGAGGAATATCAGTTTGAAAATTTGCAAATACATTTTCAAATCCAAATTTCAAAGGAAGTGACTGACATTGATATCAATACCAAAAATCGACGTAAAATAACACTGTCTTATAGTTTCCTAACAATACTACATTAAATTTGTGCAAAAGTTTAGTTTTAGTCATAAAATCTGCGCTTTTCTTCTAACTTTTTTCAAATGAGCCTAAAAACATTCTGACAACGAGATTCGCCCACCTCTATTTCGCCTTAAAGGGCCTAGTTCGAGAATATCTTATGTCTTGGGTAAACCACAGACAGACGTCCAAGCAAGAACAACATTGATCAAAGTTTCCGTGTAAATTTTCAAAGTAAATTGCGTTATAAATCACTTGTATACTAGCGCCGCCTGGTGACCTTATCGCTACAATACTTTTTTTTTCGCTGGTGCACGAGGCTGGCGGTACTGGTAGCGCTATCTGGTTATGGATTGCTACTACAAAAAACTTTACACAAGTTTGGAACTCAGCTTGGATGTCTGTCTGCGGGTAAACTGTTTTGTCGCCCTTTACTACACACAAAATATTTTTCACGTTATTGTTACGTGAAATTTCCTGTACTTATTCATTTTCTGTCATTTTTCATGTGATAAACATAACATCTACGTGAAAATCACATGCATACTATGTTTTATCACGTAGTATCTACGTGAACTTGGCAACGTCAAACAGAATGAACTCTCCGTGCGAAAATATACAAGAATCAAAATGGCGAAGCTGTTGTGTAATTCGGTCTCTGAACATAAAATTGATTTCATCGATGGCTTGCCAATGAGTGAGATTTAGAAAAACCATAAGAATTCGACATGGAATCTTTAGCTTACAGATTTTGCACAGATTCAGTTCAAAGATCCAGGAGTTACCTGAACATAAACAGTAGCAGCTAACAGTAATTGGGTTGTTTAGCTACTCACGGATTTCGGATTTTTATATATCAGCTTAAAGAGTGTAATTTTCTGAGCAAAACGTGATTTTTGAAAATTTTATATCATTGTTCTTCGATTTTTAAATGAAGAATAAAAATCGCCAAAATCGCTACAATGACAGTTGATATATGGGAGAACTGTCATTGTAGCGATTTCGAGCAGTTTTAATTCGTGATTTAAAAATTCAAAAAGAAAATTTTTGAAAATCACGTTTTGTTTAGAAAATACAGCTTTTTCAAATGATACAAAAACCCGATATCGCTAAACAACCCAATTATCGACGGTGAATGTCTTAATATTTGTCAGTTTTATGTCGTTCAATCCATTTTCGAACTGGAAATTTTGCATGTCCGTGCGATTTATCTAGCAACATATTTAAAAAAATTCTGAAATCTAATTTCTCTCTTAAGAATTTGGGAAACCACAATCGAAATTTATACGTTTTATAAAACGTAGTAGCTATCCGTTAATCAAATGCTTTTCACTTTACCGGTAGTTAAATTCTACGTGAAAATCACATGAAACGTATATGTGTACTGAATAATATTCACAGGATAAATCATCTCACCAGATCATGATGAGCTCAAATGACAATCACGTAAAATCTACGTGAAAATGACAGTGGAAAATATTAACATAACTTTTCCGGTAATTATAACGTGACAATTATTTCAAGTGTACAGTCGCGAATTTTCCGTCTTACCGGTCTTATTGTGATTTCAGAGAAAAATTAGAATTTTGCGCTCTAACTGACAACCGCAACTGACAACCGAAAATGACAATCTCAGACAACACCGATAAAAATGCGACTCAAGAACTTGTTTGTCAAAGCGTATGCACTCTTAATTTACTTCAATTGAAATTGAATAGCATTGACTTATAGCGAATTTCTTTATTCCACTGTGTGCGGGCAAAACTGCCGAGGAATAATAAAACGTCATCGCCATTTAAGACGCAAGTAAGAAAGAGATGTCAGATGACTGTTTACGAATATAGCACGTGCGGAAGTGGGTTTAAGCTGACAAATTTTACAGTGCGCTTCGGGCAGCACGGCAGGACAAAACTGGGTCAAAATCGAGCGAATAAAGAAGGGTTTTGACAGCAGTTAGTGCGCTTCCGGGTCAAAACGAGGTGAGCTGGTGGAATAAAAAAATTCGCTATTAGTGCCGCCTTGATTTCTTGCCCTTGACTATGCAGCAGAGCCGCATTATGGTTTGCAATCAGAATGTTCTACGAAAAAAACTAGTTATAATCCATTATTTGATGTTGCTTAACAGTATGCAATATAACATAGTTTTCACAAAAAATGACCTTCCGTGCTTCGACGAATTGAAGTTTCGGACTTCGTTAGTATTGTTATAGTTCGGCCATTTGGAGCTGTTTGCAAAATACTGTTTCGATATTTAATGGTCCCCATGGCGTTGCCTCCGCTCTAATTTCGAGGTCAACCAACTTGTCACGTAACTTTGGCGTTTGGCCCATGGCCAGAAAAATTAGCCTTATGAATACCACATTATTTTTTCACTGTTCACGGAACTAAAATCACTAAAATTACCAGTTAACATCATCTCCTTTTATGTTTAACATTTACTTCTAGCGAAAATCCGAAGCTTCTGAGCCCTACCGCTAAGCGAAATTCGAAGGCCTAGTTTCCCCATAACTTCTATTGGCTCTAGCATGAGAATTCCCAAGCTCCAGAAAGTCTCATTTTGGAAATTTGTTTCCTTGGATAACATAAATGTTTTCCAGTACCGCAAAAGCGTACAGCGCATTGTTTCTATGTCTGTTTCTTGACTCTTCAAAAATAAGCTTTATTACTATCATAACATGTAGCGTTATTACTATCATAACATGTTAGACATAATTGTCCCACGACTTTTATTTTATATATCATGGTATTGTTGTGATAAATACATCAAATCGACAAAAGCATGCGAACTTTAACAAACCAGTAAAAATAGGCGAAATGGTGCCCATCGCTGATGGCAATAAATCGTACATGCCTTTGATGATGAATATGATATTCTTTTCTCGATCAAGACAAACGAAAACCTAAAGCCTGTAGTACACTCTTTGTCTAATGGTCAAATATTTGACCTTCTGACATAATGGTCAAATTTATTTGACATCATGGTTGTTGTTTGCCCGTGTTTGCCCCATGTTAAAATTGGAGAGTGACAAACAATTATATTTGACCAAATTTTTATCTGTCAAAAAATGACAAATATTTGACGTTTGGTCAACGAGTGTAGAGCCTGTATTACACTCTTTGACCAAGCGTCAAATATTTGGCAGTTTTTGACAGATAAAAATTTGGTCAAAGTTAAGTGTTTGTCACTCTTCAATTTTAACATGGGGCAAACACGAGCAAACAACAACCATGATGTCAAATAAATTTGACCATTATGTCAGAAGGTCAAATATTTGACCATTAGACAAAGAGTGTACTAAAGGCTTAAGAAACAAATAAGAAGACTCTAATTAACTAATGAGGTGTAGAGAATAAAACTTATTCGGATATTTTTGTATTTCAATTACGAACATTTTACCGCAGACTAACAGACATAACACGTCGAACAAATATTCAATAAAATCATCGATTGGATGATTCCAGTACTTTACGTTAGTAACACTAGCACCATCTGCTGTTGTGTTCGCGCTGCGTCATGTATTTCGACATCAGCGCCAGCGTTACTGCATGTGTCAATTGGGGAACTACAAAATATGTATGAGCTTGCATAACAGCGCCCCTAACGACGTTTTCGCGCGATGACTGTTATTCGATTGAAAATTTGAAATGAACGTTTTTTTGTGGCGATGGAGCTAGGTTCCAGTGTTACGTCTGTTAGTCTGTGATTTTACTATCCCCAGTTGAACGTGTATCGATTGCTATTCCTTACAGCACTTTTTTACCAGTGTTTGAGATGTCTGACAGTTGCGGGTGTTGCTTCTTCTTTTTCTTGAAAATACCCTGCATTCTAATTTTTTTGTGAAAGGACAATACCTAGAGACTGTGTTATAAACACCGTCTGTAGTCTTACCGCATAAGCCGGGCTGCCAAGTATACAAATTTTTCTGTGTTTTAAGATTTTTCGACCACGATACAGAAATGATAAAGAATTCATACAAAATTTTATTTTTTTTATACAGATTTCCGGACTACTTCGTGATTAGGACGAATCTTGCAATGACTACAAAACTCAAAAAAGACAAACAAAGTTTTCACTCACAAATTTAAATCCTAAATAACAGTGGAACAATATATTTGTCATCCAAATACTCTAATAAAAGCAAAATTGTTTTAGCTTTGTACATGGTAAACCTAAAACTTGAATTTCAGTCGCTTTGCATTATATATTCGTGACTTTATAGTTTCGCCTTTTACTTTACTTTTTACTTTTGCTCGAAAGTATCGCCCGTTACTTTGCGCCTTATTTAGATCTGCTCGATAGTATTGCCCTTTACTATGCGCCTTATTTTCATTTGCTCGACAGTATCGCCCTTTACTATACGCCGTGTTTACGTTATTGTATTCGAATACGCCCTTTGCTTTTAATGTTTATTTTGTTGACAACTTTGATTCCGCCCATTCATCAAGACGAAGTCAAGTTTCGCCTTTTACTAACGTAAACAACAAAAAGGGTGTATTCCTCATTCTACTTCGTTTTGATATAAAGTAGATTTCGCCCTTAACAAACATTAAAAAGCACTTAATAGTTAGAAAAGAGATACATTATTTTTTCGAAGTTTGAAGGTAGATAGTAGCTCACTTCATACGTTTTCGGTAAAATCTGTATTTGTTTACAGTTTGTTAGATTCGCCCTTATCACGAAGTACTCCGGATTTGTACAAAATTTCAGCAATCGATTTTTTTTTAAGTTTCGGTGTGAAACCGTGATGTTTCACAAAATGTTCGTACTAAAGCACTGGTAGCTCTGCCTCACAAATATTTCATCCGAACATCATAGTTTTCAGTGTTTCGAATGCGTTTCCCGCATAACCGCCATAACTGGCCGATTCGGTTTTCACAAGCAGTTCCGAATGGGAATTCGTTTATGTGCGAGTAGGCTTTAAAATCTATTATTTCTTCGTCCAACGTGGAACATTTGCACCTGATTGTAATTATATTGTATTTACGTTGACGACAACCAACGCTCTTCTTTTGCTCGTTTATTACTTCTGTTCGACTTCTCCTGGGCGCCCGGTATTAAACTAAGCGGAAACTTGCTTTTTTTATTTTCTCTGGACATTCAACATTTGGCTAAGCGGGAAAAATACCTGATTCGAGAGCACATACACAGAAAAATAAATCTACCCAAATATGCGGATTATTGACGCAAATCAGCCCTTTTGTGCGGGAAGCTACTTATAGGTAAAAGTGGTTTGCCTATTTTTGAGTACCTGCACGGAAGCACCATTTAGGTAAAATTGAATACCTTGAAACATCAATATCAATATCAAAAACTCCATACAAATTGTTACTCAAAATTAGGTATTCGCTTTTAAATGGGCTGTTGCGT
This sequence comes from Wyeomyia smithii, assembly GCF_029784165.1. Classification (NCBI taxonomy): domain Eukaryota; kingdom Metazoa; phylum Arthropoda; class Insecta; order Diptera; family Culicidae; genus Wyeomyia; species Wyeomyia smithii. Next base: position 112,086,818 of record NC_073695.1, on the reverse strand, counting down.
TGTTTTCACCTAATTTTATGCGTATTATTTACCTAAACCAGTAAAAACGTTCAGGTTTACGTAAATTTACGTTGTTTTTACGTGTTCGCTTGGTAATATTTTTTAGTGTGAAGGAAAAAACAGTTATAGACCTGAGTTTTCTTTCAGGAATTTTTCCCAACCTTTTAACGGTTTAAGGCGACATTTAAGGTCGGATTCCAAGCCTAACTACCACAACCCCAAGCACTTTTAGGCACACGAATAAAATACAGAAAAATACAGATTTTTTACGAGTGCATACGAAGTTTTCAAAATAAAATCTGGCAGCTCTACGTGTAAATGTTGTGTTTTTGCTTCAGAGGTGAAGTTTCAAACCCTTTCACCCGCCAATTTTTCGTTATTCTGCGCAGGGATACCAAATGTGCAGATTTGTCTGCAAAACGCAGATTTCTGGAGCCCGTGTGCAGATATTTATTGATTTGCAGATATTTGCAGTTTTTCCACGGTTTTTGCAGATTTTTGTCAGAGTCTCCTTATATTTGCGCAGATTTCCTCAAAATGTGTGCAGATTTTCACAGACTTGCCTGCGCGAGCGAAATTTTTTCGGGTCACGGATAGATTTTTTTCAGATTTCGAGCACATTTTTCCGGTTTTTCGAGCAGTTGCAGACATTTTTCAAAAACATTTGGCATCTCTGATTCTGCGGCTGCGCTGCGTTGTGTGATGTTCTGTAAATTTCAACCTTCGCGCAAAGCGAGAAATATTTTCGTTTTTTGTTGAGCTGCTTTAGTGTTTTGCGTATTTTTTTAATATATTGATAGTAAAACACGCGTACTATTCCAGCAAATATTCACTAAAACACAGTATTCGATGTGACGAAACTTTTGGTTAAAATGCGACGAAGTTGCGCTCCTTCAATGAAACGCCCTCTAGTAAATATTAAACCTCCTGAACAATCCTTAGGAAAATTCTCTAAGCAAGCAACAGTAGTAACATCAAATATAGAAGCTGATCCCGTCATGGTAGAATTGCTTAATAGCTCAGAAAACCATGCTCATGCGCTAAAGGCTTCATCCAAAATAAGAAAACTCAGGCCGCCAAATAAAAATGATTCAGAGGATAAATATGTACTAGTACGTTTTACGGTCGTATACGGTAAAATAAGCACTCGAAAACACAAAACCTGGGAAGGTGATGGTACACTAGAACTGATAGGTCGCTGTGCGACTTTGAGAGATGAGGAGGGGAAAACCATTTCTTCCACAAATGGAATAAGACTGGAAGATGTTGAAGAGGGTTCTCGACTAGTTGTTGGCTCTAAAGAACTGGAGATAATAGAAAAAATAGTCGATTCCGACACAGAGGGGAGAAACAATTCTAACGTCAACCAGTTGTCACCTGCTCATTTTAATCATCGTGATAGAAGCTTCAAACCACCAAAAACAAGCCAAAATGCCGCTTCTCTCATTCTTTCAACAAATTCTAACGTTCAGACGTCATTCAAGAGCGTAGGAACACAGAAACTTTATGGACCGATAGGTCTGAGCCAAACAAGAGAGGAAAAAAAACACAGAAAGATGACGCTCCAGATGAATTCATCCCGTTATTAATGCCGACCCCATCTTTTGAGCATCAATGGAAACACAACAAGAACAAAGTTCCGCTATCTGAGGTATCCGTGCCATATTGTTTAGCTAAACATTTGCGTCCTCATCAGCGGGATGGTGTCAAATTTTTATACAAATGCATTATGGGATACACGTTACATGACCACGAGTGCTTCGGAGCCATCCTAGCCGATGAAATGGGATTAGGAAAAACATTACAATGTATTTCTGCAATATACACTCTACTTAGGACAGGACCTTATGGCCAAACACTAGCAAAACGAGTTTTAATCGTAACACCAAGCAGCTTGGTGGTGAGTTGGAATCTTGAGTTTTCAAAGTGGCTAGGCTCAGAGCGAATTTTCACTTTCATTGTTGGCCCGAATAATAAACTCAAGAAATACGCACAATCGCCTCATATACCAATACTGATAATTTCATACGAAATGCTAGCTAAACAAATAGCCGATCTAGAGTCCGTAAAATTCGATTTAATGGTTTGTGATGAGGGCCATCGTCTTAAGAACAGCAATATTCGAGTTTTTTCTGTTATAGATAATATCGATTGTAAATGTAGAATTCTGCTCACCGGAACTCCCATTCAAAATGATTTACAGGAATTTTATTCTCTGATAAATTTTGTAAATCCGGGACTTTTAGGCTCATATAGTGAATTCAAAAGTAAATACGAAACACCGATTGTACAATTGCAGCAACCAAATATTTTACCACAGTTGCAAGAACACGGCAATACTCGTCTTGATGAACTGAATCAAATTACCTCGGTTTTTGTACTTCGTCGTACGCAAGAAATTAATAATAAATATTTACCTGAAAAGCAAGAAGTAGTAATATTCGTTCATCCTTCAGCGCTTCAACAGAAGCTTCTCCATATGGCGTTAGAAAATAACAATCAATCCGGTGCGGCATTTACGTCACCCTTACAGTTAATCACTATCCTAAAAAAAATATGCAACCATCCATCGCTCATCGCAACCAAAACGGAAAATGATCCTGAATCGCTAACTAAGCTTCTCAACGACCATCTACCAGTTTGGACTGAAATGGGCCCAGCTGATTCCGGAAAAGTTGGAATCCTCGAAGTTTTACTGGAGAGGTTAATCGAACGTCGAGAGAAAGTCGTTATCGTTTCTTACTACAGTAAAACATTGGACATGATAACGGGACTCTGCGAGTATCATAATTACAAATTTTGCCGTCTTGATGGATCTACACCATCTAATGACAGATGTAAAATTGTATCTAGCTTCAATAGTTCGACGTCTGACATCTTTATAATGCTCTTGAGTGCCAAGGCTGGTGGAGCAGGGTTGAATCTGGTTGGTGCATCTCGATTAGTTTTGTTTGATAACGATTGGAATCCCGCAAGTGATCTACAAGCCATGTCTCGAATTTGGCGAGATGGGCAAACACGGCCCGTCTACATATACCGCCTAATCACTGCGTATTCCATCGAAGAAAAAATATATCAGCGACAAATCTCAAAAACTTCACTGAGTGGAACGGTTATTGATCAGAAACAAAATTTAAATAATCTTAAATTCTCAGACGAAGATCTAAAAGATTTATTCTCTACTTCAATCTGCGACGATGATTGTCTTACCCATCAGTTACTATCGTGCACCTGTCAAGGAACGGGTGATGTACCGGAATTCCTAAGCACTCGCAAAAATGATAGTGATTCATCAGGAGAAAGCCGATTTCAACTACGAATAAAGAAAACGCAACCAATCAAATCACAAAGATCAATGAAAATGCAAGAGCTAATGCGATGGGAACATCACCGTACTCCTATCAGGCTCGATGTTTTAGAGGTAAGAGTAAAATTTATGTGAAATGATGCATTTAACCGTAAGAAATGAATATTTTTCAGGAACTGTTATTAGTTGATAGCCTAGAAGACTATGTTTTTGTTTCGCAATAGAATAAACCACACTCTAGTGAAATAATATAACCATGATTAAACGGATGACACTACGTGTCAGTATAGCTATTCATCATTTTCAAGATAAATGTTACTTCCGAATCTTCCATAGAGATGTGCTTTAAGTTCACTCATTTTTTCTTGAATTTCTTTTGATAATTTTTGGATGTTTTCTATTTCCTGTTTCTTCTTTTCCTTCACTTCGGCAAGTAGCTCCTATTTTAAGTAGAAAAGGCAGAGCATAGTAAATTAGTCATCATCTAAAATATCACTAGATATGGGTTACTAACCTGTGTTCTAGGCAAATTATGCGATATAAACACTTCACCAATAAGAAATGGGATCTGCAGGTCGTCGTCGAGCAGTTCGATCTCATCACCTGCCTCTTCTAAATTTTTCAACTCGTTTTGTTTGATTTTAAGTTCTTCTTTGAGATCCTCGACTTTCGCGTTGTAGTTAGCAAATTTGTTGATCTTCATTTGATCATCGAAAGTAATGTGAACATCTGAATCCTTTTTTGTTTCAAATAGAGAACTTTAAGTAGTCTGCAAATCAGGCAAAAGGCGAATACTTACTGGTTGAAATGTTCCCTTATTCTTATTTTCCGATTTCGAGCCCATGTTCTGAAGATTACTATATTTGTAAAGGAGCACAACTTTTATAAATTGTTTCACCTATTGTGCGGTGCGTGCTAGAATGGGTAATTTCACATTGAAAGAATGGAATGACGAAAAAAGCAAAATTGTACACACCAAGAAAATATTACTAAGCGAACACGTAAAAACAACGTAAACTTACGTAAACCTGAATGTTTTTACTGGTTTAGGTAAATAATACGCATAAAAATTGGTGGAAACAACGCAACAGCTTAGTAAAATGCGAATACTTAATTTTGGGTAAAAAATTGTATGGAGTTCTTGATATTGATATTGATGATTCAAGGTATCCAATTTTACCTAAATGATGACTTCCGTACAGGTACTCAAAAGTAGGTAAATATTTTTTACCTGAAAGTATTGTCTGTTGCAAATATAACACTTAATATTTGATTTACTCAATTTTTCTACGTGGGGATACGTACCTTGTGGAAAAACGCGTTAATAAAGAAATCCGTGTAGAAAAACGCGTAATTTGAAAATCCTTCAATTTAAACATCCGCGTGGAAAAAACCGTTAATTCGAAAATCCGTGTAGAAAAACACCTAGTAAAAAATCTGAATGTATCTCTGACGATCCACTTTCATCGAACCACTTTGAATTGTTACGCATTAGTAGATACTTTAAAAATTCAACACACGTTAACTGTTTCAACTTAAACTTAACAAATGCCAGATGCTTAATGGCAAAGGTCAACGCGTGAAAGATTCTTTTTATTACTCTAGTGAGATTCAACCAATGAAAAATTTCGATCGCAGTGAGCGTTGCGGCCTGAAATCGAAAACTCTTATTGAGCAATTCTGAAAAATTCTGCTTATTGCCACACAACAAAGTCAAATATCTCAAGAAAATCAGGGAAAATGCTAAAATATAAAAAATAAATCAGGACGCCCAAATAGGACTTCAAAAACAGGACATGTCCTGCTAAATCAGGACGGATGGTATCCCTATTTATTGTTCGGTTGTTTGTTCTTTTATTTCTTCAACGCCTTCGCCGGAAAGCGTCGCGATCCTCTATTTTATTGGCAAGAAGCAGAGTGATGTGCTTGCGCTTTATCACTTTGCTTTCACTTCTCATTAGCTTTTTAGTATGAAAAGTGTTGACCAAATACATTAAATATTTACCACAGCAGCAAGACATAAGAGCAAACACACGTAAGGTCTAAACACAATTGATACGTTGCGGCTGCGTTTGCGGCAATTTGAAAGTTGTAGAGTAACATGTCAAAAGGATCTATGTACTTTCATCGATTTTCTTGATTGACTTTTCATTTGTTTTAGAGTTCAGCTAAAGTAACTTTTCCTAACGTGGTTTTTATTTAGAAAGCTAGATTAGATGCTCCGCTATCAAATGGTGTAAAGGACATATCATGAAACGTGTTTAATAAGCCGTGGCGGTTGGAAGAAACCGATCGATCAAAGCAGATAGGTCCTTTTGACATGTTGCTCTACAGTTAGTTATTTTCTGCCAAATTATTGTCAACGCAACGCAAACGTATCCATTATGTTTGGGCCTTTCGATTTTATTGCCGAGAACTCAACAGCTGATAAATTTAGCGAAATGACAGAAATTTCAGCATAATTTTCAAGAACCTCAACAAACGAAATGTGTGATATTTGCTAAATGTTTATCAAAATATATTGCTGACATGACATATACTAAAAAAATTACCAAGCTCGATCAAGCTCGAGCTGTTGGGAAATCAAGCTTTCGTACCTCGCGGTACACTACCGCGTAATTTTACTTTTCGTGACTTTCTTAGGGCATCCTTAACAGTGCGGTACCATTTGAATTGTTATGACGGCTGTGTACAGCGCGGCTATTTTGCTTACTCACCCGTTTTCCCACCGGTCGTTGCTATCGTCTCAGTTTGACGTTTCATCCAGTATAAACCTTTAGCAGCGCTATTATCGGGCTGCTAAATTTGAGAGCGCGATGCTTCCCGGATGCTCGGCTACTATTTCTTTAGCGCGTTTAGCAGCGACCGGTACGGTATGAAGTGATGATAGAGCGCTGCCAAACGGGGTATAGAAGCGCACCGTTAAGGATGCCCTTAAATATGTTATTTTGCCACTCAAAATATTTTTTACGTTATTGTTACGTGAAATTTCTTGTACTTATTCATTTTCTGTCATTTTGTATGATTTATGTGACAAACATAACATCTACGTTAAAATCACATGCATACTATGTTTTATCTAGAGATCCTCAGAGGGAGAGATAAGCGATGAAAAAACCGCTGATTTGGCAACTAGGTTTCACATATCAGAGGTGCCAGATCTCTTCTCAAAGCGCAATGTTGACTAACTTTTTAATTCGGCTCGTATAACTGATGATGATGGTGGAAGTCCTGGGGAATAATAAAGTGCATCACAAAAACCGTAAAGGTGTTAAATTTTATGTTTATGTTTAATTTTATATACTTTCGTCATTATTCTGTAGACCATACAAAGGGTTTGTGAACCACCAGTTAAAAATCACTGTGATGAAGCAACTTTGGAGCATTCTCAATTCATGTTTTAGCAATAGAACATGAAAAACGTGTAAAAATAAATATATTCTTTATTGAACCTTATTGCAATACCTTTCAATGTGTTACCTTTCTTGTTCGTTTGGCTCGAATTTTGACATGTTCGTTTGGCTCACAACCAGGGTTGCCACATTTAAATCTGTGTTTTCCCTTAAAAAATCTGAGCATCTGTATCTGGAACAAAAATATCTGTAAAAAAATCTGTGTTGTTCAAACATAAAGAACTTTGTATTTTTCAAGTTTTTATGGTACATAAACAAAATCTTGAGCTTAAAACGTGTGAGGAGTTGAAAATATAATATGCTTAATATTTAGTGAAATAAAATTTGGATTGTTTTTAAAATTAATGTCAATTTCGAAAAATCTGTAAATCTGTGCTTTTCGACAAAAAACTGTATATCTGTATGTACAGATTCTGTATCGTTACTTCGGCCAAAAATCTGTAAAATACAGATTAATCTGTACATGTGGCATCCCTGCTCACAACACTCTCTTCCCATATCTCTCCCTCTGAGTATTGCCACGTCAAACAGGATGAAGTATCGCGTGAACTCTTCGTGCGAAAATACACAGAAATCAAAATGGCGAAGCTGTTGTCTGATGTTGTCTTTGAACATTGAAGGAATTCTTCGATAACTTCCCAACAAGTAAGCCATAAGAATCCGGCATCGAGATTTCACAAAGATTCAGTTCAAATTGCGAGGAATTTCCTGAACATAAACAGTGGCAGCTAACAGTGATTATCGCCAGCGAATGTCGCAATATCATTTTGGCATTTTTTATGTCGTTTAGTTCATTTACGAATTGGCGATTTTGCATGCCCGTGCGACTTATAGAGCAACATATTTGGATAATTTCTGAAAACTTGTCCTAGTCTCTCAAGAATTTGGAAAACCACAATTGAAAATTAAACGTTGTATAAAACGTAGAACCTATCAGACAATCAAATGCTTTTCACTTTACCGGTAGTTAAATTCTACGTGAAACTCCGTGGAATGTGAGTTGCCTTTCGTGATTCCGCCTTTTGGTTTCGCACCTTTCGTAGGAGACCCATAATAACGTAGGGAGAATTTCGAGAAGAATTTTCCTGCAAATTTTGCTTACATGTTTCATCAACGGAAATACCTTTGAAAATCAGCAAACTTCCAAAAACAATAGCAATCACTAGAGAACATAAATATTATGTTTCAGGAAATATTTTGAATTTCGTTGCATGCATGGATTTTATCATGATGGGGATTTTCCGGATTATCCCACAGTTGAGAAAAATGCAATCATTTTTCTGCAAAAATCGTTGACGTAACCGGTGCAACTGCAAAATTGTTGTTGCATAGCACAGATGTTGGATAAAAATTTCTTGAAGTGAAAATCAAATCCGATCCAAACCGCAAATCTGGAAATCGCAAGTTTAATAATCGAAGTACGCTGAAATGCTTAATACGGAAAGTTTATGAAATTTATTATTTTACATAAAAATAAACCAAATAATAAAAAACACAATGAATACAAAACATGTTTGCGTTGAATATTTTTTTCATGCGACTCGATACTTTTCAGTAGTTTTTTTTTTTTTACTTATAACCAAAAGATGCTTTGATAACCTGGTTCAAATGGACAGCTCTTTCTGGTTCATTTTGACCACGGGAATGGCATCGCTGTCAGCTACCATACATTTGACGCGTTACCAACATCACTGGCACTGGCACTCGAAAAATGGGCAGTTCACCCTTATCTTATGTTGATTCGGGCAAACCGGCTAAATGTTGACTGCAATTATTAATAGCATATCAGACAGTTTGCAATTTCTTAAGGTTTTCACATGGTATGTGATATTCTAAGTGATATTTAGTACATTAATTGTGTCCCAAAGCAAAGTGAAGCAAACTGTGACAGCAGAAAAAGTAGTTTTGGGACAAACGGTACAGAAATAGTAGTTCGTAACGCTTGAAGGCTACCATACCATTCCCTTGATTTTGACACCCCCACAGTTTTTTGTCCGTTTCTCCCTGCCAGGTGTATACCAAAATTTTTCTACAGTTCCAATAACCAAATGTAGGAGTCGCATAGGTTGAAAACTCAGGTGTACAAGATGTTTTTGTACTAAAAAAAGAGTTATTTTCTCTTTACGAATAAGTAATTCGAAATCTCTTACTAACTGCAATTCTTATCAGAAACCCAAATTGTTCGCAATCGCACTCACACCTCGCTCGCCTCGTATTTCGCACATTTTTCGATTTTGAGGTTACTTTAAAGATCTGCTGTCAAAAAGAGGAACGCAATAATTTCGCATTGAATAAAAATTGTACAAATTGTCTATTTTAATAAAGAGTACAGTTCAAACTGTTGCGGAAAGCGTTTATTTTCTATTCCGCTTTATTGATTGGATAATTTACAGGTGCAAGCGTAATCCCTGATCGAATAAAGAAGTTGAGTAAAAGGAAAATTCAGACGAATTGCCTAAAAAATGGAGCAAATTATAAGAAATTTATTAGTTGCTGATAACGATTTAATACAACAGGTAAGTAGTTTTAGATTCATCATTCGTACAAACACCGAAATTATCTCAGTCGAGCGATACCTGACATGGCAGAAATCAGTAATTTGTATTTTTAGTTGCCTTAGATGGCATGTTAATACTTTTTTGAAATACTAATATGTACATGCTCCATATCCATTTTTGCTAAAAAAAACTGCTGCCCGTAATCTGCAATTCGCAATTTTTATTTGAGCATCGTTTGCATTTCATTTCCTAGACAATTGAATGCATTTACTACACGTTTCTGCACATAATTATACTGCGAACGATAGAAAGAACAATCAACTTCTAAATCAGCATAATTTGTAATTGTGATTTTAATTCATAATCTCTGTAATCGCAATTGAAGTTTATAACAGAGGAACAATTTGCTTTTTTTTTTCAGGCTACAAGCGAGTTAAAAGAAGCTTTTAAACGGCCAGAGACCATTTCACAGCTGTGCGAGCTCGCTGTCACTAACAAAGATGCACAGGTGCGTCAGTACAGTGCGATGCTATTGAAGAAGCATCTTGGTAAACTACGTCATTGGCAGCAGGTCCCTCTTGAACAGCAGGCTCTGATCAAGCAGGGAATGTTGGAGGCCATTGTCAAAGAACCAGAAAAGTCGGTTCGCACTGCAATCACCGGATTTGTAGGTGTTCTCATTCGGCATGAAGCAACCAAAGACGAGGCATGGATGAACGAAGTGTTGAAGTTTATGTTCGAAAGCACCAGTTCCAGCGATCCGAAAATGGCAGAAGTAGGCTCTGCAACATTTTGTACACTTACAAATACCTCGCCCGATCAGTTTATTCCCCATTTCGAGGCAGTTTGCCAATTGTTCTCATCTGCATTGATAGCGACAGAAGCTAGTGGAAACATGACAACACCGGTGGTTTACAACATTTTACAAGGTATGTCTCATCTGGTATCATTCATCACCGGTAATCCAACTGCTGAGAACACGTACCAGGCGTCCATTCCGTACGTTGTAAAGGCCCTTGCCGGATTCGCCCAGCAGGATTCGTTTAAATTTATCGAAGCATTCGATATTCTGGAGAATCTGGCAGATGAGTCTTCTCGTATTTTGACTCCTCACTTGAAACTACTGATCGAGTTTTGTTTGGAGATTGCGAAAAAGAGCGATCTTGAAGATTCCGTTCGTGTGAAAGCAATAACCTACATTGGTTGGTTGGTACGATCAAAGAAAAAAATGATCATCAAGCAGAAACTAGTGGAACCAATTGTGGTCTCTCTGTTTCATTTGATGAGTGTTGCACCGGATGTAGAAGATGAGGATGAGGAATATTTTGGCAGTAACGAAGTATCTACTCCGAGCACGTGTGCAACACAAACGCTGGACGTTCTAGCTTTGCACATTCCTCCAAAGCAATTAATTCCAACATTGATGGCCCTATTAGAACCAGCTTTGCGTGGAAATGACCCCCTAGCTAAAAAAGCTTCTTATTTGTCAATCGCTGTTATTGCAGAAGGTTGTTCGGAGCACATCTGCAATAAATATTTGAAAGCTCTACTAGATGTAATAAAAACCGGAATCACTGATCCTAATCCTATGATTCGAAATGCCGCTTTGTTTGCACTGGGACAATTTTCCGAGCATCTTCAACCTGAAATTTCTCAATATGCTGAAGAAATACTCCCTATTCTTTTCGAATTCCTCCAACAGCTTTGTTTACAAATACGCAGCGGGGGAAAAGAACCACAACACATCGATCGTGTTTTCTACGCTCTGGAAACATTTTGTGAAAATCTCGAAGATCAGCTAACACCACATTTGCCAATTTTAATGGAACGCCTATTTGAAGCATTAGATGCGCGAAATACGGTACATTTGAGAGAGCTGTCATTGACAGCTATTGCTGCAACTGCAAATGCAGCGAAGGAAAATATGTTACCTTATTTCCTTCGGTTGATTGATGGTTTGAAAATGTATCTGGTAAAAACGGACGATGAAGATATTTGTACGTTACGTCCCCAGGCAATAGACACGTTTGCCGCACTCGTTAGAACTATAGGAAAAGACAATTTCCTACCGCTGGCGGTTGACACACTGAACTTGGGTCTAACAATGTTGGATGGTTGTAATGATCCAGACCTGCGGAGAAGCTGCTACAATTTGTTTGCCTCTATGGCCTCTTCTGTTAAGGAAGATATGGCTGGTTCACTAACAAAAATTGTTGAATCTATGCTGGAAAGTGTAAAAAGTACTGAGGGAATCGTGCCAACTTTCAAGGATGACGGAGAGGATATTGTGCTACTCAACGGTACAACCGTGGATGATGAGGAAGAAGACGATCAGGAATATGATATCGAAAATTCAGATAATGAAAATGACGAGGACGACGATGATATTGCTGGGTACAGTGTGGAAAATGCTTACATGGATGAGAAGGAGGAAGCAATTTTAGCGTTGATGGAATTTGCTGAACATACCGGGCCTGCATTCGCACCATTTATCTTGACTGCATTTGAAGAAATATACAAATTAATTAACCATCCGAACGAGGACATACGAAAAGCTTCAATCGACGCCTTGAAGCAGTTTGTGATTTCTTTGCATGAGCTCGGGAATGTAGAAGGTGCCAATCAAAGCATTTTGATAATAATTCCGAAACTTAGCGAGATTATCCGAACGGACGAGGAACGATCGGTGGTGATGTCAGCACTGGATGCCTACAGCGATATAATGGAAAAAGTTGGAGCTGCTGCAATACAAGCTGAGGGACAAAAAGATGCCATCTTCGGATGTATTGTGGATGTACTAAACGGAAAAGTAGCTTGTCAATTCGACGAACCTGTTGACGAAGATCAGGAGGAAAGTGAATACGATGAAGCTATTATCGAGTCAGCTGGGGATATTCTACCCAAGTTTGGTCGGGCTTTGCCGCCAGCAGAGTTCGCAGTCTACTTTGGACGAGTTTGGCCTTATTTCATTCAAAAAATTGTAAGTAATGACTTTTTTATAATCGATAAATATATTGCGTCACTTGTAATATTTGTTTTATAGGAAAAAAGCAAACAGAAAGATGAGACAACAGATTCGCAGCGTGCTTTTGCTATTGGTGTTCTGTCTGAGTGCTTCCGCGGCCTAAAGGAGTTCACTGTGAACTGGTTTGATACTTTGTTGCCTATTTTCTTATCCTGTGTGCAAGATCGTAACAACGAAGTACGCAATAACGCAGTATACGGGATCGGTGAAATGGTACTAAACGGAAACGAATGCTCTTTCAAGTAAGCACAACTTTCGCTTCATATGTCCGTGCACATTGTACAATGTACCCCTAAATAATCCAATTGTTTCAGCAAATTTTCGCTGAAAACTACCAATCTAAAACCGTTTTTGTTACAGGCACTATCCTCAAATATTGACTTCCCTGTCTGCAGTAGTGGCCAAGGAACAGCATGCTGGCACTTTGGACAATATTTGCGGCGCGTTGGCCCGTTTGATTACAACCAATAGTAGTTTAGTTCCGATGAAGGAGGCAAGTTCCGTAAATCAAATTTACATCTAACAGAAAAACATTCAACAGATACAACTTATTTTGACAGGTTCTTCCAGTGTTTGTTCAATATCTGCCATTGCGTGAAGACTTCGAAGAAAATCAGGCTGTGTTTCGCTGTTTAGATGTAATTTATAGACAGGGCAATGATAACCTGATCCCGTTACTTGGTCGAGTGCTGATCATTGGCCTACAAGTTTTATATAAGAAGCAACACAATAGTGATGGTAAGGTCTTCTCTCGATAATAGCAATGTGAGATGATGATTCGATGTAATAATATTTCTTATATTTTCAGAGTGTCGCGACTTGATATTCAATTTTATCAAACAAATCAGTAAAGATTTTCCGGACAAGTTTACTGAAGTAGTGCGCAGTGACACCGAAATTGCGAACTTTGTCCAAACGTTGCCGCTCCAGTAGAAGACGGTGCGCGTGCATTTAATGCGCAAAATCTATGTTTCATATATTGATCCATATCTTCAAACCTGCATGCGTCGTGTAGAAATGAAAAAAAGTGGACCATCTAAAACGTCGAGTAACGGCGCGGCAAGATTTGCAGATGATGGTAATGAAAAGGAGTGAGTGAATAAACTGCTTGGACAGAACTGTTTATTCAAGCAACAAAGTCGGAATATGTGGATTCAATATGTGTGTGTTCAAGAGTGAGACGAGCTTGAAAGAAGAACTCTTTCCGCAGATGCTATGTGCGGAGAGTTCTTATACTAACATGAAAAATGCAGATGATTACATACTACCCTGATTATTACTTCCTTTACTTTGAAAAACTAACCCGAATGTTAATATCCACGCATGTTGTAGGTTATTTGTTCTTGTTAGAATTATGTTCTAAAATCAGAATGCGATTAGCCCTGTCAAACACTCGATACAAATAACTCCTGTTCAATATAAGCCAATTTTATCTTTTTCACTGCTCATTCAGTGACACACTTCTAATACATTACATAACAAGCCATAGAAAACAATAGATAGACAATTTCGTCCTTTTATATAAACGCTTAGAGAAAATATTCTGATATGCTAGTATTGAAAATACGTTCAAAAGGTCATTCAAATAAACGCAGTGAACATGTATTTGGCATCTACTGATACATCATAACCGTCATAATCATAGATGTAATACAAATTCTGTATCAATTAAACACTGTCCATTACAGAGCATATGTTATATTTATACAATCAATCATTGCAGCCTTGAAAGAAATAAAAATTGTAAAACGAAAGGTGTTGTGTTTACCTGGGATAATTACCATCTTGGAAATTAACGGTACCAAGTTTTACCGTTTTACCTGTTTTTGAAAAATGTAGTCTATAGCTAGGGCTGGTAACAGGTCTCTTGTAAAACTTGGTCTTTATTTTAAAACTATTCCTGAAAAGTCAAAAGGTTTCTTAAGTCTCTTTTCTCAACTAAAATTGTCTATTTTTCTTTTAAAAGTGTCTTTTCCCTCTTCTCGTTAAAAACAACGTTCGAAATTAAGTAGTCAATTGGTATTATTGAAGGAAGTGTGATGCTGCGTTCTAAAAACTTCTAGCGACCCCCCAGTTGCTCTGTTCTAAAGGAGAGAGACTACACGTACAACTTAGATGTAAAGACAAAAGCGAGTTCAGTTGAAATAAATATCTCTACCTATTAGCACGCGTTTTTTTAGATTCACCAGCAAATTACATCCAAAACCTATTCTTGTGAATTTTACGGTTAACATTTGGTCCAATCGAACCGGATTTTGATGGTTTTTGAGTATTTGCAGTGAAATTCCGGTCAACACGCGAAACATTTTGGATTCCACCGTGTGGAAAAGTACTGGCATAGTTGCCAAACGACGCGTCGTACAGTGCTGTTCGTGCGCGTAACATGTTCAATCGTGATCGGTCTTGCTCGAACTTTCTATGAGTGAGGAAACGCCAACAACAAGTCGAAACATAACCCCGAAGAACCTTCTCGAAGCTTTAACTGGTGCATCTGATCACTACGTATCAGTGCTAGAACAAAAAACAGGAACAGAAGCGTAAAGAAATGGCAAAAAAGCTCGAGCGACTTCTTGATCTGCGTGATATGGCAAAAGAAAAAATGTGTCGGATCCGTGAAGGCTTAAAGCAAGCAGAAGTCAGTATTCATTGGTTAAATTTACAACTTGATACACTACGCCGGTGTAATGACGACATGCAAAAAACGTATTGGGAAATTTGTGACATCGTTCCTAGAGATCAGCGGGAAGAACACAAAAACGAGTACATTCGTGCTGAGGAGCTGTATACCGAGTTAACTGTGCAAATTCAAACCGAAGTTACAAAATGGAATGCCTCCGAAGCAGAAAAAGTGCAAGGAAAAATAAATGCGTTGGCCCCAGCCTTTGTTCCGCAGCAGCCAGCAGTAGTTAGCAACTCGACACCTCACCTTCAGTTTCCGTTGCCAACATTTGATGGCAGTCTTGAAAATTGGTACTCATTTAAGTGCATGTTTAAGACGATAATGAACAGGTATCCAAATGAATCTCCGGCCATCAAACTTTACCACTTGAAAAACTCTCTAGTAGGCAATGCAGCTGGTAAGATCGACCAGGACGTGATCAATAATAATGATTACGAGTCAGCATGGAAGATGTTAGAAAATACTTATGAAGATGAAAGGTTCATGATAGATACGCATATAGATGCTCTGCTTAATCTACCCAAAATGACGAGCGAGAACGGTAATGAATTGCGTAACTTACTCGATACATGTACGAAGCACGTTGATGCACTTAAAAACAGACAATTGGTTGTAGACGGACTTTCTGAAATGATTCTTGTCAACTTAATAGCTAAACGATTGGACAAGGAAACACGGAAATTGTGGAAATCACAGATTCCAGGAGATGAGCTGCCTGCTTACAGTGATTTGATTGACTACCTACGGGAGCGTAGTCGCATACTGCAAAAAATGAAAGAATATACCGAATCGCGTCCTACTAATGCACCAAAGCAGAAAGTCAAATTCGAGCAGAAAACCACTCAAGGCAGGAACTTTGTGCAAACGTCGTCGAAACAGTCCAAGGAATCATGTATCTGCTGCAACGGTGATCATCAGATTTATAAGTGTGACACATTTAGAGAGCTCACTGTGAATGATCGGTACAATAAAGTCAGGCAAGCCGGTCTAGGCTTTAATTGTCTGCGACGTGGCCATCGAAGTGCCGCTTGTAACTCAGACAACACATGTAGAACGTGCAAGCGAAAGCATCATAGTCTTTTGCACGATGATAAGCCAGCAGCCCCTAAGGTTAAGGAAAGTACACCAGCTACATCGAGTTCAACTACTGTGGAAGAACAGCGGATAATCGCAGTGCAAACGCAAGGATCAGTAAACTGTACAAAATCATTTATGCTGGAACAGCAAGTGCTTCTTTCGACGGCGGAGGTACATGTCCAAGGTTCCAGTAACAAGAATGTACTATGTCGTGCCTTATTGGATTCCGGGTCTGACAGCAACCTCATCTGCGAGTCGCTAGCGAGAAAGCTTAACGTTGCTATGGAAAATGTTAACATACCAATCAGCGGTGTTGATAACGCTGAAACTGCAGTTAAGTATAGGCTGCGTACTAAGATCAGTTCACGCGTTAATTCATTTAACGCTCTTCTAGATTTTTTGGTGGTACCGACGATTACCACCAACCTACCTATCGTGAAAGTGGATATCCGTTGCTGGACAATTCCAGCCAATTTAAGTTTGGCCGACCCAGCTTTTCATATTCCTAATGAAATCGAAATGATTATCGGCGCGGAATTGCTTTTTGAATTGTTACAAGGTGGACGAATTAAACTTGCATCTGGAGCTCCCATGTTGGTTGAAACACAACTTGGCTGGATTGTCAGTGGCACCGCTAGACTGCATAAATCGAATTCTACTAAAAGTGTTTGCCATTTAAATCGCGTCGATGAACAACTAAACCGTACGCTAGTATAATTCTGGGAATTGGAGACGTGTCAACAGGCATCGCCACACACGCTAAATGAGCAAGCTATAGAGAAATATTACGAACAAACAGTCAGTCGCAATGATACTGGTCGATACATTGTCAAACTGCCTTTCAACGAAAACAAAGCTCAACTCGGAGATTCATTGGAAACAGCACGAAATCGATTCAATCGACTACTACGATCTTTTGCAAACTCTGAAAAAAGAAGGCGCTACACTCAATTTATGGAGGAATATTTGGCTTTAGGCCATATGGTTGAAGTCCATGACCACCCTACTTCCTGTTACCTGTTACTTCCTACCTCACCATGCTGTTTACAAGGAATCGAGTTCCACCACGAAATCAGAGTCGTGTTCGATGCTTCGGCGAAAACGACGTCAGGTATTTCATTGAACGACGCGTTGGAAGTAGGACCTACAATGCAAAACGATCTTATCACAATACTGCTTCGATTTTGTTGTTATCCTGTAGTGCTAACTGCCGACATCCCAAAAATGTACCGCCAAGTGCAGGTGCATAAAGATGATAGGAAATATCAGCGTATTCTATGGTTGAATGCCAACAACGATGTGGGAGCATTTGAATTAACCACCGTTACGTACGGTTGCGCCAGTGCTCCTTACCTGGCAACGCGAACATTGATGCAATTGGCGAAGGATGAAGCACACGAGCTGCCCCTCGCAGCTTAAGTCAACCAAGAAAACAGGTACATAGACGACTTTCTCACTGGAGGTAATACAGAACACGAGGTAATTGAAATTTACAAACAACTTTCAGAAATACTGAAGCGAGGAGGTTTTGGGACTCATTAGTTCTGCAGCAACAGTAAAATTGTTCGAAACATTATTCCGTCTGAGCTACAAGAAGCACTGTTCAATTTTGAGGAAGCCGATATAAACTGTGTGATTAAGACTCTCGGTTTAATATGGAATCCTAACGACGATTACTTCGCATTCAATGTGAGTCCAATCGATAGCGTGTCCAATCCGCCCCCGACGAAACGCAGCGTACTTTCTGCTATCGGACTTATTTTTGATCCTCTTGGATACATAGGTCCTGTTATCACGACAGCAAAACTGCTGATGCAAGATTTGTGGAGACTTAAATTGAAGTGGGATGATGAATTGCCGATCGAGCAGCTCCAATTGTGGCCTACTTTTCGAGAGCAGTTTCCATCGATTAGCGAATTACGAAAACAACGATGTGTTATTTCAAACAAGGCAGCAACAGTAGAACTTCACGGTTATTCGGACGCTTCCAAACGCGCTAACGGAGCAGTTTTGTACACGAAAAGCATTTTCCCTGACGGCACGGTTGATGTTCAGCTGGTGTGTAGCAAATCCAGAGTGGCACCTTTGAATCCCGTGACTATTCCTCGACTTGAGCTATGTGGAACAATGCTTCTCGCTCGTCTTGTGGAAAAAAACAACTGCAGCAATAAAAATTCCTTTTTCGACTGTCACACTTCATACCGATTCGCAAGTGTGTTTGAGTTGGTTTAAAAAATCGCCGCTTGCTTTGAACCAGTTCGTGGCAAATCGCGTGGCAACGATACATGAGCTTACTCAAGATTACAACTGGTGTTATGTGCGATCTCAGGAGAATCCTGCTGACATCATTTTGCGTGGCGTTCAGCCAGCGGAACTTCTTACAATAAAACAGTGGTCCCTCATCTGTTGAAGAAGAAATTTGTTTGGATAATGATCAACTGCCGGAGCGGAAACCGATTGCGATTGTTGCTGCTGTGATAGGAAAACCACAGATCACACTAACAAGACTAAGCAATTTTCGACGTCTGCAACGTGCGTGGGTATATGTATTGCGGTTTATTAAGATCAGTCACACAAAGGTTCGTGATGCATCTCCTATCCAAGCACATGAAATTGCTGAGGCAACGCATCTTATCATTAAGTTCGTACAGAAGGAATCCTTCGAAGAACTTTTCGATGAACTGAAAGCGGGAAAAAGAAAATTAAAGCAGTATAGAAATCTGGCTCCACTTATTGATGCGGACGGACTTATCAGGGTCGGCGGTCGTCTCAAATACTCGTCTATTCCTTATGATGGAAAGCATCAAATTTTACTTCCCGAGAAGCACCATGTGACACAAATTCTCATTCGTCAGTTGCACTGCGACAATTTTCATATTGGGCAGCAGGGTTTGTTGTGTATCGTTCGCGAACGTTACTGGCCAATAAATGCAAAAATCTTGATTAGAAAAATCGTCTCCAAATGCTACACCTGCTTTCGTCAAAACCCGCCGACAGTAAACCAATTTATGAGCAATCTCCCAGATTATCGAATTACACCATCTCCTGTTTTCTCAAATACCGGAGTGGATTATGCTGGTCCAGCATACCTCAAGGAGGCTGGAAAAAAGAAAACGGTTTACAAAGCTTATATTGCTCTCTTCATCTGTATGGCAACAAAGGCCATTCATATTGAGGTGGTATCAAATTTGACTGCAGAAAACTTCATTGCTGCTTTACGAAGATTCATCAGCCGACGTGGTATGGTAGTCAACATGTATTCCGACAATGGGACGACGTTTGTAGGTGCAAATCACGAGCTTTCAGAACTACGGAAAATGTTTGAAAATCAACAAAAGGTCAATGATTTTTGTGCTTCTAAGGGGATTCAATGGCACTTTATCCCCCCACGTAGCCCCACTTTGGCGGAATATGGGAGACTGGGGTTAAGTCAGCCAAACACCACTTGAAGCGTGTCATTGGGGAAACAAAGCTTACATTCGAGGAGATGACAACCTTTCTGGCGCGATGTGAAGCTATCTTAAACAACAGACCACTATTCCCGGTTTCGGATGACCCAAACGACATCAAAGTGTTGACACCGTCGCATTTTCTAATCGGTAGACCAGCATCAAGTATCCCGGAACCCTCTTACGCTGAAACGAAGATAAATCGATTAAATCGTTGGCAACATCTCCAACTGATGAAAGAACATTTTTGGAGAAGATGGTCAGCAGAATATCTGCATCACTTACAGTCCAGACCGAAGTGGAACAACCAGGTAACAAACATCGATATTGGTGCTGTGGTAGTACTTAAGGACGATCATACTCCACCGTATCAGTGGCGTCTTGGACGCATCGCGGCAACACACCCAGGAAAGGATGGAATTACACGAGTGGTAACAGTTCGTACCGATAAAAAGGAATACCGTAGAGCAGTATCAAAATTATGCTTCCTTCCGACTGTTGATCCGCTGGACTCAACGGGGGGAGTATGATGCTGCGTTCTAAAAACTTCTAGCGACCCCCCAGTTGCTCTGTTCTAAAGGAGAGAGACTACACGTACGACTTAGATGTAAAGACAAAAGCGAGTTCAGTTGAAATAAATATCTCTACCTATTAGCGCGCGTTTTTTAGATTCATCAGCAAATTACATCCAAAACCTATTCTTGTGAATTTTACGGTTAACAAAGTGATAGTTCTTCGTAGTTTCCAGCGGTTTTATTGGTATTTTTTACGAGTCACTCAACGGGGAAATATATTTCACTCTCACGCTCACGAAAATATTGTTGGCTTCATTTTCATTTCAAACCCACCGTGGTTCCATAACATTACATGTTATTTTTGGGTCATGAAAAGATTGTCTCTTTTTATAGGCCTGACTAGGTATATGTCACAAAATTACGAAAAATCGGTCGCAATGCCGAAAACATCCAACACGGAAAGAAGTGCACTACAAGAAACCGTACCTCGAGGTCAAAACTGGGACCCTTTGCCTTCCAGACAAACAAAAAGAGACATAAATCATCACTTTGAAAGCTGAGCAAGGATTTTTTTCGACAATCAGTACACAAAAATGATTTTCCTAATACCTAATACGTAGATTTTTAATCATGACATCTATATGCGCATACAAAGTTTTCAATTTGAATAAAAAAAACTATATTTCATCATTATGGTGCCCGTTCGAGCCGTTTACTGGAGTGATGTGATCCGGGAGGTCACATCCGCAGTAAGTATCGTTATTAATTGATTTGTTCAACAGTTTAAGCCACTGTTTATCGGCCGATAGCAAATGTGGGCTGCCAAAAATTACGAGCAGCGATTTGGCTCGAGAAATAGCCACATTTAACCTCTTCGGGCTGGCTACAAAACCTAGGGCATGTTGCTGGTCGCTTAACAGTTGTGATTTTGAAGTTCGGACAGTTGAGATGAGTATAACCAGCCGTTCCTGACCTTGAAACTCTTCGACACTTCCTATTTTTGGGCGCTGAAGATTGCTTTCGTCCAAGATACGTCGAATCGTTTTTGCTTGCTGTTGGTAGGGTGTTATGATTCCAATATCTTCTGGCCGTATACCTTTTTTGTACAACTTTAAAAGAAAATTAAAAACACTTTTCGCCTCTGCCGGATTAAACCACGAAGGACTTTCTGGTGTTTGCTTGTTGACTCCATTCACGCCCCAGAACACAAACCCGTAGTGAGGTCGTTGATTACATTTAACTGGCAGAATATCGTAGACTGATTCAAGGAACTTTGCTTCCATGCTGCCTTCTGCAGCGATACACGAGACAAGAGAAGATTCATAAAATAGTTCGCTGTAGAGGTCTAAGATGCAGGGTATTGATCGGTAGTTATAACGAAGTTTAGTCACCAGTCTTGGATTAAATCCACCAGTGTCGGGAAACCGAACTTTATCTGATTTATATAGAGGAGTTTCCATTAAACGAACTAACAGAGATGTATTGAAACCTCGGTCGGATGCATGAGGACTCATGACCACAGGTCCAAGCTGCATTGGATCACCTGCGAGAACAACCGTGCCACAAACCTTGTTGATGAATGTCATTGGAATAAGTGTTTCTGTCTCCAAACACTGACCTGCTTCATCTATTATGACGTGGGTAAAGTGATTTCTTGGAAACCGAATTTGCATCATCGTGCCTAGGGTAACACATGTTCCGATTGTTATGCGATGTCGCCCCAAATGTTTTAATTGTAGCTTGTGCTTTAGCCCAGATTCGGTTATAATGACTTCATCCTTTACCGTTCTTTCGGAAGCAATATCAACTGTTCCGCAGTATGGCGCCAGGTGTTCTGGAACTAGCTCTTGTTCCACATAGTTTAATCCCACAATCCGAATAAATTCACCCGGACGGAGCACTTTACTTTCAATTAATCTTTCGGTAATCAAATTAGCTGAACTGTTGGAAGGTGTTCCAACCATGATGCGACTGTCGGCTGACAGTTTAACAATTTGATGGATCAATTCTATAATGGTCATTGTTTTACCAGTTCCTGGTGGACCAAAAATAACATATGGTAGTGGTCTCGATTCAGACCGCAGAATGTTTTTGATGGCTTCTTTTTGAATTTCATTCAATAATGGATTGAACCACTGGAATTCGTTGTTGAACTCATTAGTAGCTAAGTTGCATTTCTCGTTGAGTTTTAGGTCGATCCATGGTTCGCGAATATTAGTTTTTGTTGGAAACAGATAGTCAGTGCCCAGCGCACTTGTCACGCACATTATGGCATGATGCTGCTTTTGGAATGCGCCTCTTGTAGGCTGAAAAATCAGCTTGTAATCTTCGCCGTTGTATTTCTCGTGGAAATGTTCACTGAATTTCACCAGGATTTTGTGTTTCATGACTTTGTGAATAAATGCCCCATTGCCGACATCATTTTGAGAGACCCATGGAGTAGTTGCAATTAATTTATCACCAGGGATCAGTGATGGTCTGGCTTCACCAATGTTTTCTATACGCAAGGCAAGATAGCCGTCTTCACGTGTAAAATGAGCACGATCCATATTAAATCGGGTGATGGAAATTTCACACTGCACATCCTCCATCCACAGGAATGTTTTAAATAATGCCCGATAGGTATCTGGGCATAGTGGGCGCTGAAAGCAGCGCTGTGTGCGATCCAATTCTTCGTCGATTTGAGTTCGATTTGACGCCGGGTTAAGAAGTATTTGCTTGAGTTCATCCGGAACATGATAACCTCCTGGAATAAATGATAGATCGTCAAAAGAGTTTCAGTAATTTTACAAAGCTCAAATTTACCTATCTTAATATCGATGAAATTGGCACGTTTACTGATTTTTTGACCAGGTGTTACTTCACCACCGCGTTTATAAATATTCCAAGCTGCCAGACGATGCCCACCAGCAGCTGTTCGTGCTGCGGTGCTACCTTCATTAACTTTTTGAGCCTGAATATTATCACCATCACCCACGATTATAGTAAAATATCTAGCAATTTTAAAACCTCCAAAGGACCACATAAAAACTTCTTTGCTTATTCCATAATTGCTGCTAGTAATTTCAAACGAATACTTAGCCGTATCACCCGGTCTGAGAGCGATTATATCCATCAGCTTTGGGTGCAACAATCGCAGTTGAGAGGTCTGTTTGTTTGACATAAATAAAGAACGCAGGATTTTATGAGGTCGATCGCTCTCGTTACTAATTAGCACGTCAAATTGTTGGGATTCATTGAGCTCTTTCAATTTTACGACAATATCATCAGTAATTTTAATACCTCGCTTGTTGTCAAAAAAATCATCGTCGAATTTTGACTTCGTTTCCTCTTTACTTGTTTCAACTTGGCGAACTGCAGCAACTTCGATCAGTATCTTAGTGCATCGGTAGCTTAGTTCTGCATTTTCTACTGCTTCGAAAACAACTTTATCGCCCTGGTTTGGTTGCTGGCCGGATTCACAAATATCAGCAAGATAGGTGTAAACACCATCATCGCTTCTTATTTCACCTCCTTCGTTATCTGCTTTAGTTACAAAACCGGTTCCTTGAACTAGTCGGGTAGGTGCAATTCCACGTACTTCAAGAATGTTACCACGGGTGTCAAAATAGGTTTCATCAATTTGCACCATACAATCCAGCACGACGTAATCACCAACTTCCGGAATGAATGTCATAGTTAAATTATCCATGTCAACAGAGTACTCTCCCTGGTCGGTTTCAACAGTCAGTAGTCCACGACGCTTTGCAGTAACCGTTCCCTGCTCGCTACGCTGATTAAAGTTGAAGTACGTAGGATCTATCTCGTGCACCAGTTCGACCTGTTGTAATGAAGTTTATTTTTAATTGCCTCACATAGGCTGAGAACATTCCGTTAGTTTTTCTTATAAATCATTTATATTACCTCTTCGGCTGGCGTTTGTAGACTGTCCTTGTCATTTCCCCAAATTTCACTGAGCAGAGATTCAAGTTTGATTACTTTTGTCTGTTCGTCATCGGTTGTTCTATAAGCTAGGTAGGATACACGAGAACCTAATTCCAGCTGGTGCTGAAAAGGACATGTCTCCAATACCTTTTTATCCACATACAAGGTTCCATCTATGATAATACAGTTGGCTTCAATTTTTGTGACATTTCCTATAAAAACAAAATAATTTCAATTATAGAGTGTCTCGTGAATCACAACTCGCAACAGTTTGATTAACCCAGCCATTAGAATGTAGGTTTGGGGGCACCACTAAAAATTTATGAATCCAATTCCAATTTTTTACTTGTTGCTAATCATTGAGCAAATCGTAAGAACTTACCTGTCTGTTGAAAACAGTTTGTTGCCTCCTTCTTCTGGTCGATCTCCAAACACTTCCTCTCTGTTTCGTCGTCCTTGTCGTCATCTTCTAATTGTGCTTCTAATCGTTTGATTTGCTCTTCCTTCGACTCCTTTGAGCCACCAATAGTAGTGACTAAATCTAATACAAGCTTCCCTACTAATCGAAACATTTTCACCGGGTATTTCGCACTAGTACTTAATGCACTGTTGACAATCAATGAATCACTATCAATGGACCAACATATATTGTTTTCGTCGCACTATTTGAAATTAGTTTTGACCTAAAAATTTATCCATACTTTCGTACTGCCAATCTGTTTCCTTAATGTAGTTTAATTCCTTGCGAAGGTTTTGCAATCGTTTGACATGGTTCTCTAGTTGCAGGTTATTTTCGCACATTTCCACATAAAGGTAAAACTTAACCCGCACAATGCCTTGTTTGTTTGATGACGGCTGTTGGTCGATGTTTGGCTATATATTGAAGGAAGAAAAATCAAAGACGCTCGATCAGCGCTTCATCAATGTTTTTTTTTATGTGAACGAATGATCAATGTGGGTCTATGATTAATATAAAAACCTTTTGAAATTCTAAATGGAAACCGAAATCGAAACTTAGGAATGAAAATCTATATGTTAAGTTATGATATGTTGAAAATGACTGCACAAACCACGAATGCGTAAATGAAAAAAGTTTTCATAATTTAACCAATAATGGGGTTAGAATTTATGATACGAGTTTGCCAAGAGATATTGCTAGTCTAATGCTTTCAAGTATATTGATTCGTTATTATAATGTCGTAGTTTTTTGTGAATATGGGTGACAGATAGAAACGCTATCCTATTAACGAAAAACGAAGTAGAATAATGTACCTAAAATAGACCATTGGCAAAAACGTTGGTTATTTTTCCTAGAATTCCTCCCAATGACCATTCTGTCGGAATAGAAGAGGTAAACTAAAGGGAAGGACGATTATTTATTGTTCAGAGAAAAATCATTGGAACAACTACTTACATTCAGAAATGCTGAAAATCTTAAAATTTCAATTAGGTTTAAAATATAACAATGAAATACTGTAAATTGGTAGAATCTTCTCAAACGTTTGGTAGAAATCAATGGGACCCAGCGAATTATATTAACTTATAGATTAATGAAAAGAAAACCTAGTTTACCGCCAGTTTGTGCTGCAGGATAACATTTTCATTTTTTATCGCTACCAGCAAGTCACCGTTCCGTTTCAGGGCGCTAACCTCTTGCTTCAACTCTTTGACGTAATCAACAGTTCCCTTTAGTATCGTTCCTTTGTTAACGCGACCATCCTTTCCGCTTATGTCACTGCTGGATCCCTCAATGTTACGCGGTAGTAAAGTGCCAAGTTCTTTGATTTTATCATTTATGTTGAAACGGCGTCGACGTTCAACTTAAGAGAACAAAAATATTGTATGAGAAATTTATCATAGAAAAGAGAATACTATGCAAAGTTTATTGGCGTTGAAGTTTAATAACCAAAGACATACTATGCGAATTTGTGCAATATCCTATACGTTTGTTGCACATCAAAATGAATTGCATTAAATTGAAGCTGTTTATTCCAAACCCTTACAAGCTAATCTTACCACTTACTGGTTTTCAATAATAAACTAGACAGATCTTACCAGCTCAATAGTATAAAAGTAGAAATCACGCAACGTCTTCCGTGATGGAAAGGAATCTTAGTGAACACGAATGGGGATGTTTTCATATTTTTTTCTTTAAATACGCTGACAAGCGATGGTTACAATTTTGTGGTCGTTTTGGGAGGAATTCTTAGAAAATGCTGAAGTTACATAATTTTCATACAATATTTGGAAATATAATTTTCGAGTAGTTCGTGTTCTCAAACAAGTGGACTTACCAGAGATTCCTTCGGAGTCAGTTCACTGCTAGACATAATTCCACGAGGCGATGCTTAAGAAAATGCTGAATATGCAAAAATACTGAAGCGTTGCTATTAACTAACCAAATACAAGAAAGTTTGTAATTTAAACACTTCAAAAACTACTTTTATTTTCTATACGCACAACATTCGCACGGCCGATCCGCATTATGCGCATTCAATCGACTTTGCTGCGAAGAGTGAAGTTGAAAAAGATTTTAGTATTCGATTGCAATCGCAAAAAAAACTGTCAATTATTGAGTGAAAACAAAAGCAAAAAATTTTCCTTCCTTCTTTGCGACGTTATGGCTTTACAGTGTATAAGAGGGAAGAGCTTGTCCGTTATCATTCCTCATGTGACCATTCGCGTTGACGGTGTTGCTGATATTTGTTTGGTTTTTGCATGCGAAAAAGAAGGAAGGAAATATTTTTGCTTTTGTCATCACGCACATTTTGACAATTACATATGAGTGTTCACGTAGGTGCGAACAGTCTTCAAAATCTCTTTCAACGCGAATAACCGGAATAACCCGAATACTTTGTGTAGGAAGAGGAAGGTTTGATACACAGCATCGAGGGGCTCGTAGAATTACTGTACTAAAAAATCGGGATGGTGTTACACACTTAATTTATCACGGCAAACTTCCGAACAGCTAATTGATTCGGGAATATTTTTTGCAAATGTTAGCAATATCTTTCGACGAACATTCAGCAAATACGTCGATCTGCCGTAAACCGGCAAGGATTGGAATTTCATTTGCCGAAGTTCTTAAAAAGTCAGCCGAAAACTTGTAGAATATTTTGCTGAATTTATCAGCTGTTGCTAGGGGCTAGACTACTTTAGTGTTAAGAGAAGTATTGATATTTATTGTTTATCTGTCACATTCATATCACTCCGACTGACTCCGGCAGTAAAGTGCTGTCAAGAAGTTGTGATATAGGTAGAGGGGTTCTTGAAAATGCAACGAAAAATACTTTATAATATCGAATATTGCAAATATTTGGTAATATATCAATAGTGTCTTGCTCCTAAAGCTGTTGAGTTCTCGGCAATAAAATTTAGGTGTGTATAAAACATTTTGTGAACCTAGGGTCTAGACAACTTTATTTTTATGAAAAATATTTGTAGAGCAACATGTCAAAAGGATCTATCTGCTTTGATCGATTTTTTGATCGATCGGTTTCTTTCAACCACCACGGCTTATTAAACACGTTTCATGATATGTCCTTTATACCATTTGATAGCGGAGAATCTTATCAAGCTTTTTAAATAAAAACCACGTTGGGAATAGTTACTTTAGCTGAACTATAAACAAATGAAAAGTTAATCAAGAAAATCGATGAAAGTAGATAGATCCTTTTGACATGTTACTCTACATTTCGATAATATTACACGATATGTGCGCTAAAAATGACAGTTCAACTGACAGCTGGTACTGCAGTAAAAATGATGATGATGATTTGTACGCAGCATTTTAACCTATCAAGATTCTATTTTCAGTGAGTTATCACGAGTTTACGAAGTGGGAAACATTAAAAATTTAAATTTATTTTCATTAAACGGTAGATTTAAATTAAGAAAAGGCCATTCCAACACGCTATGTACCTACCAACTCCTGTAAAAACATAACCTCAAATTAGAAACAAAACCGGATCTCACATAAGTGCAATTTCATATGTATTTTCTTGACAGTAAGCAGTTTACTAGTTGCTGCTGAAAGTTTCTAACCAGCTGTATTCTTTTTGACGCCAAGAACATTTTACGCAAATTTCGCATGAAAAACAGTCTACTATGTACACGGTAAGAGTCGAAAACCCATTAATGGATAATTTTTTCCCCATTTTTTACTGTCATATGCGGCTGTCAAAAAAATGGGTAAATTTAAAAATGTGAAATGGGTAAAATTGTACGCATTAGGAAGACATATTCTTAGGAAAAAATGGGTCATTTTTTACCCGTTAACGGGTGAAAAAATACTTCAAGTGTCTTTTTAGTTTGCTCTGTCGATTTGTTCGCACGCGTTACTTCTACGAGCTGTTTTGTTCACTATTTGCCAATAATTGCCATGGAAGAACTGGTTCACTATTTGTCAATAATTGCCATGGAAGAGACTCGATGCTGCGTCGTTTGACGTTTGAGTTGCAAGGTAAACAGTATGTAATATCAAGTATTGAATCTTACAATGTGAATGTTTCTTGTATTAGGTCTAGAATGTCCACAATCTTGCTGCAATACCTTTGTCACAGTGTTTTTACAAATGAAACATCACGTGAGAAATCATCACCAAATGGAAACGGGTCGAAAAAATCAACACAAAGTGTAAATAGACTAGTGGTTTTGTTTAATGAATCAATTGTTGCAGAGAATTGCGATTCTGACAATTGATGATAGCAGATAAAATACTCCTGTATTCGTAAATAAGAGTCATATTTATACATTTGCAAAAAATTAAAAATAATTGATTTCACTTTAAATTCATTTCACTTTTTAGAGTAATAATAACAAAATTTCCGTTTTTGCATGGATAAAGTTTTTTTCAATAATGGGTAAAACTTCACTCATTTTCTTGAGAAAATTCATTTCTCAAAATGAGTGAAATTGTACCCAGTTTTTGACGTTTGATCGGTATACACGCCCGTAAAAAGTAACACGGCGAATGAATTAATTTTAATTCAATTTCATAAGTTGCATCAAAACGTCAAAAAATTAATAGCGCATTTGGTGATTCTGTGTAATTTTTACACTGATTTTAGATTAATTTAGAATAACTGATTTTTGAATTCACCACTATAACTCAATTTTAGGTACCAAGCATGAAAAAACGACACCATTATTTGACACGAGTGAAAAAGAGGCACCATGATTCATCATTTATGCGCCATTATTTAGCCTTTGCGGCCGTGTTATCTGTTCTTGTGGCTGTCTGAGTGATTCCAAAAAATGAGAAAATCGCCTGAAAGGTGGTCACGGACATTTTGAAAAGCTTTAAGGTACACATATAAGCTTTTTTCATTATTCATTCAAAAAACCAAAAGTTTTCAGGTTGCTGTGTCATCAGGAAAATTGTGGGAGAGTAAAATATCAAGTGATTATAGCCTGTATTACACTCTTTGACCGAGCGTCAAATATTTGGCATAATTGTTTGTCACTCTCCAATTTTAACATGGGGCAAACACGGGCAAACAACAACCATATGTCAAATAAATTTGACCATCATGTCAGAAGGTCAAATATTTGACCATTAGACAAAGAGTGTACTACAGGCTTATGCATCACAAATAAAGAGCAAAATATACTTAAAAAATAAATATAACTAGACACCGTTCAGATGGAATGTAACCTAAGTTTTGTTTAGTTCTGACTGTTACTGGCACAAACCTCCCTCTCTACGCTAATATCGCATTTAAAACTGAGTGGTTTTCAATTCTTAAACTGAGTTCTTTTGAATTCTGAAAATGGTTAGTTTTAAATTCAAAAATGAATATTTTTCTATTCAAAAACTTGATAGTTTCAAAGTCTAAATCTGTGTAGGTTTTAATTTTAAAACTGAGTAGTTTTAAATTCAATAAATGTATAATTTTGTACACATAAACTGATATTTTTTAAGAACTAAATGAGTTTTATTAAACACAAAAAATGAGTTCAATTGTATACGTCATTCTGAATAATAAATACACAGTATTCGCTCATACTATGGTTACACAATTTTGAATAACAACAGAGTTAATCAATTTTCGTGTTGTTACACTTTTTATGGAAATGAATTGTTTTCTAATCATTTTTGAATTCATTTTAAGGAGCGTGTACCCGTTAATGGGTAAATCGAGTTTACCCATTAAATGGGTTGGCTCACTTTTTGGCGAAATGGTTGAAAAAGAACTCAATAATGGGTTTTCCTTTCTTACCGTGCATATCAGCCTTGGCTAAAAATTGAATCTATCATCACAGACTAACAGACATAACATGTCGAACAAATTTTCAATAAAATCATCGTTTGGATGATTCCAATACTTTACGTTAGTAACACTATCACCATTTGCTGTCGTGTTCGCGCTGCGTCATATGTTCGACATCAGCGCCAGCATTACTACATGTGTCAAATGGGGAACTACAAAATATGTATGAGACTGCATGACAGCGTCCCAGACGACGTTTTCAACGTCAGCGTTTGGCATATTGCTGTCAAAACGAGATAGGGGCACATGAATAGTGAATTGAGATTGATTTTTTCAGCTCAATGGATTTTGGTTGTCATCGACTAGATGTTTATCTATTCAAATAAATGTTTTATGATAAGAATATGTTTCCAGGCAACGGTAAGTGCATATAAAGCACACGCAAGGCTAATAATTTATTTTTTCTCATTTTCTGTTCATCAGTCAGGATTCTTAGTGTATTTGTTTAAAACATTTTTGAATTTTCGCTGAGAGCTTTGCCTAGCGCCATTACATCGAAATCCCCCTCGATTCCAGGCAACGGTAAGTGCATATAAAGCACACGCAAGGCTAATAATTTATTTTTTCTCATTTTCTGTTCATCAGTCAGGATTCTTAGTGTATTTGTTTAAAACATTTTTGAATTTTCGCTGAGAGCTTTGCCTAGCGCCATTACATCGAAATCCCCCTCGATATTTGACGACATTTGAAATGTCAGCCCAGTTAGCGAACGAACAGTGTACTCACAGACTAACAGACATAACACTTGGAACAAACTCACATAAAAACCATCGTTCTAATGATATTTATACTTTTTAAGAATGACACTAGCACCATCTGGTGCGGTCTTCGCGCTACACAAAAGCACTTTTTTTCCGTGTATTGTTTTAATAACCGTGTACCTGTGCTACCGCTTGAACTGTCTGTCAAAATCGATTCTCATTCTTAACAGAGATGCCAAAAAAATTATTCAAATGCCTACGCTCCGCGCAAAAATGTCTTTCCACCCTAGATGCGAGTGAAAAACCGCCTGGAGGCTGAATTAATTACCGGCGTAAAATCGTCGTCATTTTTGCAGATTGCGAATGCCTTCACATACTTTCCAATGTCTTCACTTTCACCAAGATGTCTTCACGGCTGGTTAAATGTCGTTATATTGAAAACATGTTTTCTTATCTGGCATCAATGATTCTCAGGTCGTAAACAAATGTGCAAAAGTGGTGTTCCTTTTGAACTTGCAAAACGCGAAAAAGTTGATGAAGATAGAGTACTTAGGATATCGAGTACGAGTTACAAATGATTTGAGAATTATCACGGTCTGCTACTGATAAAGCTGTGTGTGTTAATGTGAAAATATATCAAGGATATTAATTAACATGTTGTATCTTCGGCAAGAAAAAAACCAGTGAATAAAATATAGTGGAATTTATTTTGAGC
This sequence comes from Wyeomyia smithii, assembly GCF_029784165.1. Taxonomy (NCBI): domain Eukaryota; kingdom Metazoa; phylum Arthropoda; class Insecta; order Diptera; family Culicidae; genus Wyeomyia; species Wyeomyia smithii. Next base: position 112,055,242 of record NC_073695.1, on the reverse strand, counting down.
CTTTTTTTGTTTTCATTACATGTTGCATTAAATCAAGTTGGAAGATTCATTCGCCGTGCTTTTCCATTTCGTTTGCGTTTAGAAGTACCATTAACCATTCCATTAACCATAAACCATTCCATTAACATGTTTGTATCTTCGGCAAGAAAAAAACCAGTGAATAAAATATAGTGGAATTTATTTTGAGCCTTTTTTTGTTTTCATTACATGTTGCATTAAATCAAGTTGGAAGATTCATTCGCCGTGCTTTTCCATTTCGTTTGCGTTTAGAAGCACCATTAACCATTCCATTAACCATTAACCATTCCATTAACATGTTTGTATCTTCGGCAAGAAAAAAAACAGTGAATAAAATATAGTGGAATTTATTTTGAGCCTTTTTTTGTTTTCATTACATGTTGCATTAAATTAAGTTGGAAGATTCATTCGCCGTGCTTTTCCATTTCGTTTGCGTTTAGAAGCAGTTTTAAGTTTCAGTTTGTATTTGAGATCTCGTAAAAAACACTGTATCAACGTGTTGAATATCTTATCAATAAGGGTCTCAAAACACTGACGGCAAGCAAACGTATCGAAAGAATCGTATTTCAAATATTCTTTTAGACGAGTTTTAACGTTTCGTCTATTCTGATATAAGAAATGAGAAAATTTTTGCTTGAAAGCAGATAGAGCCATCAATCCAATTTCAAAAAGTGCGTTATTTGGAAACACAGAGGCATTTTTCAATTTGCAAAACACGAAGTTTTGATTATTCATGTTATCCACAGCTCTCGCCTGGGATTTTAGTTTTTTCGCGACATTTTCCATGTTTGAGTTTGATTGTTGCTGCTCCAATGACATAACAGAGGCCATTCAGATCGCGTGTAGTGTACACTCCTGCACTAACATTTTTCAATTCTACAAATTTATCAGAAAAAGTAGATTGGTAATCGCCAAATACTGCATACTCTTCAACGTCTAAGTCGTTGTCGTCAAGTAACGGTACCGCATCATCTATTTCACAGTTAGTGCCAAGGGCTAATTTTTCGCTAGTAGATAACGCTGCATGTCTGAATGCCGACGCAAAATGGTATGCATTTGGTGAGTCATTTCGCCCACATCGCCGACGAATTTCTGAAAAAAGATTTTCTAAGCAGTCCTGGCACAGGAAATTGTACATAAATGGGTGCATCCGAACTCAATTTTTAATTTTTCAAATAACCATGAAAGTCCACTGATAATGCTAATTAATCCATTCACATAATTTGGTCTTCTTTGTATAGCTGTCAGTTTTTTTGCTTCATTGCGAGCCTGGGAAGATAAAATGAGATTAAAATATTTTTAAATTTAAGCACTTACCTTTCTGACATTGAAACATAAGTTTGTAGTAAAATACATCGTCTTCAAACTTTTTTTAGCTGTAGTTAGAAAATCCCAGTGGCAGGAGTTCTCTTCTAGCGCTTCACGATGGGGCTATAAGGATAACAAAATTATTATTTATTTGTTAAAAGCAAAAAAAAGATATATCTACTTTTGAGCTGTTTGCGTGAGCTTTGGCATTGAACACGTCGAAAAGTTTATCGTGAAATTCAGCATACTGTGCAGTTTTCAGGGCAGACTTCGGCAGATCATGATTTTCTATGTAAAACTGTATACCTTTAGAGACCGAATTACTTAGAGTGCGTGTTGCTTGTGCTACGTTCATGGCCGTAAATGGAGCATTTTTAATGCACTTCTCTGAGAGTTTCGGAACAAGTCTTGGCGTAGCATCACGGTCTAAATTGTAAAGTTTCACAATATCATCGAATGTACAAATTTGCCTTTTGAACACTACGTTATGCTTCATCAACATTGATTTGGCGCTCTTAATCAAATGGGGTGTATCGTACATAATCATGAGTTCGTTACCATCCAGGTTAACTACAGGGTTAGAGCGAGTTGCTCCTGTTTCTTTGAACATCTTGACATTTGTAGTACATTGATCCATTGTCAAAACTAACGGATACAAACCACGAAATCTTAATTCGCGAATAGTGTGCGTGATTAGTTTTAGCTGATGTTCACTGCCTAGAGTATGATGAGCAAGAAAATATCCTATCGCCTGAAATTGAAAGATAAATTGATGTATGAAAATTGGTCGCTATATTAAAAAACATTACACCTGCTTGAACCGATTACTTTTTTTGCCATTTGTTGTCGATGCTTCGTAGTTACCAGTTTTCAATGTGTTAATTCCAGCTATCATTATCACTATTGCTTCCGTTGCCAAAACCATAGGACAAATTTTCTCGATTTTTCTGTTTTTGCCGTCACTCGGAAATCCGAAAAACGTATCAGACTTAGCGTTATACATTAGCTCTGGCTTAATAGACATTCCATCGATAAATATAGTCACAGCCTTTTCTTTTTTGGAAAACTTTTTTGCTTTAATTGCCAATCGGTTTAAAATTCCTTTGCTAAGACCCGGCTTTAACAGAACATCTGAGTTCCATCTTCCAATACTCATCTTGGTGGGCAAGCATAACGCATTCGACCGATGCATATAACGGAATGCAGATGGTCCAGCCAAATATGCCCCTAATGCAAACTTTCTATATGCCTTATTATAACGACGAGCTTGTGGGGTTTTTTAGTTGCATTTATCACGCTATTATATAGCAAAGGATTTTGTTTTTTTTTTCTCCGAGTTGTTCATTTCGCTGTTTCAATTTCTTTAGTCGACGGAGCTCATGATTCAAAATAGCTATTTTCGATGTTTTAAGTTTTAACGATTTCATCCTCCAATTGCTCTTTCGTTTCGAATGTTGCAAAGAATTTTTAACACTACGCAGTTCTTCTCGAAGCTTGGTGTTAAGCTGAAGTTGTCCATGATACATTGCTTTGTAATTTATTTTCAAATCTGTTTCCAGATCGTTGTTGTTCTTGTCAACGCATTCTAGTGTATTTTCGAGATTCCAGTTATTTAGACTGTCTTCAGTCTCACTGTAGTGGAACCTGAAAATAACAAATAGTTTGTTAATATTTATGCACTGATATTTACCAGCATTACCACGTCGAGTCATATTTAGTATCATTCTCCGCTTGCTCTATCTCAAGCTTAATGGTTCGGTATGTGGGAAAAGGTACGTCAAAGTTTTCTTCCTTAATTTTGCAATAATGAAAGTCAAGTGTCTCTGCATGCAGATTATCTGAGCGGCACTCTTCATCAATCAGCCGGTTGTTATACGCTTCTTCTAGATCTGACACAGATATGCAAGATCGCTCTCCACTTTCCTTCAACAACGGTGTCCTGTCCAATTCTACCAGTCCGGAAAACTTCATTCCTTCGTTATCTAATATATTGTCTAACGCTTCCAGCCTCATCCAATTGTAATTAGATTCAGTCGATCGAGATGGAATTGCAGTATCCTTCAGTCTAAAATTCAACTATTATTAACTCTGTTTTTACACGATCTTAATTTACTTTCTTTTTCTTTAGAAGAGAAGTATTTCGGTAACATGCTGGAGTAAAGTGATCCGAACAAACTTTCAACTTTTTGATGGATTCTACTCCTCCACTTGCGAACCTCTCGGTTAATTGTTTCGAGTTACAAAGCTGTACCCATACAGCACTCCTGCATTGTTGATATTTTATTTCTTTTGATTAACTTATTGATAATAATATATTATGATACCTTTCTTTATCATGAGGAAAACCGTGATAAACTTTGTTCCGTTGTAATGAATCGTTGTTTTTACAGCAATAGTATTCACATTATCTACCCATGATGGAATTCCTTTTGGTGTTATTTGTTTACATATAAACACTCGGGAGAAATTCGCGGCAAACTTATCACGAATTTCTTTATTCTTGGATCCCACTTAGTTTTAACCTAGATCCAGCCTATCTGCTATCAAAACCTTTCTTTTTTTGTTTGGTTTTGACCCATTATTGACCGGGTAGCACCTTCAAAGTGCACTGTAAATTTTGTCTGTTTCAGCACACCAACGCATACGCTTAGTTCGTAAAAAATTATCTGGCATCTCTTTCTTACTTGTATCGTAAATCGCAATATCGTTTTATTCCTAGTTAGGTTGGCACGCTTCCAGTGGAATATAGAAAATCTTTACCTAAAAACTGCACACCAGCGCCCCGAGCGGCATCTTCGCGTGGCGGTTCTTACTCGACTTGAGATTCAAATTGACCGTTTTTGTTGGCGATGGAGCGAGGCTCCAGTGTTACGTCTGTTAGTCTGTGGTGTACTTATGCCCGACCAACCACTCTTTAAGTTTCTTCATGAAACGAGAACGATCGCTATCGATTAGTTTTGAACCTATATCGATTGATTTCAGTTGTTGTCGTTTCATAAAGGTGCATAAAGTGTGGTTGATCGGGTGTGCCTTTTTACTGTCTTGCCTGTCAAACGCGTTGATTGTGTTGATTTCAGCGTAATGCAGTGTAGCTCTTAATTTAACAACAGCGCCAGCTGTGTGTCAAATGAAGTGCAATTTGCCAAACTGAATGCATTTTTAGTACAGTTGAATTTATTTTGATCTAAAACCTGAACGTAACGTCACAGCCACTCCTGAACATGCGCTACACACATACAGTGTTGCAAGTTACTTTGGAAGAGATAACATATTTGGCGGGCTCGTTCTATCTTTACGCGGGCCTTTTTCATGTATTTTCGCGGCATTTTTCATGACGAAAGGAAGTATTGTAGGTTCTCGCGCCAACGGTACGCCATTTCACATCTTGACCGTTCCCCGTTTAGTCGTAGCATTTGATTCTGACCATCACAGCAAGTCCTTTACCAGTATTAAACAACGATACGTTTTTGAATTACAAGAAGGAAAAATTGATCATGGCTCATATAAGTGATAACGTGTTTGAAAAGGAGAATATATCGGAAAATATGGAAAAGATTTCCATTAAGGTAAGTAAATACTTTCAGCAATAATTCATACATGATTTGAAAACCATACAAATTTTTAGCTTCTTCAAGATTTTTTTTGTGTTCTGTTACGGTTTGAGGATTTTCTGGAAAGCGAATGTGTTACTCAAATAAATTCTTAAGTTATTGTTTTTTTTTAATATTGAACTGGCATGTCTATTATTTTCAATAGTGCTTATTTTTATGAACACGACTATGTCAGTTGCTTTACAGTTAAGTTGCTCCAAATTTTACAAATTTATGGTGTGAATGAGAGCGTCTGACCTCTAATCAAGAAAATACACGATCATGTGTGGGCCTTCGACTATCAAGTCCAGTGGTATCATCCTTTTGTGATGACTGCGCTTAATATCCATTGTGATAGTCTATTACAGTAGTGTGAGAGCTTTTAGTTTGTCTTAAAGTTCATTGCTCTATACGGTTACAAAATAACACGTTTATGTGAAACGATTATCCGTTAAATTTGCACTGCTTGACACATTTTATTGTGAAATGCAAATACCTTGAAACAGATCATCACAAAGCATAATGAAATTAATGGTAAATCACTGAACTTTTTCGTATACAGGATGGACTCGATTATCCGGAAACTTTAATTTTTATTCCGAAATTTTACCTTTACCAACCCTTCTGGCATATTTGTGACCATTTATGTGATTGTCACTTCCGGCATGTTTGGAACATGTTCGAATTAAGCGAAAATAATCATTGTCCAATTAATTTATTTTGCTTCTCAAGATTTTACCCCTTTTCGCTTCAGAAATAATTTCTGGTTACGCCACTGCATCATACAAGTAAAATAAAAAAAAAGGAAATAGGTATTTTATGTTAATAGCAAACTTGAGTATTTTTTCTGTGATTCGATTATCCGGAATAAATTTTTTATGTTCCGGATAATCGAGTCCGACCTGTATATCAATTTTCTTCACATTCCTCAGAATGCATGCTGGCGTTGCATTGTAAGCATTAATTGGCTATCTATAGCGAAGCAAAGCCTTAGTGCTACATTCCGTATCAGAATTCGACCTTCTGTTTTACTATACACAGACTTCGCAGCCGACTGTTAAATGTACAGGACAATTGCGGGGCTAGCGCTACGATCCTACTGACACTAACAGTCTCTCCCGAGCCGGGACTCGAACATACAACGACTGGCTTGTTGCTAACAAGTTGTTAGGCCAGCATCGTACCTCGAGACCAGCTGGGAGCTGGCTATCTATAGCAGTTATCATATACCTTACTAGCTAAAGTCATATGTAAAAGCTAAGATTAAATCCTAACAAATACGTTGGAACGGTTGGAACCATTGACATATATCTGAATACCTTTCTTATAGTACTTCGAGCGTTTTTTAAATGATGACAGATTTATTTACTTCGTATGGTACGCGCCGCCGCGTAAAAAGGCTTAATTTGGTATTTTAGGTATTTTATTATGTCTGCTAAATGCTTTGGAACAGAACAGACTGAAAATAAAAAAAAAAGGATATAATATGATCAGTAAAATCGCAGTAAATATTCGCGAATTTGATTTTGTAAATTTAACCAACACTGAATGAACGACTTGGTAAAAAGAAATTATCAAACCGACATCCGCGTGAAACAAGATGCGTACAATGCATGCATAAAATAATCGCAACTTTTCCGGATACACTTTGAGATGTGGTTTTTTACTGGGATCTTAAACAATGTTAAATAATTTCTTGAAATGCTGTATACCTATACTACCTACAAATTACGATCGGTCGATGAAATAGAGACGTGAAAGAGATCTCTGGTTATTTCGTTTTTTTTTGTTTGCTTCACACAAGGTTTTGGCGTTTCTGGTTTAGCTGGTTTCAAACATCGCTCCCGTTACTTCATGGTGGCAATATCTAACTGTGTTTGTTCTTCGGATAGATTCCATAATCTTAAGAATTATCAATCAAATTTTCAAACTGGGAAAACTTTGTTACTATTTGGAAATGTTTTATGTAACTATTTGGAAATGTCCGTGCAAATTACTCGCGATCACCGCGTCTTTTATCTTGAAATAAGTGACATTTCTTACAGTGTACAAATGTATTGCACATATGCGTATGGCAAACAGGGCAAGTGAATCTTTGGTAGTTAACAAATACACTAAGGTCGCTTTTTACGCGGTTTTTTTTACGCGGGTTTTTTTACGCGGTTTTTTTACGCGGATTCCGGAATTTACGCGGTTTTTTTTTACGCGGATTCCGGAATTTACGCTGTTTTTTTTGCCCGGATTTCGGTTCCCTTTCACTCGGAATGCAAAATTAACGTTGGTTTTTTTTACGCGGATTCCGGAATTTACGCGGTTTTTACGCGGATTCCGGAATTTACGCGGTTTTTTTTTACGCGGAAACCGGAATTTACGCGGTATTTTTTTGCCCGGATTTCGGTTCCCTTTCACTCGGAATGCAAAATTAACGATGTTTTTTTACGCGGATTCCGGAATTTACGCGTTTTTTTTTTACACAGATTCTGGAATTTACGCGGTTTTTTTTTACACGGATTCCGGAATTTACGCGGTTTTTTTACGCGGTTTCTTTTTACGCGGCACGTATCCCCCGCGTAAAAAGCGACTTTAGTGTACAACAAAACATGTTTATATGTCTGTATTCTCAGACATTTTTTTTTGTGATGTTTAGAACTGCGCGTTATATCGATGTAAGTATGTGTACTAAACTCGCAGCTTCCGAAATTAGTTTTGTTTTGATGTACCAAAATGGTTTTGTGAATTGAGGCATTTGAATGGTTTTTATTTACACATGATAAACAATAGAGCCTACGTCGGTGGATTATAGATTTATTGGGTTTTGTGAGAAAACGTTTTGCACAAAAGATATAACGTTTGTGTGGTTTTATACAAAATAATTAGAAATGAAAAAAAAGTATAATGGTGTTATCAAGATTAGTTATTCTATCTTTAATATTTCATGTATACTCCGAAAAGCCGAACAAAAATATAAAAGTTATCTAAATTTATGGGAATAGAACCCTGAGTCGGAAAAAATAACCGTGAAAACCGCAATTTAGAATAAATCTACGGCTATTTAATCTAAAGATGTGAATCAGCTGTTCTATCATGTTCATGAATGACAGTCATACTGGCAGCAGGTTTTGTTTTGCTTTCAATGCCAGAAGAGGCTGTATGAGGGCAGGTGAACGAACATTTTGCAAGTGCTTTGTTTGAATTTGTTACGAAAATTATGCACATTTATTAAGTGGTTGAACAAGTAAGCATTCACTTTCATGTATTTAATTCCAGAATGTCCGCAAGGTGCTGACCGAGAACGGAGTCAATGTGCCACAGACAATGGAATCCCAGGAAAAAACAGATTCTTTCGACTCCAAAGAACATTCAAGGAATGAAGTGGTGGAAAGTGCTGAACAAAATTCGTTTGATCCTTCGATTGAGCCGCTGCTGCGGGAAAACCCACGACGGTTCGTAATATTCCCAATTCAGTATCAAGATATCTGGAAAATGTATAAAAAGGTAAAAAGTAAATTTTTGGCTGAGTTTCAATAATACGAGAGTTAAATTCCTACAGGCTGAAGCATCATTCTGGACAGTTGAAGAAGTTGATTTGTCCAAAGACATGAAGGATTGGGAAACGCTTAAATCTGGAGAAAAACATTTTATTTCGCATGTGCTAGCGTTTTTTGCTGCTTCTGATGGTATTGTTAATGAGAACTTGGTAGAGCGGTTCAGCCAGGAAGTACAGGTTACTGAGGCTCGCTGCTTCTACGGTTTCCAGATCGCCATGGAAAATGTACACAGTGAAATGTACTCGTTGCTGATTGATACCTACATTCGAGACCCTAAAGAACGGTAAGAAAATTCATGTTAGTTTTGCACCCACCCATAAGCGTTACAACAGCGTTTATTATGTCTACTTTTATCGGAATTTTATTATTGCATTGATAACTGTAAACTGCTAAACAACCTAGATTCGTTTCTTATTTCACTTTTTTCTTATCAGGGATTACTTATTCAATGCAATCGAAACACTACCATGTGTAAAGAAAAAAGCTGACTGGGCATTGAATTGGATTTCCAGCAAACATGCCAACTTCGGTGAACGGATAGTTGCTTTTGCGGCTGTCGAGGGCATATTCTTCAGTGGAAGTTTTGCTGCTATTTTCTGGTTAAAGAAGCGTGGTCTTATGCCCGGATTAACATTTTCAAATGAGTTGATTTCTCGAGACGAAGGACTACATACTGACTTTGCGTGTTTGATGTTCAAATACCTTGTACAGAAACCGTCCCAGGAGCGTGTAATCGAGATTGTACGGGAAGCAGTTGTGATCGAGCAAGAATTTTTGACGAAAGCCTTACCAGTTGATTTGCTTGGCATGAACTGCGATTTGATGTCTCAGTATATAGAGTTTGTTGCCGATCGATTATTGCTCGAGTTGGGAATCAACAAGGTAGGAACAGATTGTTTATGCGCTGTAACTATATGCTGATTGTTTTTACTTTTCTAGATTTATAACACAAAAAATCCGTTTAGCTTTATGGAATTCATCTCATTAGAGGGTAAAACGAACTTCTTTGAAAAGAAGGTTGGAGAGTACCAGAAATGGGGAGTGATGGCCAATCGTCTTGACAATGTGTTCACGCTGGACGCTGATTTCTGAAACTAGCACATCTAGATCTTAGTATTATAAGCGATCAATCGTGTTTGATTTGCGGGCATTGACAACGCTGTGGGGATGCCACCTTAATTTATGTATTTTTAAATTTAAAAACCGACTAATTGTATTGACGGGATTTTTTTTTGTGTATAGACAAAGGAGTATATATATATAGTTTTTTTTCGGAAACAGTATAGCAGTGTTTCATTGATCATTCGCAATTTTATGTTGCTTCAATTTTGCAATAATTAGTATCATCAAGAAACGAATTTTCAACTATTCTTCTCGAGTTGATCTCATTGATAGATTTCGTACATTCGAAATTGTAAAATTGCTGCTAGACATTGATCTGTTGTGTCTTCCTAAGCATAATTAAAATTTATCATGAACGTTTCCTCAATTGCATAATCTCAGAACGTTGTACGGGAAATAGTATCAAATAGTTTATCGACTAGGCAATCAGTGCTGCTTGATAATTTGTTAATTAAAAAGACGTGAATATATAGAATAAATGATATGCCGAAGTTGCAAAACAAACCTGTGTTTCGCATTTCAATTGACATTTCGAATACAAAATATGAATTAAAAACAATTCTCATTTTTACACCCCCCAAAAGCAGGTGCGAGTGCGAGGAGGAGGACACTTATTTTCGCTCTGGTATAGTGGAAACGCAGCAATGTCGATTTGGTTTTTGCGATGTTGCTACACCAGAACTACACTTTTCAGCAACGACTTGCGTGAATTTACCAACCAAAATATTCACCCACTGAAATTTTGTTTGGCCCTCTAGCGGCGAATAGGTGAACTATCAACAGCGCCACCTACATGTCAAACTACAAAATATTTTAGTGGCTTGGTGGGTGAATTCACGTAACCTTACTAATTTGTGAATCTACCCTCTAAAAGCAACCACCAGAAAATTTTTGTGGCTGAATGTTGGTGATAATTTCTTTTATAAATATAATAATCATTAACGACATCGCGCACACGACTTAAGTCCAAAGTTTATTTTTCCGTGCTAGTCAAGACCCTCATGTATCGACCCAGATTGACTGAATGTGGCGAGTATTACGTTTTACTATGTTAGAGCCTCCCATAGAAACATTCATATTCCCATACATATATATGAGCGGAAAAAAATTCAATAAAAAGTTTTTGCACACGACTTAAGTCCAAAGTTTATTTTTCCGTGCTAGTTGAGACTCTCATGTATCGACCCAGATTGACTGAATGTGGCGAGTATTACGTTTTACTATGTTAAAGCCTCCCATAGTAACATTCATATTCCCATACATATATATGAGCGGAAAAAAAATTCAATAAAAAGTTTTTGCACACGACTTAAGTCCAAAGTTTATTTTTCCGTGCTAGTCGAGACCCTCATGTATCGATCCAAATTGACTGAATGTGGCGAGTATTACGTTTTACTATGTTAGAGCCTCCCATAGTAACATTCATATTCCCATACATATATATGAGCGGAAAAAAAAATTCAATAAATAGTTTTTGCACACGACTTAAGTCCAAAGTTTATTTTTCCGTGCTAGTCGAGACCCTCATGTATCGACCCAGATTGACTGAATGTGGGGAGTATTACGATTTACTATGTTAAAGCCTCCCATAGTAACATTCATATTCCCATACATATATATGAGCGGAAAAAAAATTCAATAAAAAGTTTTTGCACACGACTTAAGTCCAAGGTTTATTTTTCCGTGCTAGTTGAGACCCTCATGTATCGACCCAGATTGACTGAATGTGGCGAGTATTACGTTTTACTATGTTAAAGCCTCCCATAGTAACATTCATATTCCCATACATATATGAGCGGAAAAAAATTCAATAAAAAGTTTTTGCACACGACTTAAGTCCAAAGTTTATTTTTCCGTGCTAGTCGAGACCCTCATGTATCGACCCAGATTGACTGAATGTGGCGAGTATTACGATTTACTATGTTAGGGCCTCCCATAGTAACATTCATATTCCCATACATATATATGAGCGGAAAAAAATTCAATAAAAAGTTTTTGCACACGACTTAAGTCCAAAGTTTATTTTTCCGTGCTAGTTGAGACTCTCATGTATCGACCCAGATTGACTGAATGTGGCGAGTATTACGTTTTACTATGTTAGAGCCTCCCATAGTAACATTCATATTCCCATACATATATATGAGCGGAAAAAAAATTCAATAAAAAGTTTTTGCACACGACTTAAGTCCAAAGTTTATTTTTCCGTGCTAGTCGAGACCTTCATGTATCGACCCAGATTGACTGAATGTGGCGAGTATTACGTTTTACTATGTTAAAGCCACCCATTAACATTCATATTCCCATACATATATATGAGCGGAAAAAAAATTCAATAAAAAGTTTTTGCACACGACTTAAGTCCAAAGTTTATTTTTCCGTGCTAGTTGAGACCCTCATGTATCGACCCAGATTGACTGAATGTGGCGAGTATTACGTTTTACTATGTTAGAGCCTCCCATAGTAACATTCATATTCCCATACATATATGTGCGGAAAAAAATTCAATAAAAAGTTTTTGCACACGACTTAAGTCCAAAGTTTATTTTTCCGTGCTAGTTGAGACCCTCATGTATAGATCCAGATTGACTGAATGTGGCGAGTATTACGTTTTACTATGTTAAAGCCTCCCATAGTAACATTCATATTCCCATACATATATGAGCGGAAAAAAAATTCAATAAAAAGTTTTTGCACACGACTTAAGTCCAAAGTTTATTTTTCCGTGCTAGTTGAGACCCTCATGTATCGATCCAGATTGACTGAATGTGGGGAGTATTACGTTTTACTATGTTAAAGCCTCCCATAGTAACATTCATATTCCCATACACATATATGAGCGGAAAAAAAATTCAATAAAAAGTTTTTGCACACGACTTAAGTCCAAAGTTTATTTTTCCGTGCTAGTTGAGACCCTCATGTATCGACCTAGATTGACTGAATGTGGGGAGTATTACGTTTTAATATGTTAGAGCCTCCCATAGTAACATTCATATTCCCATACACATATATGAGCGGAAAAAAAATTCAATAAAAAGTTTTTGCACACGACTTAAGTCCAAAGTTTATTTTTCCGTGCTAGTCGAGACCCTCATGTATCGGCCTAGATTGACTGAATGTGGCGAGTATTACGTTTTACTATGTTAGAGCCTCCCATAGAAACATTCATATTTCCCTTCATATATGAGCGGAAAAAAAATTCAATAAAAAGTTTTTGCACACGACTTAAGTCCAAAGTGTATTTTTCCGTGCTAGTTGAGACCCTCATGTATCGATCCAGATTGACTGAATGTGGGGAGTATTACGTTTTACTATGTTAAAGCCTCCCATAGTAACATTCATATTCCCATACACATATATGAGCGGAAAAAAAATTCAATAAAAAGTTTTTGCACACGACTTAAGTCTAAAGTTTATTTTTCCGTGCTAGTCGAGACCCTCATGTATCGACCCAGATTGACTGAATGTGGCGAGTATTACGATTTACTATGTTAGAGCCTACCATAGTAACATTCATATTCCCATACATATATATGAGCGGAAAAAAATTCAATAAAAAGTTTTTGCACACGACTTAAGTCCAAAGTTTATTTTTCCGTGCTAGTTGAGACTCTCATGTATCGACCCAGATTGACTGAATGTGGTGAGTATTACGTTTTACTATGTTAGAGCCTCCCATAGTAACATTCATATTCCCATACATATATATGAGCGGAAAAAAAGTTCAATAAAAAGTTTTTGCGCACGACTTAAGTCCAAAGTTTATTTTTCCGTGCTAGTTGAAACCCATAGTAAAATTGTATCTAGAAATAAGGTACCATGGAACGGGGTGAAATTACATACGTTTTTCCCGAAATAGTATAATTTTAAAACAAGTACTGGTATGTGCTCCAGCAAACCTCTATAGCTATTGGTGAAATTTCTATCGTCTACTTCATGGAATAAATTCGATAATTCTATAAGGTGCTATGAGGTAAATTGGGGTGAAATTGATCACCATTGAAATCCATACAGTCTTTTGGCAATGTACTTTTTTGACGTAGAGCTACGTTTTACTTCAGCATACCACACAGAGATGCAAACTGAAAAACTGGGACGAAATTTGTCCCTTTTCAAATGCTTATAGGTCGGTTGGTTTTCAATCGATTTTCTTCATTCTTGCAGCAATCGATTGGAAAATTATACACGCATCTGCCAAAATGCAGAAAAATGTTGTTTGAATCTACGAACTATTGCACTATTGAAAATTGTCAAGCTTTGTTGAAATAAAAATAACGTCCTCTGATTGGTCGCTTGCTTGCTGTGTGTGTATGATATGGTATGATGTGTGCATGATATGGTGTGATGTGTGTATGTGTGTATGATATGGTATGATGTGTGTATGGTATGATGATATGGTATGATGTGTGTGTGTCTGTATGATATGGTATGATGTGTGTGTGTGTGTCTAGGATATGGTATGATTTGTGTGTGTGTGCTGTGTATGGTTTTTAACTCGGCACGTTCTGCTAACTGCTGAATCCGGTTCACGAAATTCACAACCCTTCATTAGTAGACATTATAACTCATTACACAAGTAAAAATATTGGTTTTATCAAAGTTTTATAGCGCTCAATACAGCCAAAAAAGCGCTATGAAATTTTGATAAAACCAGTTGTGTTACTAGGGTAATGAAACACTCAATGCATTTGTTAATAGTGTACGTAGTTCTACGTCATTTATGCAGTCGTGTCTTGGATACAACCTCCTACTTTTTCGATATGCTGAAGATAAATAATGATTTCTGTACTGAAAAATATCATTTACAGTTAGTTTGGAAACGAAAATAACGATATTTTAGGTTAAAATTTGTTTATTTTGGTTCACGAGGTGCTTGTTGCTAAATTGCTCTTATTTGATCGTCGTTAGACCGATTTTAATTCGGTTTGTTGCAAAAGCTCAAAAAGTGACTCTGAAATTAAAATCTTTGTGTTTTCCTGCGAGTTCATTAGTATTTCTTTAATGGTATGGAATGATCATTGTTGAAAATTACATTTTTTGAGCTTTTATCATACTTTACTCACTTCTCCAAATTTAACGTAATAAACCCTCAGCTAAGATTACTTCAAGTAAATTCAATACTTTTTTTTTGTTATTTGAAAACTTGTTTGATCAAATTTAATTGAGTTTTGACTGAGTTAGAAGATTTTTTTCGAAAATATGGAAAATTGCACCGGGCTTGCAAGGGTTAACTTTGACAGGTATGTAATTCATGCAAAAGTTGCGTTTAGGGACACGTTAACATTGCCTGGTGTTGTAAGAGCAATATTTTTTGATTAGTATTTTACATCACGAATTTTCAGGTGATCAATTTCACCCCATTCCACGGTACCGAATGGCTTCGGCAGTTGTTTTCTGCGGCAGGTGCAGCAATACTATGCAGAAGCCTGCCGAAGCCGTCCTCTACACTGTAGCTATTTCAGTTCTATTTTATCAAATAAATATGAGCCACTCCTCTTTTACCCGGGCTTGTGACCGGCAGGGTTGATTCCCTCACAACGCATAAATTTCAATATATTAGTCATAAGAAATCATCTCTGGCAGAGTTAGCCCACTGATTGATAGAAAAAGCATTTCAGTAGAAAAACATCTGGAATTGATATTTCAAAATTTTATCTAATGAAATAACTTTTTGTAACCATTGTGCAGTTTGTAGAATTGTGAATTAACATGGTTCATAGATTGTACTACGATCTTTAATACGGTTTACTCGTAATAAAACTCCGTAAGAACGTTATCATTTTCAAAACTTATAGAGGAATAAAAATAAATTGTAAAAAAGACCTTAGTGAATCTTGTAACAGGAGGTCACCCTGTACACTCTTAAATTTGTATGCATTCTTGGCACTTAGCCGGGGGTAGCCAATAGCGTAGCTTACTCTTCTAGGTGAGCAAACACCAAACACAAACACCCGAATCACCTTCGCTGGTCTTCACGTAGCAGCGGAACAACCTTCCCTGCAAACTACGCGGGACACAAATCGAAAACACAAACTGTAAATATAAAACAGTAAAACGCGCCCTGATTAAGGTGAAACCTCAAAAGCAAAGCAAAGCAAAGCCTTGGTGCTACATTCCGATTCGGAACTTGACCTTCTGTTAACTATGCACAGACTTCGCAGCCAACCGTTAAGTGTACATGACAATTGCGGGGCCAGCGCTACGATCCTATTGACACTAACAGTCTCTCCCGAGTCAAGACTCGAACCTACGACGATTGGCTCGTTAGGCCAGCATCGTACCTCGAGACCAGCTGGGGTGAAAACAATCACAACACGCAACGTGTGTGTCCTACCGTGATCGAAGCTAAACTGATTATTTCGCGATGGCTGCCGACCACAACAAACCCTCCGAGACTGAATTCAGCACCATTTATCATAGCTAGAGGAAAACACCGGCCTATCTCACCCTAACAATTATTTCACAAACATGACCATAAAATTATCTGGGTAATTCTTGATTCAGTATACTGCCGCGCATAGCATGTCAGTCCCATTTGCATTTTCAAAAAACCGAGAAAAGCTCATTTCTTATAATTTTATACCATTGCTTTTATTAGTGGAAGTTACCCAACACACTAATAAAATAGCTAACTGCAAAAGGCAGCAGCACAGCGGCACAACCTTCGCTGGACAAAAGCGCATCGGTACAGCGGCACAACCTTCGCTGGACAAAAGCGGAACAACCTTCGCTTTACACAAACGGGACAAACGGGATTAACCCTCTACTGCCCAATGCCGCCTTTTGGCGAGCTTCAGTCAAACCTCTAAAAAGCTTCAATAAATACTTCAAAAGTGTTTATAATGATTCAAAGTGATTTTACCGAAGCTCGTCTAGAAATTAACTTGGGCACTAGAGGGTTAACCCAACATTGGTTAAAATGCAAATGAGACGGAATTGCTATGCGTAGCAGTATGGCATACAAAACATAAATTTGTATTTCGCATGTGAGCTGTGTTTTTTAGTCAACATAACTACTGGTTACTAAGTTCGAGTCCCGGCTTGGGAGAGACTGTTAGTGTCAGTAGCCCCGCAATTGTCCTGTACACTAAACAGTCGGCTGGAAGTCTGTGTATAAACAGAAGGCAAAGTTCCGAATCGGAATGTAGCACCAAGGCTTTGCTTTTATTATTATTCTTATTATCATTATTATTGTTATTTTTATTGTCCATGTCATTATTATTTTTACCATTGTTGTTATATATTTTATATTTCCTTTATTATCATTTTTATAACAGTCGAACCTTCACGAGTTGAAGTTCTACGAGTCGGTATTTCTGTTTTGCTCGATGATTCCACTCGGTTGCTTTGCTTATTAGAACGTCAATGGCATGTATGAAACATCAGATGTCGATGTGTCATGCATTTCTGAGACATTTGACATAAAAAACAATATCGATAATGTCATAAACTACTACCAGTAGGTGCTGCTGTATGTTCTACTAGGGTTGAGAAACTACTAGGGTTGAGAACCTACTACACCCAGTAGGTGCTGCTGTATACTCTACTAGGGTGCTGCTGTATACTCTACTAGGGTTGAATTAAAAAAATTACAGGTTCCATCACGCTATGAAACAGATTTAAAAAACGACATCTTTAAAAAAACCGTGAGTCCCTTTTCATAATCCTTTTGATACCAACTCAGGGGGGTTTGATTGCATGTTCTTAATTATTAATGATTTTATTACTGCTATAATAATATTATCGTTGTTATTTTTGTATTATTATTATTGTCTTTTTCTAATTTTATTATTGAATTTCATTTTTATGTTAGTTAATTTTAATGTTTAATTAATGCTACTATCAAAATTACAACTTATTATTATTATTTACATACTTCAACTGCAAAATAATATACTATTGCACGTTAAAAGGTTGAATTCAAAGTCATTTATAACCCTTACCGATTATTTTTTTTGGCACGACTTCTTACATTTAGAAAAATCATTTAGTGTAGTATTACATATTTTCATTTTTCTTACTCTTATTTTGAACAAGGTAAATGAAATAAATATATGAAAATAAAATGAGAAGTGTAACAACGGGTTTATGTAGTGCAATCAAGCAGAGTAGCACATTGGACATAAAAGGGATTCAGAAGAAGAATCGAGTGAATAGCTTTCTCGATATGTTTTCACACATTTTATGTGGCACCACCTGGAACAAATTCTGCAATTGATCCAAATATTTGAAATTATATCGGTCTGTTGCTTACGAACCATGCACTTTCCACATATATTTTGTATGCATTCAGCATTAGTTATTATAGTATCCAACATTTTGTTTCTGCATGATAGCGCATTGAAACTATCCTCCATCAAGCACTCTCCGTTTAAAAGTTTTTCAATATTATTGATCACATGAATTCCACAATTGTTACTGTCATTTTGATAGATCGTTTGCAGACATGCAATATTTAATTAGATACTTTGGTAAATATATCAATCACACAATTTGTTGACGGCGCAATATATTTTTTTTACTCTCGTTACTAAACGTGTAAACACTACAAGAGGATCTCTTTGAGTTCTCTTTGAATCTAGATAGTAAAACTTTTTCTGTTCCATGTCAACTACTGCTACTGAAAAGTGGTTTCGAATCAATAAAGGCATGATAATCAAAGATCCTGTAAAGTGTCTATTTAAAATTTGTATGAACCTGGAATCATCAATTGTAGTGCTTGTTGTTTCATATTATGGAAATCCGAATAGGATCGCAGATTCGTAGCAACAAGTCACTGTTGCTTCTGGTCTATGTATTTTACAAATCAAAAATAAAGAGAATTCGACCAAGAAGTTTGAGAACCAAGCATTCCAATTGTTTTCCCAAATAAGCTTCATATCACCATACTGTAAATTATTATCTTCTTTAACTATTGTCTCAATTGAATCGCAGATAGTATTTCTATTTTTTCTGAAATATTTAGAATCATATTTAAAATCTTGCGTAACATTTTCGAAACCTAGAAATTCACTCGAGCTGAAGCCATGAAATAATTCGGAATCATCTGTTTGTTCAGCTTCGCTTGAAGAGAACATAACATGTTCGTTATGTTCTTCAATTATTCCTGTTTCTTCAAGTATAGTAACAAGTCTCGATTGTGTAGATTCATCGGATAGAGGACAAAAATTCAATGATTCATTCAAGGAATGCAATTCTTGGTGATAACGTGAACGTTTTATCAACAAGTTTCCTTTTAGGTTTTGTGGACTTTTGTTCACTTTTGGAGTACATGGTGGTTGGTTAGGCTCACTTCGTGTATCATCCATTTCCGATTTCTGAGTTATTTCAGTTATTTCATTTAAAATATCAGAGAACAATTTTTTTCCGTAACTCCTATTTTTATTTATTGATTTATTGTTCTCCAACCAGAGACTTCGTTTTTTTAACGTCTCCTTCGTTTTTTTATATCCGATATTTCAAGGTTAGATATGTTGTCTGTAACTGTCGAAGAGGTACGTTGAGTTTGAACACTCAATGTTCTGCTTATTCGTATTGGTGTTTTTTTCTTCCTTGGCGTAGAGTTGGGTCGTATATTACGAGTCGCTCTCTCCCTACGCAATGCTTGATTAAATTCAGAGATTTTCGTTTCAATATCCAATTTGAAAATGTAATCTATTTGTTTTTAAATAGTTTATTTGACACGGCACGATACAATTTATGTTTAACTGAGCCAAGTACATTTTTTTTTTAATTCTAAATTAGCAGGGAAAAGAGGGAGGCCTTTTTTTATTCTCGCGGCCGACTACGAGCTAGTGGGGATTTAAGGTGAGAGGAGGGGTGTTACAATTTTGTTTTTAACTATTTTATATTACAGAATGTATTCATTTGTACGTGGCTAACCAGTGATGTTCTATTTGACCAGTTTTGGTCTGAGGTGTCTGCGTAAACATAGAGATGCCGAGTCTTCGTTTTAGTGTCTCCAGCCGGGTGTATCATTCTCTTTCAGTTTGTGACAGAAATTGTATTCTGGCAAATAGATAAAAGAAATCAAATTTTAATGCCAGCATTTTTTATAAACCCGTATAGCTGTGTCATGTACTGGAGATCACCGCTTCCCAGAATGTCTCTAACGGGTACGTTCGGTTGTTTTCCTCGGGCCCGAAGGGAATCTATAAGCTCAGACCTAACACCACAGTATTCGGTACACGACCAAACAACATGATCGATGTCATGGTAGCCATCGCCACAAACGCAGTGATTACTGTCTACAAGCCCTATACGAAAGAGATGCGTG
The DNA here is from genome assembly GCF_029784165.1 of Wyeomyia smithii. Lineage (NCBI taxonomy): Eukaryota > Metazoa > Arthropoda > Insecta > Diptera > Culicidae > Wyeomyia > Wyeomyia smithii. Next base: position 112,035,383 of record NC_073695.1, on the reverse strand, counting down.
TTTAACGTATAGTGATTGGACATAAGTCTGGACATCACGCGAATGAAGTCCCGACCTACATCCAACCCCTTGAACCATGCTTTCGTCGATACCTTAGGAAAAATGGAATGTAGCCACCGTCCCAGTTCATCTGAGTTCCATGATGATTGCCAACTGTTGAGTGTTCTCTGACGCAAAATGCTATAAAATTCATCATAAGCTATTGGTCTTACATAAATATCGCCATCAATAGCACCCACCTTAGCTAAAGCGTCAGCCTTTTCATTGCCCGGAATGGAACAATGAGAAGGGACCCACGCTAAGGTAACCCGGTAATTTTTATCTCTTAAAGCACTTAAAAACCGCCGTATTTTCCCCAGGAAATACGGGGTGTGCTTCACAGTCTTCATCGATCGCAGAGCCTCAATGGCACTGAGACTGTCTGTGAAGATGAAGTAGTGGTCTATGGGCAGAGTTGCGATGATCCCAAGAGAGTACTGAATGGCAGCAAGCTCTGCGACGTACACGGAAGCAGGAGCATCGAGTTTGTAGGAGGCGGTAAAATTTTCGTGGAAAACACCGAAGCCAGTGGACTCATCTAGATTAGATCCGTCAGTGTAAAACCTTTTATCATAACTAACATGTTTAAACTTATTGGAAAAAATTTTAGGGATCTCTTGGGGTCGCAAATGATCCGGGATACCAGAAATGTCTTGTTTCATGGTGGTGTCGAAAAATATAGCATTATTAGAAGTATCTAAAAGTGCGACATTGGAGGAATCGTATGAAGAAGGATTAATATCTTGAGCCATATAGTCAAAATATAAAGTCATAAATCTGGATTGAGATTGAAGGTCGACCAACCTCTCGAAATTTTCAATTACTAATGGGTTCATAACTGTGCATCGAATTAGCAACCGGTAAGAGAGATTCCAAAAACGATGTTTCAACGGAAGAATACCCGCTAGCACTTCAAGGCTCATCGTATGGGTCGACTGCATGCAACCTAAGGCAATACGCAAACAACGATACTGTATTCGTTCCAGTTTGATCAAATGTGTGTTTGCTGCGGGGCGGAAGCAGTTGCCTTAGCGTGCATGAATTTGCAAGACATTCATCGATGTCATTGACGTAAAAATTATATAAGAGAGGACTTAAACATGAACCCTGGGGAAGACCCATGTAACTAATTCGGGAAGTTGTCGAATCGCCATGTGAGAAATACATATGCTTTTCTGACAACAAATTGAGCAAAAAGTTATTCAAATTTGGTGAAAGTCCCTGCGAATGAAGTTTCGCGCTTAAAACTTCTACAGAGACAGAGTCAAAATCCCCCTTAATATCCATGAACGCAGAAGCCATTTGCTCTTTTCGAGCAAAGGCTAGTTGAATTTCAGTAGAAAGCAACGCTAGGCAATCGTTCGTCCCTTTGCCCCGGCGAAAGCCAAATTGAGTATCTGAAAGTAACCCGTTTGTTTCGGCCCATTTGTCTAACCGTAAGAGGATCATTTTCTCCATTAATTTCCGGAGGCAAGAGAGCATCGCAATCGGCCTATATGAATTGTGATCAGAGGCAGGTTTCCCGGGTTTCCGAATAGCAATGACTTTTACCTCCCTCCAGTCATGCGGAACAATATTTAGCTCAAGAAACTTGTTGAACAAATTCAACAAGCGTATTTTTGCAGAGTCGGGTAGATTCTTCAACAGGTTGAATTTTATTTTATCTAACCCTGGAGCCTTATTGTTGCACGACAGGAGAGCCATTGAAAATTCCAACATCGAAAATGGAGGCTCTTCCGTAGTTACTAATAACGCGTCGCGAAAGGTTTTCTGTTCCGGTACAGAGTCCGGACAGACCTTTTTGGCAAAATCGAGTATCCAGCGATCTGAATACTCCTCGCTTTCATTCGAAACTTCACGGTTCCGCATGCGCCTGGCGGTATCCCAAAGAGTGCTCATCGCTGTTTCCCTCGACAACGCGTTTACGAACCGCCGCCAGTACCCGCGTTTTTTCGCCTTTACTAAGCTCTTCATCTGCCTGCCCAGTGCCTCGTACTTTCGAAGCAGGTTGATAGTGCCGTACTCCCGGTAGTCCATATACGCCGCGGACCTTCGCACGTACAGCTCAGAGCACTCTTTGTCCCACCATTTGTTGGGAGGGCGCTGTCTAATCGTTACCCCGGGTATCGGTTTCGTCTGAGCTTGAGTCGCGGCGTCTATTATCAAGCCAGCTAAGAACGCGTATTCTTCCTCCGGAGGAAGTTCCTCGTGAGTCTCGATAGATTGCGCTATAATAGACTCATAACACTTCCAATCAATATTACGTGTAAGGTCGTAGGAAATATTGATTGGGTTCGGGGGAGTTGAACCATTAGCAATTGATATAACGATTGGAAGATGATCACTACCGTGGGGATCGTTGATTACTTTCCACTGGCAATCTAACGCTAGTGATGTCGAGCAGAGGGATAGGTCAAGCACGCTTTCACGTGCTGGAGGATTAGGTACGCGTGTCGCTTCCCCAGTATTCAAAACTGTCATATTGAAGTCGTCGATCAAGTTACAGATTAAAGAAGATCGGTTGTCGTTGTACAGCGACCCCCATAGCGAACAGTGAGAGTTAAAATCTCCCAAAATCAAAAAAAGGTGCGGGAAGCAATTCTGCTATATCAAGGAGTTGCTTCTGTTCAATCCGCGCGGATGGGGGAATATATAACGAAACAAGGCAAAGGTCTTTTCCATTCATATTCGTTTGAATGGCAACAACTTCAATATTCGAGATCGAGGGGAGGTCGATTCGGAAAAAAGAATAGCACTTTTTGATCCCTAAAAGTACCCCTCCACCGTGTGAGTCTCGATCTCGACGAATGATGTTGAAATCGTGGAAATTAAGTTGGTCATTTGAATTGAGAAAAGTTTCACAGAGCGCGAACGCATCACAATTGTATGTGTTTATCAAATGTGAAAATAAATCGAATTTGGGGATGATACTTCTGCAGTTCCACTGTAACACAGTGACAAAATTCCTAACCTTTTTCGACGTATTAGTCATCGAAAGATACGATAGCTGAAATGAGGGGCCAAGTTGCTGTGAGTTGCTTCAAATAGGTTTTCACTGTAGGGAGAAGAGCAAGAAGAATGTTTTGAAGGGGATCTGAAATGTTGAATGTTTTAAATATCCAGTCCACAATATCAGAGAATTTTATGAACTCTGTTTCTTTTATGTCTTCTGATCGATAAATGGGTGCACGAGGGGTTTTTGGTGCCCCAGGAAGCGGTGGGTACTCCTGGTTTGATTTGAAATTAAAACCGGGGGGTACTTGCTTCGGTTTTTCTTCACCGCTTCCTTTCTGTGTTGTCTTATTGGTCATTCCGCTAGGGGTTAGTTGAGCATTCTCCTCTTCCTAGATCCCTCTGGCAAGGCATAAGAACACCCTTCGACGGGATCGTCAGATGTACCCTCATCGGTTGGCAAAAAGGAAAAGATGTTTCCTGTCGAGGGTGGCTCAGCCCTCTTAAGCATTTCTGCAAAAGAGCGCTTTGATCGTTCCTTAAGGGAACGCTAAATTTTTTCCTCGCGCTGTTTGTACGCGGGACACGCCGAAAGGTCATGCCGAGTTCCCTCGCAGTAAAGACACTTTTCAGTATCCTCACTGCAAGCGGTCTCAGCATGATTGCCTCCGCACTTGCTGCAGCGTGCCTTGTTGCAGCAGTAGGTGGCTGTATGACCTAACTGCTTGCAGTTTTGGCAATGCATGACCCGCGGTACAAACAGGCGTACAGGCAGACGAACCCTGTCCAAAGAGATGTAGTTCGGCAGTGCGGATCCGGCGAATGTTACACGGAAGGAATCCGAAGGGAGGAATTTCTTCTTCCCTTCTTCGATGGATACTGAATGTAATTGCTTGACATCCAGTATCTTTACATCTTGAATCAGGGGGTTCTTGAAGCAGCCAACCCCGTGACGCAAAATGTCATCGACCGTGAGGCTTCCTTCGGTAACCACACCGTCGATCTCCACGTCCTTGGCAGGGATGTACACGCGGTACTCCCTTGTAAAGAGCTCGTAGCTAGCAATTTCGTTTGCTTGCTTCAAGTTACTCACGACAACTCGCAGTTTGTTCGGCCTCACCTTCGTAATCTCGGTTACGGCCGAAAACTGTTTTGCCAGGTCCTTGCCTATTTGTATAATGTTAGGAGGCTTCTTTTGGGCCTAAAGTAAACTACGAACGGACCTTTCGAAGCATCTGGGTAAGCTTTCACCCGTGTTGCCGGTACCCTTGGTACGGGGCTAGGTAGCGGGGAAGGTAGAGGGGAATTGATGGGGGAGATCTCAATCTCTTCCCCATTTGTTTCCACATCCAGGAATAGTTGCACCTGCATGTCGTCCATTTTGCGGGAGCGTTACGCTCTACCGCACACAAACGATTAATTTTCGAATATAGGGGGGTGGGGGGATCAAGTAGTTGATATTAATTTTTAAAAACAATTTTTCAAACTACAATGGATCAAAATAAAAAAAAGACAGTAATACTAATACTAATAACAATAGTAATAATAGTAATAATAATAATAATAATTATAACAATAATAATAATAATAACAATAATAATAATAATAATTATAATAATAACAATAATAATAATAATATTAATAATAATGATAAAAATTCTAAAGTGAATACTTGACCGAACGTCTAAGTCACGACCTCACGGCTGATAGTTGGATTAATCGAGTGTCTCCGCAGAACAAACAATGACGATCTAGCTTCGTGTTGTGACACAGTGGCCGTATCCTACACGCGACCTTGTAGATGACACTTGTAGTTGACTTCCACTCGCTCGATCGTATGATGGTCCGTGCTGCTAGCGGGGTAACAGCGGTGCGGGAGAATTATTCTTGCTGATATATCAGCTGCGTATCAGATCACTGGCGGGGTAGCCTGCCCCTACCAGTGTGCAGAAGATGTTTCTGCCGATATAAAAAAACACCCGTACGATGACTCGTGTATAGTTATTTTGCCAATCAAACGGAGATAAACAATTTGCGTCTAATCAAGACGAAAGCAAAACAACGAATGGAATGTAATCTATGTAGTCGTCAAGTCTTATAGGAGCTTTGCCTACAATTATAGATGATCTAATATCATCTTTAGTATCTTTATGATGTGCTTCAATCACACCGTTATTGCTGCGGTTTGCCACTCGTTGGGGTAGATTTTATAACTCAAAGCAGGACAAATAAACGGAAGATAAGTAATGTATTTTTTCAATATCTTATGGATGAAATTACAAATATGAGATGCTTTGAAGTCCTTTAGTGTATTATATTTGTCTTTGATTAAAGACATGAAATCTTCCAAGCCCCCCCGATAAAAAGGACTTGCCTCATAAATTGTTTTGAAGTTTTCAAAATCATTCTAAACAACCTTTCCATCGATCACATCCTTATCATTAATTAATTTATCTTCAGTATGATTTGACCAATCTAAATAGCATTCTTCGCAAAAGGTTTTCAGTTCATTGAAAGCATCTAGTTTATCTTTGTTTTCTGAAACTAGAAAGTTCCATAACAATTTCAACAATTGAAATATGCAGGATACATCTCTAATATCAAAAAGAGAAGACAAAACATTTTTGCAAGTGGTTCTGTTGAAATCTAATTTATCGGGAAACATTTTATCCATATCGTCGTACATTGCTTTGGACATATGTGATGAACATAAACGTATAATTATCAAATTAATTTTATGACCTGAATTGGTTTTAATTTTTGATATCAGTTGAGCACAACTTGTTAAATATTGCACAATGACCATTGAATTGAATACACGCACGAGAGCATTCAAGCTGGCCATTGAAAAGTCCGATACGATAGTTCTGAAAACGCTATTGATGCGCCGAGTAGTAGAATTTTTGACGGCGTTGAATATCTTTGAGAGGAAAATTTGTATGTTTCCTGTAGTATGCTCACTTGTAAATACCTCAGAAAGTGGAAAAGATATCAAATTCTTATCGTATTTATTAGAGCTAATCCGTGGTAAAAGTGTATACATAAGAAGACACGATTTATGTGACATTAAATCTCGTGGATCAGACCAAGCTCCCCCAGTCGCATCAAAGTAAAAATCTAATGGCCCATTTTCGAGACTGGCTTTCAATATCACGTCAATCATTTCTTTTTTCAAAAGTATTAACGAAAATGGTTTAAAATCTATATATTTAATAAAAGTGTCCTTAGATGTGCTTATTATCTGTTAAGATATCCAAGCATCCTTATTTTTTCTAAGATCATTACGAGCTTCTGATCCGAGTTTTCGAATAGTTACTTCTGAAGAACACAACCCTTGATCTTTAGTTGAAAGTAAATTGCGTTTATCTAAAATATTTATTGCCTCTCGTTTGAAATTTTTCGGTTGAATTTTAAGGATCTTTTTTTTTCGCATCAGCTCTTTCAATGCCACGAATCTGAGGTGCCATGGAATATGGATGATCAATATCTATCAGGTCATGCAATATATTGAACACAATTACACTTGAACCATAGGTTTCGAAAGTAGCTTTGCAAATAAAGCGTTTACATTGCATGAACTGGCATACTGCATGAATGCATATGGTTCGCATCTTTTTCAAATCCGGTGACCGGATCAGTTACGTTATTTAAAATCTCTCTCGACCAAACAAATGTGAAGCCCGAGTCAAAAAAATCAGAATTATAGAACTTTAGTTTTCTGTTATCGCGAACAACTGAATCTTTATGTTGTATATTTATATTGGTATCAAAGTCAGATTCCTTATTGTATGTATTTAAATCAAGCAAAACTTGCGTATTAATCGAAGACTTTATATTAGTTTCGACTGAACTGTCATAGTCTTGCTTGTTTCGCTCAAATGAATAATCTGTTCTTGATTTGGTAAATGAATGATTATCATTTTCATCACAATTATAAATGTTAGTATCACATATTTTGTCATTGTTGCTGACATCGAAATAATTTTCATTCGGAGAGTGCTTATGCGTTTCTTTAGCGGGGTATATTGGGTATATTATGGATTCATTTTTGTTGTCACAATTATAAATGTTAGTATCACATACTCCCTCATTGTTGCTGACATCAAAAGAATTTTTATCTGAAAAGTGCTTGTGTTTTACTTTGGCGGGGTATACTATGGACTCATTTTTATCGTATGCTTGTGAGCAGTAGTTTTTTGGTTGAGGTTGAATCACATTTTCTTGAGTCTTTGAAGAATGTTTTTGGTTTAACTTACTAATTTAATAGTCTCAACTGTTTCTTCTCCGCTGCTTTTCTTTTATTTAGGTTAAGCTTAGCTCTGATTTCCTTAAATATAAGTGACTTTAATGTAATCGGTTTAAAGCAGTCAGTCCTCCGATATTTCAATAGAGTGGAAATCAAAACATCTTCGCACTCTTTGGAGTTATAATTTATTGGCTGATTCGTTTTACGTTTCAGCACTGATTCTTCATCCATCTTATTCGACTAATTAACAATTAGAATCAAACAAACAAAAAATAAAGTGTTATAGAACTAAGTAACAATAATATTTACAAGTCGCAAATTAAATCAGAAAAGAGTATATTAAATGGCGAAAAACTTAAATTAAATTAGATTAAAATAAACTGAAAAAAAATTACTTACGTGATATTCAAAAACGTCGCATTCCAGTACAAGCAAAATCTGAAAATATAACCCTCGTTATACATTTCGATCATAATTAATGTAACAACAATAGCTATTATACAGGGTGTTAGGAAGCTCACTAAAAATCCTTCAAGATGCGATAGAAGACTTTATTTGATGGAAAAAATCCTTATACGCATATGGCCAAAATTGAACTACAGCAGAGTAATTCACTATTTTCAGTTTTCGGTTATGTTAGCCTTTAACGAGGTAGAGCACAAGAAGTGTGATAGCTAGCTCAATTTTGTTGGTTTCGTTGGCAAGCTGAGAACATTTCGTAGTCAATAGTGTCTTTAAAACGTCGAATTAGAGAGAATAAGAATCACTTAGAAAGAAACAAATGTGAAATCAAATGTTTATTGAGAACTAAACTGCAGTTTTCGCTCTGAAATGCATGATAAACATGGCTTTTGTTAACTAAGTTAAACATTGCAGTCTACTCAACAAGTTATTCTTGGACACCAACCATCTAACTCTTTTAGTTCAGCTGCTATTTTACTTTAAAAGCAATAAACTGCGTGTTATACCTTACGTTGTATTTACATTGACCATTAAAATGTTACTTAAAAAAAGTAAAATGTTGCTACCTTTTTGTATATCTCTTGATCAAAAAAGATAACTGTAAAATTACCGAGGAATAAATTGGACGCCATTTGTAGAGCACAAATTAAATACAGTTTTGCCAAGTATATTAATGTTTAAACTACCGAAATTCTGCCTCTTGGCCATCGATACAACAGTTGTCGACCGAGGATGTTAAATGCGAACCGTGAAGAAGCCGCTGGTGAAAATCCAGCGAATGCTGCTGTTGCTGCTGCGCCGGTTGCGATGCAATCGTCGTTTACAATCGATCCGTTTGACCGTCATCGTATGAAGTGGTCACGATGGGTTGAACGTTTGGAAGGTGCTTTCGTTTTGTTTGGCGTCCAGCAAGAAACCAAACTCTACATGCTGCTGCACTTCATGGGAGGTGAAACATACGACGTTGTGTGTGACAAACTTGCTCCTGAGGAACCACAGAGGAAAACGTATGCTGAAATAGTACGTGTTCTTGAGGCTCATTTTAATCCGGAACCGTTGGAGATTTTAGAAAATTTTCGCTTCAAAAGTCGTAAGCAAGGAGAGGACCGTCCGGAGGAAACAATAGACGAATACTTGATAGCATTGCGGAAATTGGCTATCACCTGCAATTTCGGAGAGTACCTGAATACTGCTCTGCGTAACCAACTTGTTTTCGGATTGAAGGACAGAACTATACTTTATACAGAACTATACGCACATTCAAACTATGTGCAATTACTGCAAACTGAAATGCCATTTGCAGAAGGTGTGTCTGAAAGCAAAAAAAGAAAAAAGTACAAAGTCAGAAACACATTTACTAGAGGAAAATAATCCTGTTGCAGACTGTAATTCGAACGATATCGTCACACTGGAAGAAATTTGCAAGTTAGAGGAAACCAGTAGAACAACTGTCTCTAAATTTCACTTAGACATGAAGGTGAATAATGTTACTGTTCGTTTCGAAGTGGATACCGGTGCTCCAGTTACGATTATCAGTACGGAAGATAAGAAAAAAATCTTTCCTGAAGCGAATCTGTTGCCGTCTGATCTTGAGTTGGTGAGCTATTGTAATAGTCGTATCAACGTTAAAGGTATGTTAAAAGTTGAAGCCGAATATCGAGGAAAATTATTTTTGTTGCCATTATATGTATCAAATATACGAAAACAACCGTTGTTAGGCCGACAATGGATTACAGGGATGAAAATTGATCTTAACGATGTAGCGTTCGCTTGTGTTCATACATTGGACAGTACTTCTGCTAATACCCTACCGAAAATTACTCCAGTTAATATTAGATTATTGGTGGAAAAGTATGCTAACATTTATGACAAATCTATTAGAAAAATTGAAGGTTTGCAAGCAAAATTGAGTTTGAAACCAAATGCAAGGCCAGTGTACATAAAAGCGCGTCAAGTTCCATTTTCTTTGAGAGATGCTGTTGAGAAGGAACTCGACATACTTGTCCAGAACGGGGTGTTGGAGAAAGTGAACCACAGTAGATGGGCTACACCGATTGTCCCAATTTTGAAGTCCAACAATAGAGTAAGATTATGCGGTGATTATAAAGTAACGGTGAATCCTAACCTGGAAATTGACGACCATTCATTACCGACGATAGAAGAACTTTTCGCTAAAGTTGCAGGAGGAGAAAAGTTCACCAAAATCGATTTAACTCAAGCCTATCTACAATTAGAGGTTGAGGAGGGTGATCGTGAAGTACTAACACTAAGTACGCACAAAGGTTTGTACAGACCAACACGTTTGATGTATGGTATTGCATCTGCGCCTGCTATTTGGCAGAGATTAATGGAGCAAGTGTTGAACGGGATTCCGGGAGTTACAGTTTTTTTGGATGATATTCGTGTCACGGGACCAAATGATTTAATTCATCTGCAACGACTAGAAGATGTACTAAAACGGCTAAGTTCATACAATATGCGAATTAATTTGGAGAAATGTCAGTTTTTCGAAAACGCGATCGAATACTGTGGATATTTGATTGACAAAGTTGGCATTCACAAAGTCCCGGGAAAAATCGACGCTGTTCAAAACATGCCTATACCGAAAAACAAAGATCAAGTTCGTTCTTTCGTAGGTTTAGTGAATTACTACGGAAGGTTTTTCCCGAACCTGAGTACAACGTTGTATCCGCTTAACAATCTCCTGAAAAATACTGTTCCTTTCGTATGGTCGAAGGAATGCGATGAGGCATTTAACAAAATTAAGCGTGAAATGCAGTCGGAGAAGATTTTAGCACACTACGATTCTACATTACCACTAGTACTTGCTACGGATGCATCACCATATGGAGTCGGTGCAGTGCTTAGTCATGTATTTTCAGATGGTTCAGAGCGACCAATCCAATACGCTTCCCAAACACTTAACGCTACGCAACAAGCATATAAACAAATTGACCGAGAAGCCTATGCAATAATCTTCGGAGTTCGCAAATTTTACCAATACCTCTACGGCAGGAAGTTCACTCTTGTCACGGACAATGGACCGCTAAAGCAAATATTTTCTGATACCAAAGGACTCCCGAAGATGTCCGCCCTTAGAATGCAGCACTATGCAACATTTTTACAATCTTTCAATTTCAAGATCCAATTTCGTCCTACAAACCAGCACGCAAACGCTGACGCATTTACAAGATTGCCTTGGAAGAATAGTACGCCCGATGCAACTGTTGAGGAAACAGACTATGTGGAGGTAAATATCATAGAAACACTGCCGTTAACTGTTGCTGAACTTGCGAAAGCTACTGCAATGGATACTACTGTTAAGACACTAGTGCAAGGGTTGCAGAATGGTAAATCCGTGGAGCCTAAAGATCGTTTTGGTGTTGACCAAGTGGAGTTTACTCTACAGAAAGGTTGTGTCATGCGGGGAATCAGAGTATACGTTCCTCCGAGCTTGCGAGACAAAGTGTTGAATGAACTACATTCAACTCATTTTGGAATTACTAGATTGAAGACTCTTGCTCGTGGTTACGTTTGGTGGGAAGGAATAGATAAAAACATTGAGGACGTGGTGCGAAATTGTAGTTTGTGTCAGTCAACTCGAGCTGAGCCGTCCAAAGTACCAACGCATTGTTGGGAGACACCTGCGAAGCCGTTTGAACGAGTACACGTTGACTTTGCTGGACCGTTTATGAATGTTTACTTTATCGTGTTCGTTGATGCCTACACAAAGTGGCCAGAAGTGCGAATGCTGAATAACATAACAACTAACACAACGATCCAGGTGTGTCGTGAATATTTTTGTACATATGGAATTCCTTCTGTGCTCGTATCTGATCACGGTGTGCAGTTCACATCGGAACAGTTTCAAAGATTTTTGCGAATGAACGGTGTTTATCATAAAATGGGCGCACCGTATCACCCTGCGACGAATGGGCAAGCAGAGAGGTTTATTCAAACATTTAAATCGAAACTAAAAAGTGTGCAATGTGATAAAACGTCATTGCACGCTGAACTCTGCAATCTTCTGTTAGTGTACAGGAAAACTATTCATCCTACTACGGGAAAATCGCCGTCGATGATGCTTTACAACCGTCAAATCCGTTCGCGATTGGATATCATGATTCCTGAAGCTGCGAATGCTGCCAAAACGGAACAGAGGAAGTGTCGTGATCTTCAAGAGGGGGCGAGAGTTGCTGCGAGAGATTATTTAGATAAAGCAAAGTGGAAGTTCGGAAAAATTCTGAACAAATTGGGTGAGTTGCATTATGAGATACTACTGGATGATGGAAGGATTTGGAAGCGCCATATAGATCAGCTGCGAAAAGTTGGTTCAAACTTGGTAACTGACAAATCTGTACCTGTCACGGTGCTACCAGAGTACTTTGAAGATCCTGAACCGCTTAGTGCTCCCGATCAGACATTTGTTGACCCCACCCCTGCGGTGTCTATACCAACCAATTCACAGCAGAGACCTGCGATATCAACAGCCCCGATTAAGATTGAAGGTAGGCAAGATTCTGTTATACCCGTTTCGGTATCTGCGAGATGCTCCGAAGACCAGTCTATCCAGGAGACATATCAGTCGCCGAGAAGATCTGGAAGAGTTATTCGGCCACCGAGGAAGTTGGACCTATGAAGAAGATTTCGCAAGGAGGGAAGAGCTGTTATACCTTACGTTGTATTTACATTGACCATTAATGTTACCACCTTTTGAGAAGTAAAATGTTGCTACCTTTTTGTATACTCTCTTGATCAAAAAAGATAACTGTAAAATTACCGAGTAATAAATTGGACGCCATTTGTAGAGCACAAATTAAATACAGTTTTGCCAAGTATATTAATGTTTAAACTACCGAAATTCTGCCTCTTGGCCATCGATACAACACTGCGCCTTCAGTTAGTGTAGTAAGATTCACAATTTTCTGCACCACTGTGTTTACGTAGACGCGTCGTTGCCGTCTTGTACACATAGGCTAGATCAATGTTTGAAATACAGTGGAGCAGAAAATTATGAATTTTACCACACTAAACAAAGGCGTAGCTAAACTGAAAGAGTAACATGCTTGGTGTCAAAGAACAACTTGTAGAGTAGACTTCAATGTTGATTTTGTTAACAACAAAACCCATATTTATCACACATTCCAGAGCGAAAACTGCAGTTTAGCTCTCAAAAAACATTTGATTTCACATTTGTTCCTTTCAGGAGCACTTACCTCATTCTCTCTAATTCGACGCTTTGAAGACACCATTGATTACGAAATGGTCTCAGCTTTCCAATTTTTCTCATCAAATATGGTCCTCTATCGCCGCTTGAAGGATTTTTAGTGAGCTCCCTTTATGGCGTAACAAAATTCGATTATATGACAGAATATCAATTCTGATCAGTACACCCCTGATCATTTTGCAGAATAAAAATAAAATTTTGTGTAGTAAATTTTAGTTATGCGTAACGCATACATTTTTCACAATTTCGATTTTATTAATTTTTTTCATCAATAAAATGCTATATGTATGTATAGGCAGTTGAGAAATATATCATATAACAACCTAGCATTTAAAAAATCGTTTTTTTAATGAGAAAATTCGCAATTATTCACAAAACTATTTTGTTCATTTTGAATACATGAAAGCATAATCATCGTGTAGCAACAAAATGGTACCTGCTTATTACAGAAGCCGCAATCATACCGAGACATATTTCAGTTCCATGCCTTAATTATTTTTTCAACTGTTTCCGATGTAATGCAAAATGAGCTGACATTAATTTGTTTTTTAAAAGAGCTCTACAGTTAAATGATTTGCGTAATAGCCAAATAAACGGAGAAATCAGTCGGATAGTGCACTGCTACTAGTAAAAACACTATTAGTGACAACTAAAGTTTATAACTTGAATCATGTTGCTATAATTCCAACGAGAACAATTTTTTTTTTATAATTCATCTTCGGCGCTTTGTATAAACGAAAAAGAAATCTTCTTGATTTCTATCCTACGATTTATGACGACGATTTAATTGGAATTGTTTGTGTGCTGGAATTGTTTTGAAACGAAAACTAAAACGATTATTATCGAGACATGTTAAAACGATACAATACATATGCTTTAAGCAGATAGTTAGGCAAAGAAACCAAAAAGATTGAAACTTTCTGATTACGATGAGATGAATGCTTAGGAGCTAGGACAGAAGGCGCGATGTCGGTTCCTGTGAAAAAATTATATACGTAATACCTGAAAAGGTGTTTAACCACAAAACTAACCCTGGAAAGATCGTATTCTGATGTACGTAAAAGATCATCTTGCGTAAAACTGACGCATGACTATGATTGAAAATTCAAGTTTTTGTTTCTAAATTTTAATGAATGGTCATCACGGTGGTAACGAATCGATGTATAACAAACAGAGGTTTTTATCGTTATAACGTCACCGCATTATAACTTCATATAACGTCATTTTTAAAATTGATTTAGGTTGTGTACGGCTTTCGAGAAAAGCATTAGGTAGCAGAAAAAGCATGTTATGTTTTAAAAAAGATGTACGTTGTTTATATTACTTTATATTTTAATTTTTGTTACGACAAATTAACCGTTAATTTACACAATAGAAACAAATGATGTAAGTAGGGGTGGCCAAAATTGTGAATGATGTTTAAAACATCAATAAAAATAACTTTTCTGGTTGATTTCTTATAAAAAAATTGATAGAACAATTTCAATATAACGTAACGAGTTGAAAAAAGTTACATTGTAACGAAAAATTTTGTGCCAGAGTTTAGGTTTTCACATTTGTTTTTGTATCAAAAAAAAAACACAATTGAAAAAATAGGACAATATTGCTAAGAGCGAGAGCTGGATTTAGGCAGACTTTGTTTCCAAAGTTAGTAAAACGTGTACTTACAACAATATCGCACGCTTAGCCTTGGGGCTAATAGCGGTCTCGATCAACTAGATTAGTTGAGAGAATTCGTTATCGATATTGTTTTTGGCACATTTTGCATGTGTAGGATAAGTACAACGATACACCGTGCCCCAGTGCTGTATCGAGAAAATTTCCAGCTCGAAAAGATCCTCGACTCGATCGGGAATCGAACCCGATATCACAACCATGTGGGAGAGCTAGCCGACCGACATCGCTAACCACAGAACCACGGGGACCACACGTGTTCTTGATGACCGTGTTTAACAAATGTTTTTAAACAAAATAATATAAAATAAAAAAAAAATAAATAATAGATGATGCCCACCACGTGACCAAATGTTTGAATAAAATAAGAAAACGGTTATTTTATTTTTATGTGGAAATTAGTACAAAATCCAGATTTAAACAAACATGATATGCCACATTTTAATTCTAAACGTCACACCTCATTTGGATTTTCTTTTACAACTATAAATGTTTATCTGTTCCGTGGTAAGTAAATTCCTAAATCATATATTATAAATGTATTGTCTTCAAATGTATATAATGAATGAAATTCTCTCTCTAAGGAAGATATATTAATGGTTGGATGATGCGATTCAGAGAAATCAATATTACAGTCTAGATAAGCATATTGAGTAAAATTTAGAACAATATTTTAACCTAATATTTAACGCAAAGCAAATAAAACAATCGAGCTAGTATAAAACAATACTGAATTTTTTAAGATCAAATAACAATTTAATTATCAGCTGGAGCACAATCAATGATCATTATATATTCTAATAAATATAAGTTTTGTTCATGTGAAGCTATTCTGAAGTACACTAATGTTGCTTCCTACGCAATGGATACATAGCGTGCGAAAAGTAGCGTAAGTTCAAAAATCCGTGCATATTCGGAAATTGACGTAAACAAGTCGTTGAAAAGAAAAATTACTCTGAAGGTTTACCCAAAAGCTTATTTAAATAACTCAACGGTACTTACCGATTACTAATATGAAATATAGTTCTCCAGAATGCTAGTATACTGAAAACTCTGCACCAAACTGCTACTGGTACTACACGATAAATCCTGTTGAGATGAAACTCGACACGTAGGTAAACACTTCCTTAACTCACAACATCAACTGTTAAAGGTTAATGAATCAATGATGAGTTTTGAAAATTTCAGTAATGCAGTATGGACATTGTGTTCCTATAGAAATTATCTGTCTCGTTTAGCGTGATTACAAGACGAGTTGAAGCAAGAGCGCGCGACACCATCTTTGCGATTTTCCTCACACGTTACTTCTTGTTTGATGAACTTATTGTCCTTCCAAATTTTTAACTGGCACTTACATGAGACAGCGGGCCAAGCACTGAATGAACTTTTTGAAACAGAAAATAAAATCGTGCCTAAATGAGACAACAAAAACCGCAGGATTTCGTTGTTATGATTCAGCTGTTAAATCAACCAATAATAGAAAAAGGATGGTGAAAATGTATGGGAATATGAATGTTACTATGGGTAGCTCTAACATAGTAAAACGTAATTCAGTGCTCTGATCAATCCTTTTTACCACCGAACACACAAATACTAATCATTCACAATTTCATCTTATCCGTTTTGTGCGAGACTTCGTTTTCCGATACGTTCAATTTCGATGCGTTCTCTCGTCATCGTGTAGAATCTTCGCTCATCTGTTCGCACTACTTAATGATGATTTTTTTGATAGGGATATAGGGAGCCAATCGAATATAGGGAAAAGTTTGACCATTGAATTTCAAAATACCGCAGCTTTCAAAAGTTTTGCTTTCTCGGAAAAAGTCCTTATGCAAAATTTAAGCACAATCTGGTTTCGTTAAGTGAACCCTCAAAGCGATCAATGTTTGATTTTTCTTCTTTTACGTTATTTTCCTGGAATAACTTCAAACGAATTTGATATTTTCTCAGGGTTTCAACCTCAAATATCAAAATTCGAATGGAGACAAATGTTTATGAACAGATTTGTGAATCTGAGCTGAATGTACCATAACCCTTTTAAGAAACTATGTAAGAAGTATGAAATTCAAACTAAAAAGTAATTATCTTTAGCCGTTTGTTATCGACTAACATGCAAATATATGCAGCTGGAACCTTTAACAAATCTTTTTCAGGTCCTAAATCTTTCGTTTGGTAATTTGGTGACAGTATCCCGCGCGAAACACATTATAAGTATCAGTCAGTTTTTTTACGCGGGGGATACGTACCTCGTAAAAAACGTGTAAAAAAAACACGTTAAATCGAAAATCCGCGTAAAAAACCGCGTCAATTAAAAAATCCGCGTAAAAAAATTTGCGTAAAACAACCGCGGTATTTCAAAAATTTGTATAAAATAAACCGCGTAATTAAAAAATCCGCGTAAAGTAAACCACCAAGAAGGGTTTAAAAAACCGACACGCTCTACGACCAGTATTCAAACACGGGAGGGCGGGGGGTTTTTTTGACTCAGTCTTTTACTCAATAAATACCCATGGTTCAGGAGTGCCTCAAAGCGCTCAAATTTGTGATTTTTCGACCCTCGAACCAAGGGAGGAGGAGTACATGAAATTGGGAAGATCAAAACTCTTTTTTTCGATGCCAAATGTCATAAAAATACTTAAAACGTCGAGATCTAGTGTTTTCTCGAAAAAATATTTTTGGTCAAAAATCGACATTCTAGGACTAGCCGTTTTTTGGGCAACCAAAGACTTAATATGAAATTTTTTAAAACTGGCTTCTGGTCTGAAAAACTCGTTTCAAACCAGATATATATTATTTTGATGTTCAATAGGTATCTTAAACTTGTTTTTCATTAGGGTGGTTTGTAGCTAATCAAAATAAAAATGTAACCAATCGGAGTACAGCGTGCTAGAAAGTAATTTTATATTTTTCCAAATTTTTCACATATTTAAGCTTCGCTATAGATTAGCAAGCTAACCAATTAAATTTATTAAATATATATTTTGTTCTTTAATTTATATAATTTATCATATTATCCTAATAATTTATAGAAGCGTAAATTATATTTTTATTTAAGTCTTTTTATTTTTTTTTTGATTATATTGTGGTTGGAAAGATAAAATATGTAATGTTTGTTTAAAAACCAAGCGTCAACAAGCAATCAAGACAGAAATCTAATAATGCTAAACCACGACAGTCTAAAATTTTGAAAATTTTATAGAACGCCGACAAGCTCATACGTCAGCATACGTCATCCATTTTAAAAATCATGACTTTTCGTCAACTAAGTGAGAGTAAAAAGTATCAGATTCAATTAATTATTGAAATAGTGTTTATTCCAAAAAGGAACATGATTGGCAATTATACATCGATTTTTGCCAATTTTCATTTCTGTAAAGTGTAAATATATAATTTTTATAAATATATTTATTTTTCGCAGCTAAGTACAGGTCGGAATCGATTATCCGGAGGCTCGATTATCCGGAAATTAATTTTTTTGGTGTTCGTTTTCAATTTTTATTCCGAAATCTTACCTTTACCATCTCTTCGAGACATGTTCCAATCAAGTGAAAATAATCAATGTCCAATTTATTTTTTTCGTTTTGCTTCTCAAGATTTTACTCCTTTTCGCCTCAGAAATAATTTCTGGTAACGACACTACATCATAAAAGTGAAATAAAAAAAAAGAAAATATTTATTTTAGGTCCGTCAATTGCAAATTTGAATATTTTTTCTGTGATTCGATTATTTTCATTTGATTTATAATCAATGTTTCAAAAAAAAAATCAGAAGTACTTATCCAGTGGTTGAGCAACGTGTCACTCTAAATTTGACAAAATCAACACTTTAAGAAGTCAAGTAAAATTTGACAACAAAACTCATTTTGCATTGTTTTAATTCAATCAAACTGTTTCTTACATGCATAATTAATTGACTTGATGATTTATTTTCATTGAAATAACGCTTGCTCGAAAAAAATGAGAATTTTCGTTCCCAGACTTTGGGCGGACCGGAACGAAGGCAATCGCACCGGATTTAAAACAGACCGGAGAAAGCTTGTTCCGGTTCTTGACCGAGATCCGGACGCAACTTTCCGTTCCAATTTCGCACATATTGAACAATTGAGAGCGTTTTTTATTGACTCGATAAGCAATCCTGAAAAAATAGCCAACTAAATTTGCCGAACGTTCAACTTATTATTGTGGTTTGAATTTTGATTTTTTCAATGATGTGCAGTGCTGATTTGCAGAGAGAAAAAGCAATCTACCTTCACGCAAAAGTTGGATGGTGCGAAACCAGTACAAAATTGTGCGTTTTTAGCGTAACTGTTGATGTAATTCGGAACCAGTACAATGATTGCGTGTTGGGCATAACGCAATTAATGCTCTAGCGTTTCTTAAATGTATTTGGCAGCTCCAAACTACTACACCTAAACAGTTTCAACTGGTATCAAGCAGCATTGCAAAGCGAGCGAGAAGCAAAACCATTCTCCTTCTTTCTGCTTGAGGACGAGACATATGCTACGCTTTTCAAGTCTTTTGCACACGTGCTTTCGAGATACTTTTTCTTCTTCATGCATTCCTCTGAATAGCAGCAAGCACGCACCGACAGTATGAGTGAGAGACTAACACTGGTATCAAGTATGTACAGCACGGGTGTCTCGCTCATTTCGTGAAGCAACGAGATATCGCCTTGCGCGTCGCAATCCGAACCGAAAAAGAAGCGAAAGAGCAACCTACAAATTGTATGTGACGTGTCTAGTCTTGTCGCACATACATGGAAATTCTACGAGCGAGAGAGAAATTTCTCTCGTCGCTTGAGAAAAAAGCGCGTGCAGTCACTAATACACTCGACGTGAAAAATGAAGTGTCGGTGTATGATACATATTCTGATTTCATTCTATGTCAATGTATTCGCAGTACAACTGTTGCGTTATGCGTTTCACACATTTATTGTGCGATTTCTGTGCAACATTTGTGCGAATCGGGAAGACACAATGATTGTACAAGACTTCAACTTTTGCGTGTGGGTGGCTCTAACATAGTAAAACGTAATACTCGCCACATTTAGTCAATCTGGGTCGATACATAAGGGTCTCAACTAGCACGGAAAAATAAACTTTGGACTTAAGTCGTTGTGGAAAAACTTTTTATTGAATTTTTTTTCCGCTCATATATATGTATGGGAATATGAATGTTACTATGAGAGGCTCTAACATAGTAAAACGTAATACTCGCTACATTCAGTCAATCTGGGTCGATACATGAGGGTCTCAACTAGCACGGAAAATAAACTTTGGACTTAAGTCGTGTGCAAAAAATGTTTATTGAATTTTTTTCGCGCTCATATATATGTATGGGAATATGAATGTTAATGGGTGGCTCTAACATAGTAAAACGTAATACTCGCCACATTCAGTCAATCTGGTTCGATACATGAGGGTCTCAACTAGCACGGAAAAACAAACTTTGGACTTAAGTCGTGTGCAAAAACTTTTTATTGAATTTTTTTCCGCTCATATATATGTAGGGGAAAATGAATGTTACTATGGGATGCTCTAACATAGTAAATCGTAATACTCGCCACATTCAGTCAATCTGGGTCGATACATGAGGGTCTCAACTAGCACGGAAAAATACACTTTTGACTTAAGTCGTGTGCAAAAACTTTTTATTGAATTTTTCTCCGCTCATATATATGTATGGGAATATGAATGTTACTATGGGAGGCTCTAACATAGTAAAACGTAATACTCGCCACATTCAGTCAATCGGGGTCGATACATGAGGGTCTCAACTAGCACGGAAAAATAAACTTAGGACTTAAGCCGTGTGCGCGATGTCGATAATGATTATTATATTTATAAAAGAAATTATCACCAACATTCAGCCACAAAAATTTTTTGGTGTTTGTTTTAAGAGGGTAGATTCACAAATTAGTAAGGTTACGTGAATTCACCCACCAAGCCACTAAAATATTTTGTAGTTTGACATGTAGCTGGCGCTGTTGATAGTTCACCTATTCGCCGCTAGAGGGCAAAATAAAATTTTAGTGGGTGAATATTTTGGTGGGTAAATTCACGGAAGTGCGTGGCCCGAATTAAATATAGTGCAGTCGGAATTTGGAAAACACCAACAACAGTTGTTAATTGCCATAAAAAAATGACCTGTACACACACTAATGCAATTAGGGTAAGGAACGGCAAAAGCAGTAGCGCCTATTTTAATCAGTCGCAGAAAACAGGCCTCAAACTCCTGCTTATTGATCAATATTGATAATTTCAATGATGGAATCGAAAACTTTGGTTTTCTAGCTGTTTTACGAATAGAATTAATACCGTTAATAACCAAGAAATCTGGGAACAAACATCATTTGAAACAAATCGACCTATATTGCAGCCATTCAGGAGCTACTTCGGGTGCTGCAAAAAAACGCCTGCAAAACAGATGGAAACTGCTTAAAATAGGTTCGGGGTGATTGGAATAGTGTCCCTCGATTGGTAACTTTAATTGATTATTGTTGAAGTTTGCTAACTTAGTTTTACAATCTAAAAACAAGTTCTGACAGAGAAAACGATAAAGAACAGATTGATATACTACTGTTTGAATTTCACCCAACACATTTCGAGTATTTCGTCTGAATACACAGGCGGTTCCTAAAGCTGCTTAGAATATGTTCCCTACCCTACATTGAAAATGTTCGTATTCGGTGCACAAAACAATGTTAGAAAGTTTTTCATGCTTGTTTACGTATACTTTCTCACTAGGAAAATTAGTATAAATTAGTATAAATAAATTATCTTTTTGGCATGCATAAATACTGTTAAAGTGGAGGAGACAACGAAACCCATTAAAAAATATCAGCATGAGACAACAAACCCTGAGCAACGTAAAGCTGAAAAACAAAGGGTCAGAGATGAGGCGAACAACGAGTTACTCGCCTGACCAATTTAGGTATTACGGATGGCAAGTCGGCTGGATTTTGAACGAATAACTCGTCTGCGAAACTGCCCGACTCGTTCGTGACTCAGCTGTCATCAGTCAAGTTTCACTCGCGCTCCCTAATATATTAGGGATATACAACATTTTGCTCGCCTTGTCAGTGACTGGGGACGAGGCGAGTTGCTCGCCTCTTCAGTGACTGGAGGCGAGGCGACTTGCTCGCCTCGTCTGCTGTAATAGGGCCTAAAGTGGATCGGACAACACGGTTCGTTTGTCAAGTAAGATTACGCTCAATTCTGTTTCGTATCTTATTGTCTCCATAATCACTATAATAGCATATTTGTAGCCTCGGCATCTTCTCACGTACTTCAACCTCACTGAACGAAATCCACTATTGACAGTTCTTAAAATGGTGCAATTTAGAGAGGAAGAAGGGTAAAACGCACTAAAATTTGCAACCCTCGAGGTTGCAATTAACACAAATTTGTGTAAACAATGCCGAGCGTGTAAATATATGTTGCTTGTCAGTGTGTAGGAGTTTTGTTTTGATTTTTGTTGTTGTGGCAAGCAACATACTCGCCACTGCATGTTAATTTTAATTAGTAGTTAACTCGTTAGATTTTATTTAAAAGTTTGTGATAAGTGTTTTAGTAGATAGGGTTAAAATTATCGGTGTGAAATGTCTCGCGAGTGAAATAAAAGTAGGTTCCGTTTCTCCTCCCGGAGCATAAGAAAGGCGAAGCATAACCGGCGGAAGTGATGGCTAAAACGTCAGCCGGTTTGTTTTGATGCTACGCCAGGGGAGATCGCTCTGTACCGCCGAAAAAGAAAGACGCGTTTTGACCGCCGGGAAGAATTTCGAAAAAAAAGCTAAGTGCCGAGTTAGCTTCCGCCGTTCCCTGAGTTGTGCTGGAAGAATTACCCAGCTCCGGTGAAAGTGTAATAGTGCGTGTGCCCCAGCGAGCTCATTAAACTGGAGCAAACGACCGCCACCCAGGAGAAAGCAGTGCTCCCCCGCGCCACAAAAACCCGCCATTGCTGCGAGGAGGACGGAAGGTTAGAGATAGGTTTCTTATTTATTTTGTTTTATTTTATTTATTTATTTATTTATTTGTGTTCAACAATTTCATTTCCACCCAATCTAACCCCCTTTTGGTAAAGTACCCCAGTGCTACACCGCCCGCCGGGTAAATCGGCCCCGTAAAAGCTGGGGTGGTAAGCGAAAACTTACAAAGTTACCTGCACTTTTGCACTATTTTCAAATAATAATTTTTAATAAATTAAAATCACAGACTAACAGAAATAACACTTCGAACAAATTTTTAATAAAACCATCGCTTGGCTGATACCAGTACTTCACGATAGTAACACTAGCACCATCTGCTGCCGTGTTCGCGCTGCGTCTAGTTTTTCGACACCACGTACATGTGATAGCGTACGTGCATGTGTCAAATTGGGAACAACAAAATATGTATGAGATTACATGACAGTGCCCCAGACGGTGTTATCGCGCGATGACTGTTATTTGATTGATAATTTGAAACGATCGTTTTTTGTGGCGATAAAGCTGGGTTCCAGTGTTACGTCTGTTAGTCTGTGCTAAAATAATTTTTTAAACTTCTTCAAGAGAGCTTGGTAACTCTGTAGTCTAAATACAGACAAACAGACGTACCACTACATACAAAGTTCTAAAAAAATTGTGGTTCAGACTAACTTGTGCGACACCTACTGGACATATTCCGCAAAAGATACACTTTCAGCGTTGCTGCTGGTTTTGGCAGCACGGTGCTCGAATACTGTCGCCTGAGTTCAAAGGAAAAGTTACATCAGCGCCACCACCGCTGCGGCGGGCATATTCCGCATAACTGAAACTCATTTGAAATTACCATTATTTTGATCCACGAAAATAAATCTCGTGGTACGTCTGTTTGTCTGTGGTCTAAAGTCTGTACTATAATGTGTGTTTGCATTATGTCAAAAACATCATATCAAGAAGACTGGGAACTCTGCCTGAGATTGAGCGACAGTTTTGGCAGCGCAGTCTTTCGAGTAAAAGTGGAACTGACGCATGCTAGTGTGTGTGCTGGCGATGCAAATGCAAGCCGATCGCACAGGTTGGACCACCACATACGCCCACTCTGTCTTCGCAGCGATGCAAACTTCCACCTTCAATGGATGGAGTGCGCTGTTTAATTTGACGCTTGTCATGTGTATAGGATCGATCCAAAGATGCCAGTCTTCTTGATATGATGTTTTTGATTATGTTTACCTAAACATTTAGTCTACGGTTCGAAGCAACACAAATAGTAATGTATTTTCGTTTCTTTACTAGCTCAACCCACGTTTCTTTACTAGCTTAACCCAATCGAAGGTGGGATATGGGAGAAAATCCAAACATGTGAAAAGGCCCATTTGCCATTTATAAACAAGCCACAATTTCACGTATTTTAATTAAAACAAGTGTTATCTTCAAATCTCATTGGTAAAGGTAGATTACGCATGTTATAATCAAAAATAGTTGAAGAGGTTGTTTATGAGACACGACCGTAAGTTAACGTAGAATTACGACAGCCTGCCTTATGTCAGTGTTTTTTTTATCTCTATTTTATGAATTTTTTTCTAGTTACTGTCTGTTACGCACACACTGCAATCACGCAAACAAGACATCACGATTAAAACATACGCTACCGGTTCACTCACAGTTGTTAGCAGTGACCGGAAAAACTAAAAGTAAACTCGACGAGACAAATCCGGACAGAATTACTAACATGTCCGGACATGTTCTACAATGCTATGCAGTGCTGCAGTCCGCAGGCTGGTCGGTGTGAAGCGCTGCGATCGAATGATTCGCCCAGGCATGCCAATGGTACACTGTTTTTTTACTGTCTGCTACTTTCCTGGTGCTGTTTGTTCGTGATACCTATCATGCTGGCAGTCCGATAGTTACATTGAGAAAGTGTTGGCAACAGAGCATCACAAAAGGAAACGAAAAATGTAATCCGTGTTTCAATTCGGCATTATTTGAAAGATGTCTTCGGTGTTTGCGAATGTAGAAAAAAGAAGAAGCTGTTTTTTATACAGACGGTCGTGTCCGCACTACACGAACAGCGCGTGGCGGTAACAGCCCGAACCGAATCCACCGAAGACATTTCCCTTTTTTTATTGTTTGCCTATTGGCCCTGACACAAGTAAAAGAGATTTTCAAGGCTGTTCGCACCTACGCGTATTTTCATATGCAATTGTCAATTTATAGGTGAAAACAAAAGCAAAAATATTTCCTTACTTCACTTTCGCAAGTGAAAACCAAACCAATATCAACAGAGTCGTCGCTGGATGTCGGGTGACGGCTGTTAAGGTGGTGGTCAACACGTGGTCGACTACGAATTTTCAGTGCTACTAGACTTGGTAATAGTTAATGCGTTATCTACGAAAACACTATCTTATGTTTCCGTCACCGTAACAAACATGATGATAAGTTTTCACAAGTGACGCAATGACTACCGAGTAGTAAGCATTTGAAAATTCGAAGTCGACCACGTGGTGGCTCGAAGTCAGCCATTTTTGACTCCAACACACTTCCACCTTAAAAAAGGCTGTGGGAAGAAGAAGCGTAAGAACTGTTCGGCAACTGTTCGGTCCAGCAAGGGCAAAATTTAAGTATAAAAACTACGAACTCGAGATTTACGTTCACAAAACAGGTGTTTTGTCAGAGGCTTGGTGTGATGTGTTTTTAATTTCCCCCCATTTCACTTTTTCTTGTATTATTTGCCTTGCTTGTCTGTGTATGTGTATCTCGCATCGAACTTCCTTCACACAGAAGCCAAGCCGGTTGTCGTCGGTCGGAGCACGTGATGATTTCCCATTCATGAAAACGGCTGTCGAGTGGGTGGTTGGGTGGCTATGGTTATTTGAAAGGCCAACGCTTGTAATGAACACATGAGGAGTATGTCGCTGATAACATAACATTCATTCGTTCGTGCTCCGGTAGCATTGCGGTATATGTGCACCTCAAGTACAAAAAGTATTCTGTGCCTGTTTGTCAGTCTTGTAACAAATAACAATATCCGTTTTTTCTCGTTGGTATCTAGTAAATGTCTAATTTTCATTAGTTAGCATTGGTAATGCAGTGGTTTTTGTTGTAAGGGAGCTGTCAGAGGTGCTGGGTGTAAAATTTTTTCCTAGTTTTTCGGGAATTTTCTTTCATTACATCGCTGTGAATGAAAATCCATCGAATGATTACACGTGTATATCTATACGATAGTGGTGCAGGGTGACACAAATGGAACTTTGAAGTGTTACGGTATTGGTGCTGTGGAGTCTCATTTTTCCATCCTTAAAAATAGCACAGGATATTCGTACGGTGTAAGTGATTCAAGTTTTTTTGTAAATTCAGTTGAACATCTGGATAAATATAGGCTTTATTTTTAAGCTGCAGTATAGATGCATCATGTTGTGTGCTACGAAAACTGAGGAGGGTGAAATGATTACCCGAATAGTACCAATCTGACTATATTATGTGATTACGAAACTTCAAGCTTTGTGCGGGCAGGATTTTACAATTGTGTCCCACTTTGTTTTATTAGGATCGGGTTTAAAATTAGCATCAACAATATACAAACTACAGAAGTGTTAATTCAATACTGATGATGTTTAAATGAAGATTGTGTTTAGTTTCAATTGCATCTAAACTATCAAAATTATAAAATACTCATCAAAGGTGATCTATCAAATGGCATTCTGTAGTTATCATTTTCGATTTGTTATCTTATAAAATGAGTACTGTAAAGATGTTTTGTATTGATTTTTTTTTCGTTTTGTGCAAAATGAGTTGAGTTATTCCTTTTTATAATTTTTAAGCATTAGTTGGAACCTACCAGTTGGTGTTAAAGTACGATGCTGATGCAACTAATCAGTCTTCGTATGTTCGAATCACGGCTGGTGTTAGGGTCAGTAGGGTAAATGAAAAGAGAGATGATAAGTTATAAATAAATATGATAAGTTCCGGAGATTATACGAAAGAAGGTCTCCTCTTGAATATGTGCGCTTTGTCATTGTGTTAATAATATAGACCGTCACAGAAATTCATAACGCACCTGAAATTTATTCTCTTGTTAATGCTCAAGCGTGAAAATGAAAACGAAAAAATGTAACTTACCAGTGAGCTTTTCTTTAGAAGCAGATTAGAATTTTGTAAAGTAAATATGAAAAAAAATCGTGATATGTTCACAAAGTTGGAAACCTTTAAGTCCAACGTTCAACGTCTACTAGTGAACCTGTATGTACATACAGGTTCACTAGTCTCTACCTATTTGTGTTGATAGTTGTGTATTTCCAAGCAAAACAGGTTAATAACAATGTATGATTACTTTATTTATTCTAATTAAACTTTTTATTTCCTTTCGACTAGAAAACATGTGACTTTTCCTCTGATATTTCGATCATTTGAACTCGAGTGTTTATTTTTTTTTATTTTAACTCTAGTGTTATTTTTTTAGAGGACGTATCAGTTTTAGTAGGTAAAATCGTTTAAAATTTGTATCTCTTCATAAGTAAATAAAAATTCCAAACTAAATGTGTAGAAAATAGCATTTATTTTTCATTTGAAATTTTAAATAATTTAAAAACCTTTAAGATTTGTTGCTAGATAGAGTAAACATAATTTTCATATTTAATCGAAGAACATACTTTTATATAATGACAGTCGAATTTCGCTCATTGGGCTTTGTTCATATATGAATAAGCAACCGTTCCTCTCAAACATTCTGTTGCTATATACCCTTTTGTTGAAATTTGTCAATTTATCGCAGACGAAGCCTTAATTATCAAAACGCGATACTTCGAGTCTAGCATAGTATCGTGACATATGTAGTACGGGAGCCAAACGCATGTAATGGCACGCGAAAAGCTAGATTCGCAGAGGTCCAAAGTTCGATTTCACAGACGAGTGAATAACACTAGGATAGCTCATGAATTCATTACCACTTGTTTGAACACACATTCTCACGCAACGGCTAATGATAAGCGTTACCATGGTACTGTGCCGTACTAACGAAACGCTCCCAACCATTTCCTTTAATCCAAAGTGGAAACTAAAGAGCAATGACTTATCGTTAGCAGGTACCTAGTTTGTACTATTATTAATCCATAGTTTGCTTTTTGTGATGTTATATTCTGGCATATCATGATTCATGCGACGGGCGAAAATCGGTTGCGACACTCTTTTGTTCTGTCAGACGTCAGAAGGTTTGTTGCAATCGCCATGGATTGATGAAATTTTAAGGTGAGATTCATTATTTTTTTACCATTATAGAAATGGCGATTTTATTTATGGTCAAGACTAAACCGTGTTCATCAAAAGTGCATTTGAGAATTTCCAACATAGAGTTATTGTAAATATTCAGTTATTGTAAATATTGAGGATCAATTGTTGAAACTTTTCATTTTCTACCCTAAACTATTGAAACTTATTTGATCCGCTATGAAATTAATGTTTACAATTATTGCTGGTCACCACCGCGAGCCGGTGAACTCCAATCTGTGTAGTAGTAAACATATGTATACTTTTCCAACACTGAATAGAAACTCGAACCGATAGGTACGTTCAGTCAGTCTGATTCACGCGTTCGTGTCGTCGAGGTCGTATTTGGCGAGTGAGTGGTCTGCGTGCGCACCTTTGCCATTAGTGTTTTCTGCATATATAAAAAATCGCCAACAAAGTTTTGAATGATTTCATCGTAAATTAACCGAGAATAAAGTGAGGAAAACAGTGAGTACATGGTTTGAAGAGAAACGTGTTGTTTTTTGATTATTTGCGTGCTTACTTGGAAAATGATAACTCTTGCAAAAATCACATGGCGACCTTGATTTATTTCTTGATTCATTGATGCCTGATAATGAGATAATCAACCACCTAATATGACTTGCGGTTCTGAAAAAAAGAAAACAAAACAATAATCTGCGTTCTTCAATGTGTTCTACGTACAGTAGATAAGGATGATTTTTTCTTACTTGGTAACTTGTGTATTTATGGTTTAATGAATGAACAATATATAAATAAACAAGGAAACAAAGGGATATATTTTATTTCGTTTTTCTTCAAAGTTCTCACTTTGATACAAATCAGGTGAGTTTTGTTTCGCGCTTCAAGTGTTTACATTCAGTGCGGAAATGTTGAACATCACACCATTTGGGTCTTTCAGTTCCTCGTTTCAAACTGTATCAAAACATCTACTTCGTTAGGTCTGTACTTTTGTTAAACGCTGTACTGCACTTTTACCATTATGATATGGGTAGGGAACCTATTTTAAGCAGCTTATGGACCCGCCGGTGTATTGAGATTTGAGACTAGGGATCCGTCTTGATTTAAGGCATCCTGATTTATTTTTCATATACTAGCATTTGTCCTGATTTTCCAGAATATTGCCGGATATTCAGAAATGTTAGATTGCTTTTTTCCTGATTCCGAGAAAAAAACGCTCACCTCGAACGATTTTTTTCGTTGGATGAGTTTTGACGTGAGAAACTGTCTGGTTAATGAAACCTTTAAATATCTGAAAGTTAAATTAGATTTTTATTTGATATTTCGAGATATAAAAATGGCTTAGATCAAAGTGTGTCGAAAAAAGTGTCCTGATTTTTAGCTCCGACTGGATGATGTCTTTAATTAGGACGAACTCAGAATATGTAAGGTGAAATACAAACATAAGTATATCAATTTGTTTCTCCCTGTCAGGTTGTAAAACTAATTTAGCAAACTTTAACAATACATAATCAATTAAAGTTCCCAATAGAGAAACACTATTTAAATCAGTGAAAAGTGCAAGTTTACATGGCTGCACTATTTAAAGGGTTTCCGAGCAGTGATTAATTTGAGAGTTAATTAGTTAAGCGTTACCTAGCCAAGTAACAAAGAATTGGATTCAAACGACTGTTCAACAGGTTTCTTTCTGGTGGTGAAAATTTATAACAAGTTTAATGATTTTTGTTAAATATGAGAAAAGGTGCTACGTTCATTTTGCGCATCATATCAGCGTAGCTGTAAAATAACGAAAAATACGCAAAAGATTTCGTATTTTTAACAACGTATTTTATAACAACAAAATTTTGTGTTCTATTAGACGAGATGAGCATAAAGTTATTCAAAATTGTTTATTGCATCAATCAGAAATGTTGCGGTGTTACTTTCTTTCCTTTTTTGTGGTGTAGTTCCTAACTGTTGGTAGATATTATTTTTTATATGCGGTAACAAGCTAGAATTTTACTTTTCTTGTAAAGCGGGAAACTTACCAGTTGGTTTCGGGATCGAGACCAGGTAGTCTCATAAGCCTGTCGTAGAGTTGGCTTCGCAATTGTCCTGAACACTAACGGTTGACTATGAAATCCATGTCGAATGAATGGTCAAATTCTGAACAGAATGTTAAGGCTTTCCCTTATTTTTAATAGTTTCGCTAACCAATACAAAAATTAGCGATATTGCAAAGCCGCTCACAGGAAATTTGTATCGCCTATTAGCGATTTAGCGAGTTAGCGTAGAAGTGCTGCACTATATATATTTTTTCATTCATTTAAAGCTGAGAATTTAAAGTATGTTGAAAGTATGTGTTGAATCTGGACGCCATCAGTCCTGATATTAGTACTAATGATGTATTAGGGGCCGTTCACATTCCACGTGGAAAACCTATGGGCTCCATTCGGCTAATTCACTAATCGCTAATAAGCGACGCTAATATTCAGTTAGCGGTTTAGCGATTTCGCTAATTTTTGAGCTGGTTAGCGAAACTGTTAGCGTCGTTAAAATTTTGGCCTTCAAAACGATAATCGCTAATTCGCTAAATTCTGTAAAGAAGCAACAATAGAAAAATTGTGAATTGCTGATGGCGTACGAAAATTGCTTTAAAAGATGAACATACTTTACTGCGAGAGTTACTTTTGTAACGTATGTTTCATTCAAACAACGTTCAATTGTGAGCGGTGGCCTAGCTTGGTTGGTAACGTCTCCGCCAACCACGCTCGACGCCTGGGTTCGAATCCCAACGCCGACATAGGTGTCGATGATTGTGGGGAGGCGTAATCCACTCACAACCAACCCAACTGGTCTAGATTCAATCCTAGCCGACACCGGGAGATTTTCTGAGGCGAAAAATCTCTGGGATCACGCCTTCCATCGCATGAGGAAGTAAAGCCGTTGGCGCCGGTTCGTTAATAAACGGGTCGTGAGTTAGGGTCCTGGGTGTGGAGTCGTCTCCTTGGGCGTCGGTGACTGGCCACAACAGTGGCGGAACTAGACCGACGTAAAATAAGCGAGAATAAAGAAAAAAGTTCAATTGTCTTAATTGTCTAGAGTTCCTCTCTTTACGACACAAGTGAAAGTCAGTCTTTTTACCCTAGAATGGAGTTCCAGTTATCATACAAGCCTGAAGTGTATTTTGAAGAACAAGCTCAAGGTCTAGATTGAATTTTCGGCACACCAAGAACTTTTATAAATTGCAATGCGCTTGAAATTATGACAACATTGGTTATACTTTTTCGATTCAGATAATAATTGAATTATTATGAAAACACTCTTAAAAGTATTTATTTTTATTACTCCTTGTTTTTACAAAATAAAGTATGAACACCGTGAACCTCTTATTGTAAAAAGCTCTAAAAAGTAATTGTTTTCATTTGTTTTACCACAAAAGATCGAAGTTGTCCAATACATACAAAACACGGGCAATTAATATAGTGATGTGACTATTTACATATTAATAAGTTAGCGATTAGCGAAAATTCCGCTAATGTGGGTTTAGCGTTTAACGTTTAGCGATTATCGAGCTAAATTTTCTGATTAGCGGCTTAGTGATTAGCGTCGCTAAATTTTCGGTTAGCGGTGCCCACCACTGCCTATGGTGGATAGGGAATACCCAAATGTCCACAGTAGGGGAAGGAGGGGGTAATGATAATGTCCACGTGGCCACGATTTTTTCCAAAAAATTAAAATCGGCCAAAAAACACATTGGCCTATGACAAAAATTTTGCAAATATTTTGGTTTTTAGAGTCGTTGTCAGCCATATTTGAGATAAATTTGGAATCATGTTATTTGTAATCCCTTCTTTTTTTTGGAAAGATTCTTCAGACATGTTGAGCACATGTTGAGAACCTTTCAAGAACTTCAGATTAAATAAGCCTTCGATACGTTTCCAGAGTTTTTGTTCTATTTTTTTTCCTTAAGGTGTTTTTGATCAACATTCAAATTTTATTTCCGTTCGGCTCCTTCTGGATTTAAGGGATGTTTTTCGGCATAAACTTTTGTATAGGTACCTTCTTTCTACCTTTGAGAGACATTTGAGAATTTTTGAATTTAATTTAGGATAAATTTTTGATAGTAGCTTCCGGCCTTTTACTTTTAGGATTTTCCTGTTTTCTTGAGAATTTGTTAAACTGAAATTGAAGCAATATTTTTTTTGCCTTCTGCTTAAAATGATTTCAGTCAGTTTGCTTCTCGAAGCGTTTTTAAGCATTTTGAGTAATTCTGGTGTAAAAATTATTAATTTAAATACAATTTTGTTAAATATGTATTTGTTAAATTTTTAATCTTTTGTAACTTGTAAAAAAGTTTTAACTTTCCTGATTTTATAGAAGCTTTCAATCATACTAAACTAACTGTTAAATCCTGTTTGTTTTTGATCTTTAACTTGATTTCGTCAACGATGGTTTACGATTTCATTAGAAATTAATTTTTGTTTGGCGAGCTTTTTACTACATACTAGTTTGAAATAACATAAACATTGTAAAGTTCGCATTGGTTTTTTGCTGAACTACTGAGAAAAATTATTATTAAATAAAAAACAATGAAAATAATTAAAAGGTGATTGAATGTCGCAAGTGTCTGAAATATTTCTCACTTTTGATATCTGCGTTCTAGTTAAGACGAGGCTCGACGTCTTATTTCTTGATTTCTCCTCTTTATAATGGTGAACCTGGAAGAACTCTCCAGCTAGTTTCGAGGTACGATGCTAGCCTAACAAGCCAGTCGCCGTAGGTTCGAGTCTCGGCTCGGGAGAAACTGTTAGTGTCAGTAGGATCGTAGCGCTAGCCCCGCAATTCCGCAATTGTCCTGTACACTTAACAGTTGCCTGCGAAGTCTGTGTATAATAAACAGAAGGTCGAGTTCCGATACGGAATGTAGCACCAAGGCTTTGCTTTGCATAATGGTAAACCAAGATGACTGCTATCTCAGATCTAGGCACAGGTCGGATTAAAATGGCTCAGAAAACGGAGGTAAATATGTTGTTATAGTTGTGCCGCATATATTTTTCTATATGAGAACAAAAAGAGGGAACTATTTTTTACAACTTTAGGAAATACGTCTGAAAATGTTTGCGAGATCTCAAATTGATCATATTATTTTGTTTTCCACGTGATCGTTTTACATAGTAATATGAAATAGTAATATGTTTGCAATTCAATCGATATCAAATAATAGGTTGAATTGGCCCAAATGTGAAGCAATAATAAAGCGCATTTGGTGAAAAAGGTGCCTTTTTTATACAACACACATAAGTATATACAATAAATGTCGAATTTTCAATGAAGTGTTTCAACCATGTGACCGAAAAACTTCAAGTGTGAAGGTAATACAAATTAGATACAGCTTCAAAGAGACATAAAAGCAAAGAAGTAAATCAAACTGACCTTGATGAAAATGAATGCATTCAAAGAGTGTAATACAGTCTTTAAAGAGCCACTCACTGCGACACTGTGATCAATGTGTCTGAATCTTTTGTGATATCGCCCGGGTGTTTGCTATATTTCGTACTTTGATTATTTTCAATATCACGATTAAGAGTATGGGGCATGCTTATATTATTATTTGTGGGTATTTTACCCTGCCTTTTTACTTTTACTGTTCCGGGCCTGACAGGAGGATTATAGTCAGTGATAATATTGACAGCAGTCAATATTATCACCAACTATGATTCCATCTGGTCAGTTATTGTAAGCATGAGCATGAGCATGAGCATGATTGACCGCCCGCGGTTGCTACTCCGTTATTGCCAGATCATCTGTAATTACACAGAGAACCAATGGATGATGCTTGGGATTAATATTCATCCTCAATGTGTAAAAACTGGTGACCTTAATCTTTATATTAGGCAATACCAGCGCCGGCCGCATCCGAATGCAGGTCAAAGAAGGAGTGTGTATAGGAATATGTTGACGTGATACTCGCTTTATTGGAAGCCGAGAACACCTCTGCACTTCCACGAGAAATCACTGGGATGTTGGAGAAAAGGGTAAGGTTTGCAGCAGATTTCGTTTTGGTAAACGATGCGCTGAGTTCTAATACCAGGTTCATAATACCAAATATCGCGCGTACGAGTTCATTATATCTTTTACGGAAATCATAACGCGATCCGAACTCATTCCGGTTGATGATGTAACACCGCAAAAATAAAGCGCACGCGAGGATACCGGACCTACAACCTAATCAAGACACACTCAAATATTCGAAAATCTGTTTATGAAGTCATTATGCAACTACCGAAACGTATCTCTCATTGATTTATCTCAGCTGACTACACAATGTTACGAAGCAACCAGATATGCATTACCCAAAAATAAGAGAAAAGTAAATATATAGGCCCTCAACACATACTGCAAGCGGTCAGCAAGAGAACTTCAAAAACGGCCTATTTGCTTGGCCATCGCCGTTCGACAGACGAGTCGCGTATAATCCTGATATTAATTGCAAATAATTGCGATATTTGGTGGCGATTAATTACGATGTTTTGTCGCGATTATTTATTTACGATATTTATCGAACGAACGGAACCTATTCCGAATCACTGCGTGCTGGAACAGAACCTACGGGTGGACAGTCTGCGAATAAATGGTTTGGTACACATCGAAAGTCACAACACACCGAAAATCCATAGTTGAGCAAAGCTCACCTGGGCCGAAAACACGTTTACTTCGGAAAGTTATGCGCGACCGCTCTATTCTCTCTTACCGACGCATACGCGCGGAGACACGGTATTTAGCGTTGATTACCACTTACTTCTTGAATAATAAAGCGAAGATACCTACTGAGTATGAAAAAACTGGCAAAGTTCCATGCATTCATAGCTAGAAAATTTTTTAAAATACAAATATGCATATTTAACAAGACCGAGTACTAATTAGATTTAACAAAATGCCAAAACAATTGCAGTTAAAATTTATTTGCCATGCTCACCGACAAGATTTCTACTTAATTAAATTAAAAGTTGTCTATGTGTTTCAGTATTTACTCAAAAGCTAGAAAAATCATAAAACAAGGGCATAAAACTGCTCAAAATATTCGTAACCGTCCAGTCGGAGCGCGAAAGATAAATTTCTAAATTATGTTGTACTGCTACTCATTCCGTCATGTAAAAACCATCGTGTTCAAAGGTTTAAAACATCCCTCCTATTGGAGCAATTCTGTCTATTGAGTATAGACTTTGGCAAACAAAGCGACTCCATGAAATCCCGCTTTAACAATTGATTCAGAAACGGCTGACAACGCAAGCAGGGTATGTACAGTATCCCTACCGACGTCAGTCCACTGCGCACACAAATAACGAGACAGCTCGATGAACGCGAAAAAAAAACTATACCTCACACATATATATCATCCTCATATAAACTGCACAGAAACAAAAGAAATCACAAACTCACGACAATCCTACAGTCTGCACCCCTCAAGTCTCAGCACGCACTGCAAGGCCGATGCCATACCGGAGAGGATACGAAGCTAACAGCGTCGTGAAAAGCAGAAAAAAAACATTGGTTCCCTTTTGCCATGCAAATCAAACAAAAAACACAGGCAAAACGTTACCAACACTAATACTTATCCTTTAATTGCCGCGTCCTCTGTGAATCATCATGCTAGTGCGAGAACGTGCCGCACGCAAGAGCAACGGTCATCCTGCACTTGCACTTCTCGCGCTTTTCCTTGTTCACCTTGCACTTACTCACACACACTTATGGCAAGGCAAGGGCTAGCGGGAAACGTGCTCCGCCACCGAAAAAGAAATGCAGCTCTCACAAATTAGCCACAAAATTGCACGAATCTTTAACGGATTTCAACATCGACGTCACTCACACCGATAATACGAAACCGCCACATTTCGTATTAACTTTTACTTCACCCTTTGCACTTAAAATATAACGATTACGCGACGGGAAGGCTAAATAAAATACGTCGACATTATTGCACTATCCTCAACCGTACACGACAACCCTCGGAACACTTCATCGCGATTCGAATCAAACACTCGGAATTCACACCGAGACAACAGCGGCCTTCCTTCAATAAATGTAGACACATCCCTTCTCCAGATAGAAAATATATAACTTATAAAAACTTGAAAAAACGATGAAAAATTCCGACGAGAAACATTTTCACGTCCGTTTTTGATCACAGCTTGCTTCGATCTCCCCTTGAGACGAACGATGACTATTTTTCTCGACAAACTACGCGATCTGTGCGAGTGCCGCGCGTGAGGAAACAACTAAATATCTGATGCTCCCAACAACCTCCACATACAAAATTAGTTTCGGTAGCCAGAGACAGAAAAAGTGTAGTCCAG
Source organism: Wyeomyia smithii (assembly GCF_029784165.1). NCBI lineage: Eukaryota > Metazoa > Arthropoda > Insecta > Diptera > Culicidae > Wyeomyia > Wyeomyia smithii. The sequence continues at coordinate 111,999,268 of NC_073695.1, read as the reverse complement.
AAAGTCAAATAAAACATTTACCTCCATCTGGTCAGTTATTGTAAGAAGGATTTATTCTTGTCAAAAATAAGTCATCGTGGTTTTGTAGAATTCAATGTTAAGGAAGAGTTAGTGGGCTGACCTGAGAATAAACACATGTTCAAATCTGTAGGGTTCGAATGTCCTGATTTCACTACGATTCGAACGCTGTAATCTTGCGGATACGAATCTGCCTTAATATGGAACATGGTTCACTTATACACTTATACAGTCAAATCCATTTTTATGCGATTTTGTATGAGCAAATTTTCAATTTTTATGATTTGTTTTTGTGCGATCTTTCTTATGCGGTATGTAAGAAACGAATATATCCGACTAGCGAAAACATTGTTTTAAAGCTTTTCTTAGTTTTAGATAATATTTTGAAGTAGAATACTTCTCACAGGAAGTTCGGCTACATAGGGATGTGAAATGAAAATCTAAAACCGAACAAAGTGAAAAATATGTCCAATTTCAAATGCTAATAAATCGGTTAGTATTCGATGGATTTCCTTCGTTCTTGCAGCAATAGATTGGAAAATCTTCTAAGATTCTTCCCAAAAGCAGATAATTGTAATTTTATTAATCACACTATTGTACTATTGAAGATAGTCAAGCCTTGTCAAAACGAAAAATTCGACCTCTGATTGGTCGTTATACGATTGCTTCCCAAGCACGGTCGACAGAATCATATACCTTGCAATTAAAAACATGATATTTGGCCTATATAAGAGCCTGTTTCAGCCGAAGCCGCGCTTCGATAGCGGCTGATGCAGTGAGGCACTTTAGTGAAATGCAGTCTCTGTGCGATAGTGGGCATTAGTAAATGCATTCAATGAAAAGTTGGCTCATTTTGACAACACGTGAGCCATCTAGTTTTGAGTGTTATATCAGCATTTTATTGTTTACTTTATCACAAGGAATACTTTATTCGCTCTGTCAGTGATAACGCAAAGATGTGATCGGCATCTTATCCGATACTAAACAACAAATTGTCCTTTTCAGGATGAAATTGAAGCTTGATTGAAGAGTTAATATTTTCTAATGAGTTAATTCTCATTTTTAAATTTGTAAAAGTTATAAATTTTACTTCATCTCCGTGTCTCAAAACGTACTGAATTATCTTTTCCTTCAGTCATGAGCACGACATCCGAATAAATTTCATCTCAAAATTTAAAAATTGTCAAGCCCCAACCATGACAAGCAACTTACTATATCATTGAAAATGGTCAATCCTTGTTGAAGCGCAAAATTCGATTGATCTGATTAGTCAACGTTTATTTACTAGAAAAAATGACTGACACGTAAGCAGCCGGGTTATCTTTCTTGTAAAAGTATTCTACTTCAACCGTTCGGTCGTGGCTTTGCACACAACCCTCCTGTTTTTTTCTGTGATTTTTTGTCCGTTCCCTATCCCTCGCACAAAAACAGATTGGACTGTATAATACACCATTTAGATAAGTGGAAACTGCATCTGATGTTATTATATCCACTTCTAAGATTGTTCTAGAACATAATTGGGTCTCGTGGTATTTATTTTAATAGGCTTTGAAAGAATTGGTTGATATGTAATGCATTGTTATTTGCACAGCCTATGCAGGCCATATCAGGAACCAGTTCAGCCATCACAAGCTCAAATTGAAAATCCAATGTCAATGATACGTTTACGTACAAGCTGTGCAAATTATTTCATATTATTAAGGGTAATGTTTGTGCGGCATAGCGTAGATCTACTTTATTTATGGTACCTACATACAATTTAGTCAAACAACTTCCATTAGAGGTGCAAACATTGATGTTTGAGTTTGCATTAAATCGTTGAATACTATGTGTTGAAAGCTGCATATTTGATCGTTCTTTAATTCGTTTCAGCGTATAAACTGGCTGGCGCGACGTCACATACCGTTCTCGGATAGAGGTTATCAATGCAGCACTAAATTAGCTCCAGCATCACATTTTAGACAAACACCAACTCACAGTATTCTAGTTGACGGGCGACAGAATGATTGCAGATTTGTACGCTTATCTGACTAACTTACCTCGATGGCATATTTTTGCAATTTTCCTTGTTGGATATCTACTGTACTATTTGATGGAGGTTGTTAAGGTGAGAAGAAATGTTAGTTTAAGATACAAAATTTTACTTCACGATTATTATAAATTATTTTAAAATACGCGCCCTTTGATTGCACGCACAGAGAAGATAGTTTTGTTTACGGTTCTCGAATCCTCTCAAACGATTTTTGCTAGGACAGCATGCCAAACAAATCGCACTATAATACATTTTTTTTATTTTAAATTTAAATTGAATTTTGTTTTTTTTTTCAGCGACCCATTCTTGCAATCGCAGATGGCCCGTTTAAGAAATATCTTCGCAAAAATATCCCTATACTAGAGATGAAATTTTGGCCCACCTTCTGGTGTGTGGAAAGTCGGGCCCAAACTGTCTTTGCTAGCATCATTCGTTCCAATATGATTCCAGACATAGACTACCGTCGTGAAGTTCTAACATTAAAAGACGGGGGTGAGGTAGCGTTGGACTGGTTAGATATGAACTGTGATAGTGAGTCGCCGCTTATTATCATCCTTCCAGGGTTGACAGGTACAGCATACTTTAATAGACTTAAATTCAGATTGTTTAATGTCATTCTTTTCGATACGTTCAGGCGAATCACAAGCCGAGTACATAAAATGCTTGGTGACTTCAGCTAATCGTATTGGTATCAGGACAGTGGTGTTCAACAATCGTGGCCTAGGGGGAGTTGAACTGAAAACGCCTAGGTTGTACTGTGCTTCTAACAGTGAGGATCTGTTGGAGGTAGTTAACCATGTAAGAAAATTGAATCCTCATGTTAAAATTGGCGCCACCGGAATATCAATGGGTGGATTAATATTAGGGAATTACTTGGCCAACTATAGCGAAGAGTCGAAGCAAATACTCACTGCCGCAAAGATAATCTCGGTGCCATGGGATGTTAATAAGGGTAAGTACACATACAGTTTCATCTGAGAATTATTTTATTCAATTTGCAAAACGACGAGATTTTAAGTGAAAAGACGAACAGGAAGATAGTTGACTATCTGGACTCTCATGCCCATTTGGAACAAAAATTGAAATAATGAAGTTCATTATGCTCGGAGTATACCTTCTAAGTGACGCAAAACAATAAGTAGCGTACGTCAAGGGCGTATGAATTATTTGACCGTCTGTTGGTGATAACTCTTATCGTGCAACTAAAAGTTTAGGGAAAGGTACTTTTTTATTTGACCGAATATAACGCAAAGTTTGAGAAATTTTTGTAAGAGAACATTCGATTTTGATAATTTTTTTCGGCAATCTTTCCAGAATATATAAAGATTTAATTAATATTAATTATAGTCGTGAATTTGCCTCACACAAGGCGCGCACATACGAGACTCTTGGGCTTAAACATTCTAGCTTGTTTGTATTTCTCTGTTGTTTTTATTCTTCTAGTTTTGGAAACACCTTAAACTCTCTTGTTACACCCTCATAAGTCTTATAAACATTTGTTAGACTGCTGAGGGCCTGAAAATTTCTTCGATGCAGGTTATCGTAGATATTGTTAATAGACCTTGCTGTAACACGTGTACCACACTTGCTATTAGCAAGGATTTAAGATCAGTAATCAATTTCAAATTTACAGGATCTGATAGCATCGAACAGCCTTACCTTAACAGTATGCTCGGACGTCACTTAGCAGGAAGTTTATGTCGCACAGTACGTAAATATGATATTCTTAGGCATGAGGATTTTGATTGGGACATGGATCAAGTTTTACAGGTAAGTTTTTTTTTTGTATAATGAATCACTAGTTCTGAATGATACTTCAAATTTTCAGAGCAAAACAATCAAAGAGTTTGATTCCCATTTCACGTCGAAGCACTTTGGCTATAAAGATGTCGATAGTTATTATGCTCAGGCCACGTTACACAATAAGTTACACAAAATAAAAGTGCCTTTGCTGTGTCTAAGCGCGGCCGATGATCCGTTCCAGCCGCTAGATGCAATCCCTATCAAGGCTGCAGCGAAGTCGTCCCACGTTGCGATTCTGATCACGGCTCGCGGTGGCCACATTGGTTTCCTTGAGGGTTGGTGGCCAGCTAACAAAGAACAATACATGGGCCGACTGTTCAGTCAGTTCTTTGCAGCAACTTTATTTGATCCGAATAATGAGTTCTATCGCACAGCGCAACTCATGATGGAGCACAACTTACAGACGTCAACTTCGGTGCCTACTACACCGATTTCTGGATCGTCCAGTCCCATACGAAAAAAATCCATTCCATTCTAATAGTAAAGAGGATAGTAATTGTTTTATTCCCCAGCACAATTATTTGCAAACAACATTTGTGATAACGATTAACATAATTGTTCCGACAGGTAGTTGTGAAGTTTGTAAATAATGTTCACAGCACAAATCCAACATAGACAATTTATAAGCCAACTTCAACAACGATTTTAGGTGTTTCATCATTTTGAACAATAATATGGTATTTGAAGCCGAATTAACAAACAATAATCATAGTTCAGTCTAGATTCAGGCCAAATTTCTTGCGTCAGTTTCACAGCAAGTAATTACTGAAGCTTTAACGGATAGTCAATGCAAAAAGTTGCCTTCTAAAGCACATAGCTATAGGTTATTTAAAAAAAGCAAGGTTATTTTTCCTATAATACTAAACCAATGTTGGATGTTCTTAAAAAGAACTTTGTTATTAATTTTAGCGAAGCGAGAAATTTGAATTTGAACTTAAATCAATCAACACAATGAACTGATCCGCGTTGTGTACATGAAGGTCTATACTAAATATGATCAGTTACTCACGATACTTTACCGTAAGTTGTTAGGTGGAATAGAAAGTTAATTTTTAAACCTTTTCAATGTTAACTGCTCACAGCGTGGATTGAAAGCACTAACCAAATTGCCCAAAAACGTTCTTTGAGGGCTACAATATTCTTTGTTAATACTATGCAGGGTCAAACACCAACAATAAATAATGTTTATTCACATATCATTGACAGTTGTAAAAATAGTACTTTTAATAAAATAATAGTTCAAACAGATTGAAGAGATTACCAGAAAGTAAAAGAAAAGTATTCTAAAAGCAATACAAGCGTTAATGTTGTATTCATGAATTAGTTATCGTTTTTACACATAGACAGCTTAATTTAATTCAAAAATCAATAGTAATTTTGCTTACAGCATGACATTAAAAGGTTCTACTAGTCTCAACAAATTCGTGTTTCGTGAAATTTAATATTTATCATTGCACTAGCTTATTTAATAAAACTATTAAAGCTTATAAAGATTTCTAAGGCCATTAACAACTTCTACCATAGAAAACTTAATAGGAGAAAATAAAGTTCCAATTTGTAAGATTAAATAAAAGAATTCGTTAAATGCTAATCTATTGCGTTCCGAAATATCATTTTAAACTCAACTTAGTTTCATCGAGCTGAACTGAAAAAAAAATACCCGTCAGTAAGCGGGGTAAGACCGCCCCCTTAAGCAATTCTGTTTATAAAAAAAAAGTTGCGGCTGGAATTTCATTTTTTCTTCGCTAAGAGGTTCTTCTATTCAATACCCGCATTTAAAAAATAAGAACTGAAAATTTTTTGTTTATTTCTTACCCGCGGGGTAAGATAGCCCACCATTTTTTGAGAATAACAAATATTTTTAGGGCCAAGTTGGGTTGATTGTATCGGTATAGTGTCTCTGACAAAGTTGTGGATTGTATTATTTTTTCTTTTTTGATAAAATATACCTACACTGTGAAAAATCTGAAAAAAAAATTTTTTTCTAAGTTTTAACATTTTTTGTTTTTTGATTATCCAAGTTCAAATCAATGTTTAGGTAACTCTTTGTTGTTTTCAAAATACATAGTTTTTTCAGAATTGGAGTTTTTCAAGATATTCAATTTATAATAAACCTGTCTTTAAGCTAAAAATACAAACTCATTATACCTGTCTGTATGATTTTTTTGAAGACTTATTATGTATAGAGTAGTAATAATAATTATTGATTTTTTGTTCATATTTTCAATTTTTTTATGGTTTTTTGACGAACAAAATTACCAACGACGCCCAAGAAAAAATCTTTACAAAATTTGAGCTATAAATATTTCTATTACTCCATGATCAAATAACCATCAAATTTTAGCTTACCTTTTGTAGATTCTGCAGGCAGAAACATCATTTTTTTAAAATAAATTAATTCTATTTTTATATCTTTTCTTTAATTTTTTTACAGTGTATTCTTTTTTCGGAAGTAAAAAACTGCTATTTTCAACTCTGCCGGAGAAGTCATATCGATCAAACAAACCGTCCTGGCTCTAAATTTTTTTTTGTTCATTAATACCATATTTACACAAGTTTACTTTTTTCAAAAATTAGTCGCGTTAAAAAAAATTTCTAGAAAAGCTTCTACCAATTCGGAAATGGTCGATTAACATTGATGTCTTATGTGGCTTGAAATTGCTTTACTGATCCTGTAAATATTCCCTTTGTAGTGTTGAGGCATTTGGGTCTTGAAGTAAAACAACAAGCACTTGTATACGTGGCGGTTTTACCCCATGTATAGTGGGCGACTTTACCCCCAGTGGAACATTTTCATATTCCATCGAAAAAGTAGTCAAAATTACAAGATTACTCACGGCCTTCGATATTTCCGAAAGAAGACAGATTCAGGCAAGCGGTTAAACGTATATTCACGAATAAAACAATAGATTTTTAGACAGAAAAACCTTAAGTCCCGTTGCCGCAAAACAATAGCGCGTTGACTGGTTGCCAGCTGAAAGGTTGTTTTTAATTATTTCTGTGACTGTTCGCGCACTATCAAAAATGAAAGGGGTGCAAAATGTTATGTAATTATACTGTAATAGACATGTTAAAGAATTTTTTCAATTATTATATAACTTGGTAGTAAAATCACGGTGGGCGGTCTTACCCCGCTGGGCGGTCTTACCCTGTTTACCCCTAAGTAATTATTGC